>NC_071392.1:36512469-36822260 GCF_022682495.2 Desmodus rotundus
CTTCAATATCGGATTTCTGTCTTTTGATTGGGACTTTTACTTCTAAATAGTTCTGAATTCAATTTTAAAAACCCTTTACATAACAATAATTATTACTTTTATAACAGAATGTGAATACTGAAAATTACCATAGAAAATTCTTATTCAATCTATTCATTAAGAATTAGTGGCTTAGTTTTGTTAAACACTTTACACTCTAAGTATTTGAGCATCTTATTTATGGTAAGGATTGTTCAGTTCATAACTTAGCTTGGGTATTTTGGGTAATTTGCCAAATCTGATCACTCTGTGAATGTACTATCTCCATGAAAAGAATAGGCATGTGTATTGGCCTTGCTTCATTCACTAAAACTTAGTCTCAAGGAAACAATAACTTAGGTATTACATATAAGATCTAGCTAATTTCCATTAAGAATTATATCTTGTAATTCCAGAAAAAACATATTAACCAGGCAGAGTACAGTTAATACTTTACTTGTGTTCAGGAGAGAACAGAAAGTGTCTGTGTAATGCATTATTTAATTATGATAACTATTAACAAACAACTGGACCAGTGAATAGAAAAACTCTTATTGAAAATGTTGCCTACTGGGTGTTTATGAAATATAATTGTAGTAATCGAAATATATGGGAGTATATTCTAAATATGCTATGCTAAAGGTGATTATTTAAATAATTTGTTGACTTATAACTGAAAGTCCCTGCCCTTTCTTAGTAGTCCTATGAGTCTAGACATAAAGAAGCTAAGAATAAAATCAAAATGGATTAAAGACTTAAATGTTAGACCTAAAACCTGAATAATTATAGGAAGAAAAAACATAGGCAACAAAATCACAGACATAGCTCATAGCTATATAATATTGGATAAAATATATTCAATACTTTATTGGATATATCTCCCCAGGCAAGGAATGCAAAAGAAAATATAAACAAAGGGGACTACATCAAACCAAAAAGGTTTTGCACAGCAAAGAAAATCATCAACAAAATAAAAAGACAACCCACAGAATGAGAGAACATATTCACTGATATATCTAATAAGGGGTTGATATCCAAAATTTATAAAGTATTTACAAAATTCACACCAAAAAAACAAGCAACTCAATTAAAAGATGGGCAAAGGACCTGAATAAATACTTCCCCAAGGAGGACATACAGATGGTGAATAGATATACAAAAATATGCTCAATGTCACTAATCATCAGAGAAGTGCAAATTAAAACCACAATGAGATATCGCCTCACACCTGTCAGAATGGCTATCATCAATAAATCAACAAACAGCAACTGTTGGCAAAAATGTGGAGAAAGGGGAACCCTTTTGCACTGATGGTGGGAATGCAGATTGGTACAACCACTGTGGAAAGCAGTATGAAGATACCTCAAAACATTAAAAATGGATCTGCCTTTTGACCCAGTGATCCCACTTGTGGGAATACATCTGAAGGAACCCAAAACACTAATTCAAAAGAACATAAGCACACCTATGTTCATTGGAGCGTTATTTACAATCACCAACAATATGGAGGCAGCCCAAGTGTCCATCAGTAGATGAGTGGATAAAACAACTATGAGACATTTACACAATGGAGTACTACTTGGCAGTAAAGAAGAAGAAAATGTTACCTTTTGCAACAGCATGGATGGACCTAGAGAACATTATGCTAAGTGAAATAAGCCAGTCAGAGAAAGATAAATAGCATATGATTTCACTCATATGTGGAATCTAATGAACAAACTGAACTAGAAAACAAAACAGAGACAGACTCATAGATGGAGAACAGGATGACAGCTCTAGGGGTGGAGGGACTGAGCAAAAAGGAAAAAGGACTCATGGACACAGACAACAGTGTGGTGATTGCAGGGGGAAGGGAGTATAAGGGGACTAAACAGGAATGGGAAAAATACAGTAAAAATGAAATAAAAAATAATTTCCACAGAATCCAAATTGTCTCAACATTTATATATAAATAATTCAATTCCAGAAAACAGTGTATATAAAATTATAAATAATCTAGAGGGGTCAAAAATGTGATCTTAGTTTTAGCATGGCTTCTTGTGTTTTATTATTTATATTTTATTCACATGAATTTCAATCTATAAGCTGAAACATTTCAATGTAAGACTTAAATAAAAATATTGAAACACTAAAAAAAAGTCTCTATTCAAGATATAACCTTGTAAGTACCTAAATCTTTATTGCAAACAGAACAAATATTTAAAAGATTTATAATAATAAAAGCTAAGTAAATTTAACACATTTGATTCTTTGACTTAAAGTAACCTGACCAGAGAGAATTATTTGTAACTGAAAGTATCAATCTTTAAATTCTAGAAAAGCAAAGAACCTAAGCGCTCATAAATTCAAAACCATTAACTTCATTGTTTTAAAAATATATATATCATTACTATGGCTATAGTGAAGATTTGTCATTTTGAAGATGATTTGAACTAATTATTAACTCAAAGTTGATTTCATACCACCACTCAGTAAGCTGTTCAGACAATAATACCTTAAGGCATGCTACTCAACTTTAATATTATTGAAACTAAAAATAAGGTAAGTTTCATAAAATGAATAATTTTTCATTTAAAGTAATTAAATATAAAGGGATTTGCTTTTCTCTGGAAATGTATATATTGTAACCATTTTCAACATAGAATTGTATCCAACATCTGGGTTTCTCATCACCCCTTACTCAGTTGTGTTAAAGGAAAACAAATTGGAGATTTATATGCTGTTATAGTGTTATAAAGCCACATGTTGCACAATTTTTATTCAGTTACAGGCCTACCAATAGGGAAAGGGGTGGTACATAGTTGTGTGTGTGTGTGTGTGTGTGTGTATGAAGTTATTAGCTATTATACAAAGTAGAATTCACCTGACTGTTAACATATAGAACTAATTAGGGAACATCTGTTTTAAGAGCCTAAAGCCCTCTGGGTGTAAAGAGCCAAGGAAACTTGTAAAAATCCACTTTTGTCTTGGGGGCCCTATTCTTTACAACCGTTTAATTTCACTAATCTTTTGTTTGTTGTTCTGTTTCTCTTCATAGCAGCTTTATTCATAACGGTCCCAACTTAGAAGCAGCCCAGGTGTCTTTTGACAACTGAGTGTTTGAACATACCATGGCACACTGGTACTGTGGAGTACCACCTAGCAGTGAAAAGCAGCAGACTGCTGACACACATAACAATGTGGACGAATCTGCAGAGCATCACTCTGAGTAAAAAAGCCAATCCCCCCAGATTACATATAATTTGATTTCCTTTATCAAATGTTCTTGAAATGACAAAATTACAAAAGTGGAGAGCAGATTAGTGGTTTCCAGGGTTGAAACAGGGTGTGGAGGCAGAAAGAAGTTTGTGTGGCTATGAAAAAGTAACAGAGGGACCCTTGTGGTGGTGGAAATGTTTTGGATCTTGAATCTATCTGTGTTAATATCCCATACCAGAGTTTTTCAAGATGTTATTGTTGAAGAAAACTGGATAAAAGGTACATTGTACCTTTCTGTATTGTTTACTACAACTGAATATGAATTTACAAAAGTTTTAAAAGAAAAAGTTTAATTTAAAAAATCAAGGAGGGCAATCCAAGATGGCAGTGGGGTAAGTGGAAGTCACACTCACCTTTCTCCCAGGACTGAACTGGAAATACAACTAAAATATAGAACAATCAACCTGAACAACTAACTGAAGAGTAATAGAAGTCTTATAACCAAGGATTTACGGAAAGCCACATCGAGCCCAGTAAGAAGGGTGGAGCCCTGAAAAGGGTTGGTTCTTCAGTCATGTATGGCAGCTGAGAGTCCTCAGAGATACTTAAGCTGCAGTGTGGTTCCGCCTGGGGAGCAAGGGGTCTCAACTCCATGCCTGGTGTGGCAGCCTAGGGCATCAAAGCCTGGAAGAAGTGTCCAGGTAATATCTGGCTGTGATAAAGAGTGAGGATTCGGAATGCCAGGAAGAAATGAGAGTTAGCTAGAGACCCAGAAATCCTCTTAAAGGGTGAATGCCCAAAGTCTCGTTCACAACCACTCACTCTGGGCTCTGGTGGATCGAGGGCAGAGTGCATGAGAGTTGTGTGAGGAGACATTGACTGAGTTCCACCCCCCACTGCAGACACCATCTTTTTTGGGTTGAGCACTCTTATCCGTATGACATCAGCTTAAGAGAATGCAATAGTCCCATATGTTTTCAAAGATTTACTTATTTATTTATTTTTAGACAGAGAGGAAGGGAGAAAGAGAAGGAGAGAAACATCAATGTGTGGTTGCCTCTCATATGCCCCTTCTGGGGACCTAGCCTGCAGCCCAGGAATGTGCCCTGACTGGGAATCGAACCAGCAACCCTTTGGTTTGCAGGCCCATGGTCAATCCACTGAACCACACCAGCCAGGGCTACAATAGCCTCATATTCTGAACTCCCTGTTGCCCACCTGTGGAGCTCATGCCCTGCAGAGGAGTTAGCTGTCTGGGCCAGGGGTAGAGAGGAAAGAGTGGACTCAGAGGACTGAGTGGACTGAGTGACTTGTGTGGCTCTGGTGTGTAGGCCATCCCTCCCACAATCCAGCAAGCTTACCCCTTCACAGGAGATGCACTAGCCTCACTAACCAGATTCCCAGTGGCCCTGCCCTGTTGAGCTTGAGCTTTCCAGGAGGTCTGGGCAGAATCCAGGACAGACTGAATTGTGTGGCTCTAGGACAAATCCACTTTTCCCTCAAATACTCGACAAATGCCCTCCATTTACATGACCAGATCTGGTGTGTTTGGGCCTGATGAACTATGCTGGTCTCACCCTGATGACCTCGAGACACTGTGGTGCAACCATAGAGTGGCAGCAACCAGAGAGTGGCAGCTAGCCTTGTTGTACCCAGGGACTTTTGCTGAATGTCATCAAACCCAGCACTAGCACCAAGATTGGACTTTTATCAATCTGGTGAACACCATTCATCCCTACATGGTAACTCATTAAGACCCTACCACAGGCAACTTGTGTGCTACCAGAGGCTTTTTTAGTGGCTAAGCCTAACCAGCAGCCAGCAGGCAGAGGCAGGCATAGTCAGATCTTGTGGTGCCTTGGGCCTTTTGCTGACCTGCCCCAGGCTCAGTTCTGGTGGAAGCTGGCCTTGATGCACAGCTGGGCCCCGCCTATGCATACCCAGGCTGAGCATAGACAACCACACACTCTGGATAGCTTTGTAGCTCCAAGAAGGTTGCCCAAGACCAATCACAGAGAGTGGCTGACATTGATCAGTGCAAGAGTCCCTCCCAAAAGGTCCTAGAAATAACACAACCAGTAGTAAGCCTCAGAAAATATCAGACCAAGATCCAATAGGTTCCACAAGCAGCACATCCAAAGGAGATCTCAGCAAACCAGACCCTGCTGAGACAAATTACACTCCATGTGGTCAAAACCCACACAGCAGCTCAAACACTGTGGTCAGGGTTGATCCTTACAGTCAGTCTGCCTGAGGGTCAAACCCATGCATAGACAGTCCAACAGCAATGAAGACTCAGTCACTACAGGGCAGATTATATAGCACACAAAAAGAACATCCCTGGGGAACTTGGCTGAGATGAGCAAAGAGACCATGCCACTAGGTCTCACAAGAAACCTACTACATAAGGCCACCCTGTGAAACTTGGAGATGTAGCAGAACTACCTAATACACAAACCAAACACAGTGAGGTAGCCAAAACTGAAGACGAAGAGACATGTACAAAATGAAAGAACAGAATAAATTTCCAGAATAAAAAGAACTAAATGAAATGGAGGCAAGCAATTTACCAGATACAGAGTTCAACAATGACAGCAACAAAAAATGGTTACAAGGATGCTCAAGGAACTTAGGGGAAGAATGGATGAACTCATTGGGAGCTTAGAGTAGTAAGCATAAAAATGGACATAAAAACCATAAAAAAGATTAAGTCAGAAATGAAGAATATAATATCTAAAATGAAGACTACACTGGAAGGAATAAACATTAGGTTAGATGAAGTAAAGGACTAAATCAATGATTTGTAAGATAAGGTAGCAGGAAATAACCAGTTAGAGCAGCAAATAGAAAGAATTTTATAAAATGAGGATTTTAGGGATCTTTCAGACAATATGAAGGGTAATAACATATGCATCATAGGCATGCCATAAGAAGAGAGAGAGCAAGGGATTAAGAATTTACTAGGAGAAATAATAACTAAAAACTTCCCTAAACTACTGAAGGAAAAGAACAACACAAGTCCAGGAAGCACAGAGAGTCTCAATCAAGATGAATCCAAAAGGTCCACACCAAGACACATCATAATTCAAATGGCAAAGGTAAAAGACAAAGAGAGAATCTTGAAAGTAGCAAGAGAAAGACAGTTACCTACAAGGGAAATCTCATAAGACTGTCAACATTTTTCCTAATAGAAACATTTCAGGACAGAATGAATTGGCACAAAATATGCAAGGTGATAAAAAGCAAGGACTTTAAACCAAGGCTACTTTACTCAGCAATGGTATCACTTAAAACTGAAGGAGAAATAAAGAGCTTCCCACACACGAAATGACTAAAGGAGTTCAGTACCACAAAATCAGTATTACAAAAAATGTTAAAGGGCCTTCTTTTTAAGATGGAAGAAAAAAGGAGGAATATAGTTATAAAGAATAAAATAACAATAAATACATACCTATCAATAAGCACTTTAATGTAAATGGTTTAAACGCTCTTATTAAAAGACATAGGGCATCTGACTGGATAAGAAAACAAGACCTATATAAATGCTGTCTACTAAATACTCACCTCAGAATGAGAGACACACACAGATTAAAAGAAAAAATGGGAAAAGATATTTCATATAACCAGAAATAAAAGAAAATCTCAGATAACAATATATATTCAGAAAAAATGATATAAAAACAAAAACTGTAATAAGAGATAAGAAGGACATTACAGAATGATAAAGAGATCAATCTGACAAGAGTATATAACATTTGTAAATATTTATTCACTTAACATAGGTACACCCAAATACAGGGTTGAGCAAAAATAGGTTTACAGTTGTTCACTTGGAAAATAATGCAATAATAAATAATAATAGAAGAATAAACTGCATTTTACATACTCATAACGATAAACCTACTTTTTTCCACTCTGTACATAAAGCCAATCATGATAGATAAAGGGAAGTAATATAATCATAGAAGGCAATTTTTACAATCCATACATCTATAGATTCAATATAATTCATGATGTTTCACAGAACTAAAACAAGTAATGCAAAACTTATATGGAACCACAAAGGACCTCAAACAGCCATGTCAACCTTGAGAAAGAAGAACAAAGTTGGAGGAAACATGGCATCTGATATGAAACTATTCTACAACACCATGGTAATCAAAACAGCATGGTATTGGCATAAAAACAGACATGTAGGTCAGTGGAAGAGAATGAAGAATCTAGAAGTAGAATCATGCCTATATAGTCCATTATATTTGACAAAGGAATGAAGAACATAAAATGGGGTAAAGACAGTCTATTTAATAAATAGTGGTGGGATAATAGGGCAGGTACATAGAAAAAAAAGAAAGTAGACCACTTTCTTACATCATATTAAAAAATACACTCAAAATGTGTTGAAGACTTAAATGTAAGACTCAAAACCATAAAACTTCAAGTAGAAAATATAGACAGTTAAATCTTGGACATTTCTCTTAGTAATATTTTCTCAGAAACAAACAAACAAAAAGAACAAATGAGACTATATCAAGCTAAAAAGTTTTACGTAGCAAAAAAAATCAACAAAATGAAAACACAACCTACTGAATGGGAAAACATATTCTAAAATGATACATCTTATAAGGGATTAATAAACAAAATTCATAAAGAATTCATACAACATAATACCCAAAAAACAATCAAATAAAAAATGGGCAAAGGACCTGAATGGATACCTTTCCAAAGAAGACCTACATATGGGCAATATACAAATGAGAAGATGCTGAGCATCACTAATCATCAGAGACATGCAGATTAAAACCACAATGAGGTATCAATTCATAACTATCAGAATGTCTAAAATCACTAAAACAGCAGAAAACAACCATTTGTGAGAATGTGGTGAAAAGGGAACGCTCGTGTACATTGGTGGGAATGCAGATTTTTGCAGTCACTATGGAAAACACTACAGGGGTTCCTCAAAAAATTGAAGAGAGAACTGCCTTATGATTCAGTGATTCCACCTCTGGGTACGTATACAAAAAAAACCCCAAAACAGTAATTTGAAGGAATATATGCACCCCTATGTTCATTGCATAATAGTAAAGATGTGGAAGAAATCTAAATGCCCATCAATAATGGAATGGATAAAAAAGTTGTATACAATGAAATATTACTTGGCCATTAAAAAGAATGAAATCTTACCATTTGCAACAGCATGGATTGACCCAGAGGGTATTATGCTAATGAAATAAGTCAGTCAGAGAAAGATGGATATCATATGATTTTCCTTATATGTGGAATCTAAGGAATAATATAAACAAACAAATAAAACAGAAACAGACTCATAGATATAGAGAACAGACTGGTGGCTGCCAGAGGGGATGAGGCTGGAGAGGTAGGTGAAAAAGTTGAAAGGCACTAAGAGGTACAAATTTCCAGTTATAAAGTAAGTCACAGGGATGTGATGTACAGCATAGGGAATATAGTCAGTAATGTAATAACTAGGCATGGTGCTAGTTGAGCACTGCGAGCCTCAGGGGGAACACGTTGTAAAGTACATGACTACCTAATCGCTATTCTGAACACCTGAACCTAGTACAAATAATATTGAGTATAAACTGTAATTGAAAAAATTAAAAAATAAAATCTCTAGGATACATAAAAGTGAAAAAAGTCAAAGCAATTAAAATACTTTAGTTCAAACCATAAAAGGGCTTGCCAGTTATTGCTTGACAAGTACACAGACTGATCTGTGAGCACCAGAAGTTGTCATTTTCCCTGTTTTATATCAAGACTTTGTTTATGAAAGAGGTGGTATATTACTTTAATTTTGACACAAGCTTCTCATATTTAGAAGAATTTTCTCTTAAATCTTTTCAGAGAATACATGTAGAACTTTTAACATTATATGTATAGCTTTTTTTCCTGTTTTTATCTCAAGATGTCAAATATTAGGTGGCTAGTCTACTTATTGTATCTCCTATATAATTTTCATTTTGTTATATATGGGTATAAAAATACTAACAATAGTGTAGTTCTTTATATTCCAATGGATTTTACATACTCATGATCTCATTTTATTCTCTTGATAAACCCAGAAGATAGATAATATAGTCCTTACACCTGCATTTGTGATAGAAATGTATAGACCTTTTCCAATTCACACATCTCCACATCAGGAAGAAATCTCTTACGACCATATGACAGATGAGAAAGAGGTCCAATGGCAGTGTGTGGATCAGGTGGCTTGGCTGTCAGGTGCAAACAAAGTGTATTGCTATTTTGTTATAAATTCAGCCAGAGGTGACTCTGAAAAGTAACTCCCACTGTGTTGAGTGTTAGGTGTTACAACTAATCATTTACTATTGCTAAACAGAGGTAGCTTATTGTAAGTATATTCATGAATTAACAGGGTAGTAAAGGGCTTGGAAGAGTGGATAGGGACCTTGAAGGATAACGACAGAAAGAGAGGAAGTATGTAGATGATCATATACAGGTGGCAAAAGGTGTAAAGATCTTTGACTTACATGTTAACGTACCAAAGAGCATCCAACATGGAAGAGGCACTAAAGAGATACATAGACACAATAACTTACCGGATTGATATCAGCCTGCCTTTTTCTTCAGCTCCCCGCATACAACAGGCCCATGAGGAGCATAGCCATGGTCGCCAGACGTGGAGTCTAAGCATGTGGTAAACTGCTTAGCCTTCATTTCCCCAAGGTGAATTTAACAGCTGTATTGACAAAAATCAGCACGTATAGAAACAGAAAGCAATGCTGAGCCCCTGATCAAATACCAGTCTCTGAGGTAAACTCACCATTCAGAGGTTAGTTGATTAAATAAGATATCTTACACCCTGGAAATGCAGTCATTCTCACTGACCTGGATACATATAACATGTATTCCAGGTATGGGTGAGTCTTTACTACTGATAGAGCTATGGACAGGACCACTGCCTAAGGTCTCATAAAATACTTGGTTCAGCAAGACATCACACTCCATAACATTACCTCTGGTGAAAGAAGCTATTTTATGGCAAAAGAGAAATTGTGGTTGGCACGTAGACCTGGGTCTACTAGTCATGTAATGTCCATATCTGCCAGAAGCTGCTGGCCCGATGGGCTAATACAAGATTTTTCAACCTCTGCACCATTTTGTTTGGGGCCAAATAGTGTTTTGTTGTGTGAAGGCTCTGCAGTGCCTTATAGTACATTCATTGGCATGATTTTATCGTTGCACTTTATCCAGCATATGCCATCGGTGCTTCCGCTTAGCTGTGAAAACCAAAAATGGTTCCAGACATTGCAAATGTCCCCTGGGTTGGAGGTGATGCAAAATCACCCCCAGTGAAATTGATAACCCAGTGAGGATAGGATGCTATCTTTCTGGATGTTCTCTATTCCAGAAAGAGAATATCTGTAGAGAACAGAGAATGCCTGTCTATCTATCTATCTATCTATCTATCTATCTATCTATCTATCTATCATCTCTCCATCCATCCATCCATCCATCCATATACCTTAAATCACTGTGTGTTATATGGTCTGTGTCCTTAACAGATAGACTATATTTGTCTAGGAACTAAGGGATATAATTAGCAGTGGCCTCACTTACTATCAGCCCCATTCACCCACTTGGATAATTTGCAACTGCACACTCTGGGTTTTCTCTGGCTCCCAGAGTAAAAATGCCTCCCTTACGAGGGATAGTAAAAGGCCCATTAAACTTCAGGCTAGAGCTGTCCCTGGTTACATTGAGGTTTTTTTGTGGCCAAGAGACCAGAAGGAAAGGAACAAATTCACCATAGTGAATGGGATAATTATTTCTAATCCTTAGGAGGAGGCAGGACTGTTTCAAAAAACGGAAACAAACACACCCGTTTAATTTGTTTGGATATCTCTTGGTAACATTTAGTTCAATTTTGATGGTAAAAGGATGAATGTAGTAATATATGGTGACCAGACCCTCAGAGATGAGTGTTTTGCTTACTCCACGAGGTAAGACATCTAGACTAGCAGAGGTGCTAACCAAGAGCAAGAGGAGTTTAGTGTGATTTAAAGAGGTAGGAGATGATGAATTTGCCCTGTGGCTTTGAAAACAGCTATAGAGGTAGGCCCAAAATTCATCTCACCAGTCTTTCTATTATGTATTTTTTGGGGAATAGAGTTTGAGAATCTTGAATCACGTGTTCCCAGATGCTATGAACTTAAATTCATAAGCACATGGGGTGGACTGTGGTGGTTCAGGTGGTATGCCACCCAGATCTCCCCTTCAGGACCTCTGGGTGGCCAACGGCTCACAGCCCTGACCCCCATCAGGAACTGCATGTAGCCAAAGGGTGCTGCTTTGCCCTAAGTTTCCTCTCACTCGAGCGCAGACCACATCCAATATGTGGTCAGTGTGAGTATACAGGGACCCATGGCCTTGCCTCAATTTGGGACAACTCTTAAGAGTTCCCCTACTCCAGAGCTTCTCATAAGACAGATTTTGTCCTCTCTTCAAATGCATTGGAGTTCAAGTTCTGCCCAATTCTGCTTCCCTTACTTCCTTGCAGTTTTTCCCAAGAGCACTCTTCAATAAACTCCCTGCTTAGAATTTCCTCTCCAAAGACTTTTTCATGGGAAACATGAAAAATTGACAGATATCAGAGTACACCTTTCAGGCTGCATTGAATGATGTGTTTGTGTGGACTTAAAAGCAATAAAATGTATTAAAAACTTTTTGGAATTCGTCTCCAGTGTTCAAAATAACTTCATGTATTAAAGTTGTGGTTAAAATGATCTCCATAAAAATAGGAAAAAATCGTAACTTTGTAATTGGACATAAAATATTACATAAAAAGTTTATAGATAGAGTAGCAATTACAATTTTTTCTCTGAAATCTAACTAAAATTAGGTGGAAACTGTCTATTATTAATTTTCACTAAAATTGCATTCCTTGCATCATGCCTAGTGTGTACTGACTCAGTTCTTTATGTTGAGACCATAGAACTGATATTACATTAAATTATATCCGAGGAAAAGTGAAGAAAATGGTTAAGAATTCTAGTTGTGTCAGTAACAGAACAACCTCTTCTTTGGACACTTACCTGTAATTTTTATTATATATATGCATAATTCTTCTGGAATATTTAATATATTTATGGTCACTAAAGATAAATTACGGTATTTTTAGAAAAACATCAACATATTTTTATAATGAGGCAAAAGTCTTCTAGGAAAACTTTAAATTGAATTTTGAAGTACATTTTTTTCATCCAAATCTTTGTGGTTTAAAATATTTTATCCTTAGAAAATGAACTTTAAAACCTCGGATAATTTCAGACTCATTTTCCTTGCATTGATCTTAAACATGGGTGATTGAGTTTTTTGATGTTAGCTCAGTAAAAGAAATTCCAGTTATAGGTAATGTGGCTCAGAATTATTTGAATCAATTTAATTTCCCAGCAGATAATTGACTTAAGTCATTTTGGACATCACCGTACTTAAATAAATGAAGAAAACCCTATTTCCACACATAAATAACATGTGGGTTACTCTTACATGGCGCAGTGAAATTTCCCAAGTTAATCCCAGTAATGGTTTCTTAGGTCTAAGTGATTACCTCAATATCTTTCCTAATATTTGAGAAGAAATTAAAATATACTTAGAGTAAAAAAAAGTTAAATAGGATTGAACACAAACACATTCAAAGAAGTAACGGAGCATAGCAGAGCTCAGCCTATTATCTGAAGTTGGCAAGGGTATTTCATTTCATACATCATTTAGAGACTAATTTGCCACAATGATTCTATAAATTTAGTAGCTCTTAAGATGTTAATGGGATGAGGGGAAAAAACCCAACAAAATTTGTTTTCAACAAATGTCTATGCTGACATGCACAGTGCTGGCGAGTGAACCCTTTAGTACTTTCAGAAATATATCCACATTTGACTAAGTTAATATGCCTGACTTTCTGTTAACTCAGACATGACATAAAGCAAACAACAAAAAAGACTTATTTCAAGACGGTGAGTTAATTTAGTTTAAAGCCTCCAAAACCTATTTAACAATACATAAAGTAGATACTGGAATGCAATAAAGCCTTCCTTGCCAATATTTTAATTCATAATTACATTAGCTTTAGGATCATTTTAGAGATAAGGTAAACGAGAAAAAAATGGGTCCAACTGACTTAGAAAAAGATAAGTTAATGTCAAATTCTGGTTACAAACTTAAGAGTTACTTAAGAGACATAAGAAAGAAGTAAACTATGAAGTTTATTAATTTCTTCTCATAATATTGGGCAGACTACTTAGATAGCAAGTTTTTCAAATATAGCAACCTCTATGTTACTAAAGAAGATGTCAATCAAGAACTTAGACCAACCTGGGTGTCCAGGACCCTGGTTAGACACACAAGGAACATTAAAGTCTTTGTCTTAAAATGGTTATAATTTAAAATAGGCAACTTATAATTTAAATATTAGAAATTACAGAGAAAGAATGTAGGTAATGTAGATAAACATATAGAAAGATGGATGGGCACATACACAGTTGGATAGAGGGATGGAAGGCTAGAGCCATCCGTTGGTGCAGGTGCTACTGAGTATGTAGTTTTTTCAGGCAGCTTTCCAAGCAATCGAAATCTTTGACTTATTGAATTTGGACCCAATCCTATGTTATTACTAGTTAATTCTGTTATTTAATAAATGAAGAAGTTGATATTTTAAAGTAAATATATTTGATGAAATTCGAACAGTAAAGAAGTGATGGGTAAGAAAATCTGCCTGCCTGGTTTCAAAGCAAGGACTGAACCATAATACTTGCTACTTTCCCTCCCTATAGATAGGACATTACATCCAGCACTAAAATGCTGGAATAATTTAAAAGAAGCCTGACATCATTTCTTGGAGATCACTATTGTGCACCCAGGTTCTGAGTAGGTCAGGTCGGGGGCATGGTGAAGGACTCTGCATTGCTTCATCAGCAGACCAGGCGATTTTGTTACAGGTGGTCCATCATCCACACTATGAAAGCTCTTAATGAACTCACCTTGTGGCTATAATTTGAGGCAAAGTGAAAGTATTTGCCATTAAGGGAAAATAAATAAACATCACAAGCAATTATTTCTATTTCTGTTTGTAGCTCAAGAAGCCCCAAGCTAACATAGAAAAGAGCAGTTTAATTTATGTGATCCATGAAATTAGAAGCTATCTTTCCATGAATTTTCTCACTTACACAATTCACAATGTAGCTATTTAGTCTGCTCTGACCTTCTTTCTGTGATGCCAGCAGCTAATTTTTTAAAATTTTTAAATAATTGTATATTTGCATGCTGTTGTAAGAAATAAACACATGAGTCCCATATGCTATTCAAGAGGTTCATTTCATATAACTTAATTAGTACAAGATCACAATCATAAATCCATGTCAGTATAATCCAATGATCTATTCAGATTTCATGTATTTTATAGGCATCCTTTTGTCTGTTTGTGTTTGTACTTAGTTACATAAAGTGTTATCTTATGGCTTGATTTTTTTTGTGACCACCTCACAGCCACAGAGTGGTTTGACCAAAAGGATCCTACAGGATCCTGTTCAAGGCCGCAGCCTCGCTCTTTCCTGCCCGCTTCCACAACCCCTAGCAACCATTAATTTGTTCTTCATCGCTTTAATTGTGTTGTTTTCATAATGCTATATAAATGGGTAGCATTTATAATGTTATATAAAATCATAATGCAGCATAAATCACAGAGAATGTAACCTTCTGCGACTGGCTAGTTTTCCCACTCCATATTCATTTCCTTGAAATTAGATTCATCTAAGTTGTTGCTGGCATCTTCCTTTTTATTGCTGAGTATAGATGTACCTCTTATTAAATATTTACCTGTTGAATAATTTTGGGATGCTTCCAGTTTAGGGCTTAAGTCAAAACCAGGAATTATTTTTGATACCATTTAATTATTAAGAAATTTCTATTACTATTACCAGTGAAATACATCTCAAATCCATCCACTTCTATCCATCTTCATTTGACATGTAGTCTAAGCCATTATTATCTCTTCGCTGCAAAGCAGCCACAAGTCCTTTAATTGGCGATTTGCCTTCCTATAACATATAGTCATTAAAGCCAGTCTTTTTACTATCGTTAGAATTTCTCCATGACCTGGTCTTGGCCTACTTCTCTTTCCTCCCTTACCAACTGCATCCCCACCATTTGTGAATAAGTTTCTTAGGCTCATATTTTGAGGGTCACTGCAAGTACTGCTCCTCTCCCTGAAGCATCTTACTTGCACATAGTGAACTCAAACGTGAGCTCTTCAGATGGATCTGCCTAAGCCCCTGTCTAATGCTGATTATTCCATCTCATTTGTTTGCTATCATGGGAGCTTGTTCTAAATCATTTTTAGGATGCATTGCTATTAACCTAACCTAATGCATTTACTGTGAATCATCCACATAAGAATGTTGGCCGCTGATTTCTCTTCTTTACTGCTATCTGTACAGAACCTGAATGGTATGGTACCTAGAATACAGTGGATCCTTACTAACATTTGTTTAAAAAAATAAATGCACTATTCAATCAATCTATCTATCACCTATCAAATGTTCTTTAAAATATAGACCATTGGCAGTCTTTTTATCTATGATAAAATTCATGCATGCCTTGAATACAGAATTTCATATTTTCCCTAAATATGCTGCTCCCTTCCCCATAGAATGCTTAATTCCCCAGCCCGAAAACCCTTCCGTTTTTGAAACACTCCTTGATTTTATAACAAGGTCCTAACTGCTCATCAGAAAAAGTGACTTTTGGCTTTTTTAACAACCAATATTTTAACTGTTTTTCTGCTTGAGAGTCAGAAAGTACATTACATTATACTCATGTTCATCAGGCTGGGTTTTTCTTGACGTCTTATGACAGGTCTTTCAAAGTCATGTTTGAAAAAGTTTCAAGTGTCAGGATTTGGTTGAGCAAGGGGTGAAGGCACTTGGAAAGAGTTTCCAAGCTCTTCATCGCTGTTCATTGCTTGTAGCCTTATCTTTCACTAGGTGTATACTTCTGTTACCCTCCCTCTTTTTATTCCACCACCAATGTGCTGGCCAGCTGTTCCACCATCATTTAAAATAGGTGCCACTACCCACACAGTAGGGATTTTAACTAAGAAAAAATGTGGGGTTTTTGTTAATCATAAATATTGCTAGTACAGACAATGAGATTTTATAGGAATTGATAAGGAGAGCAAAAAATGAGTGTTAAAAAATCCCTAAGTGTATAAATATGTTTTTGATGGCAGGGCACCTCATATCAGCAGCCTACGTTACTTAGAGGAAGCTTTTGACAGTTTTCATGCTTTGGTTGCCTAATAGTGTTCTGCCAGGAGTAAATTGGGTTTCTTGTAACACATTTGCACTAAAATAGCATAAAAACTAATGGCCATGTCAAGCTTTGTACACAGCCTGCGGCTATAGCACACCAGGATAATTGCTTAAATTTAGATTTCTGATACCCTTGCTCAGTCAAAAGCTGTGTTTTGAATATTGGCAGGCCACGCAACAAACTTACTCTGAATTTTACGGATAGATGCAAACTCAGAAATAGGCTTTTCTCCCTTCAGAACTTGGATTATTTCAGCAAAAATAATGTCTCCTCAATTTTCCAAACTGCCATTCTGTGACAGAGCGCAAACCCGCTCAAACTATAGAATAAAAGCGTTTCATAAAAGCCAATTTGAGGATTACTTTGTGGGATAAAGAACTTTTTACATACTTGGTAGAGTCCTACTTTTAAATAAAAACTAAAATGTTTCAGGGAGAAAATTACACCTGGATGCTAGAAGGGTAATGCCTGGACCTGTTGGACCTCCTTTCCTATAAAGGTGTGCTTTCTCTTCTTGCACTTATTTCTGGCTGAACCACTGATGGCCAAGCTTGTGACTGTCTAAAATCCTCTTTTATTATATATTTCACATTATTTCACTGTCTTCCACATGCTTTTCTTCTTTCTTAAATATGCATTGCATTTACTCCATCTATGTTAGTCTAATAAGTCCTATTGCGACAAAACCTGAAATACGTGTGCCCCACACTTCAAAAGGTCAAAACTCGACACATCCAAGTTTGGAGTAAGGAGAAGCTTATTGACAGACAAGTTGCCAACTGAGAAGATGGGAGACCTAATGGTGTGCATATCCATCTCGCTCATTGGACTAGGTTAAGGGGATTTTAAACAATTAAGGGGAACAGATATGCAGAATTGCTGGTGGGGCAAGTTGTAATAGGACTGTGGCTCTTTATGGTAAAAAGGCATCAACACCAGATCTTTCTGGAATTGGCTTCTGAAAGGGTTCTTGTGTTCAAGTTCCAGTTATATTCTGGTCTTTTGGTTTTGTGGGGGGGGGGTGGGAAGGGGAAAAGACTCTCGTCTGGGTGCAGCTGGGGGCCCAAATTCTCTATGCATGCGGTGGCTGCATAACTTGTGGTTTTGGGCTGCTGTCTCTGAAAAGCAACTCAGTATCTCATTTAACAGGAGAGGATTACTTTTGAGTCGGTTTTGCAGTTACAGTGTTTAATCACCATTTCCACAGATACTTCCAGCATTTTAAGACTTCGGTAACTTCCCTGAAGGTGTGGTTTCTGTGTGTGGGGGGTGCATATGTATACACGTGGGCACATATGCCAGGTGGAGGAGTGCAGAAGGTCCTGAGGAACACAGGTGGACTTCGCAAACTTCCCATCTTTCTGGTTTCACCTCTCCCATCTTATATTCTCTGTAAGTTTCCTTAGTTTGACCGGCGTCTGGGCTTCATCATATTCTAGATCAGCACTGTGCAACCCGCGTGTTGCTGCACGCACACTGGTGTGCCGTAAGATTTCTTAAAATATGCACTACCTGACTATTTTGTCAGAGACAATGACCTCTTTTCCCTTAGTTTACCAAATAAAACATGACAATAGCCAACACAATAATAACTGTTCAGTGTGAATGAATCAAAATTATACCTATTTTTTGTCAGATTGGCAAAATTGGTATTTGTTGGTGTGCCATGAGATGAAAAGTGTTGAAAATCGCTACTCTAGCCTAAGGCCCAGTTCATTACCAGAGTATTTTTTCTGCAAAGATTCTCTAATTTTGATGAAGATAAGTAGAATAGACAAAAAATGTTTTTGGAAAAAAAAAAGAAGACATTTGATGGTCTTAAATGATTGATTGTTGTTGCAGCTGATCAATCTCCTAAATGCCTTTCTCTCTGGTGACTAGTGCGCACACGTCTAACAGATAGTATTGCTCTACCTTTGCCAGTTTCCCAGAAGAACAGACATACTTAGCTCCCGATTTTGTAGAATGTGTACATATCTCAGCATATGCCTCCACCTTTTTTTTCTCGACACTTTTTTTTAAATCCAGAAACACTAAGGAGTATTCCATCCCTGAGGATACATTCTTTTCATCTTAATATTTTTCAGGTATCTTCAGTTACATAATTGCAGATTTGTTTTGTAATACATAACATAGAAAAAATAGCAACACTCCTCATTATATGTTATTATTCATTTAAACGTCACCAGGGAATTTTTTTTCAATCTCTAGGGCAAGTCCTAGTAATTCTTTTTACGCTAACTACACAATAGGTTTGATTTTAATTTTTCTACGCACAAAAAGCCCTAGTAGTGGCTTTTGATGGCATTTTATATCAAATCATAGTACCATAAATCCACAGGGATAATATGCAGAACATGTTTCAGAAAATATTTTCTTATGAGAATATACTGAGCAAGTACCTGATGTTGCTTTAGAGTCACAGGAAAAATATTGCTGTTTGTAATTAAATGGCTATTTGACGTATTATTTATGCATGTATTTATAGTATAGCTTACTTTTTCTGAAATGAGTCTCTGTGTACCATGGAAAAATAATAGGCTTTTTTCACTTGTTTACCTTTAGCTCTGGGAAGAAAGGTTACAAAAGGTCTGCATCATGAATTCATTTGGCCTGTTATTATGATAGGGGACTCAAGAGTTGGAAAATTTTAGTTTAAGGTAAATAGTTATAAGCCTAGTAAGTAATGCATGTGTTAAAGCTTTTGTTTCAGAGCCTACAGACAAGGCCCATCCAGGCTCCTGGGAGAAACAGCCGACCTCCTGGGGCAGTGCTAAAGATTACCGCCTAGGGACAAGTGGAGGCATCTGGGCCTTTGTGTTCCAGGGAGAGACAGATGACCACCTGTCCCTGGGAACAGCTAACTGCTCAGGGCGAGAATACTGCAGTTTTTTAATCTAATTTTCCCTGAATTTCAAAACCCCTCACCACACTTTGTTCTCTGTTGTAAAAGTCTGGCCTGGAAAGAAAATGTAAGGTGGTCTGTTAGGGTATGAACCTGCCATCTTCTCAGATCGAAGGCCATCTGAATAAAGCGCCCATGAAGATTCAATCTCTGTCCCTGCTTACTGGGTCTGGTAGTGACAGGCAGCACGAGTTCCAATGTCTTCTCCGGTTTCAATTAGACCACCAAAACATTACACCAGAAAAATAATACGTATGTAGAAGTATGTGAGGTAGTAAAAAATAATTTTTCCTTCCAGATTTCTAAACTGTTCTGGATGGGCTAATAATCAAATTAACATGAGGTAGATTACTGCATTTTGCCATGTATAATGTACACTTTTTTGCCCATATTTTTGAGTGAAAAACAAGGAGGTGCATTATACATGTGTAGCACTAATTCTGTATCTATATAAGTGATTTTAAGTATTTTGCTTATGTGTTAAAAGTATAACTCTTGAAAACAATAACAATATACATTGCAAAATAATACCCTGGAATAGGATGATCAATTTTGTTTCTAAATATAAATGAATTAAAAAATTGAATTTAAAAATTAAAATGAAAGATTATTTTCCAGAAAGTTTGGGTCAAAAAAGTGGATGCACATTTTACACAGGAGGGCATTATATATGGCAAAATACAGTAATAAGAGAACATAAATATTTATTATGGGTTTTCCATAAGAATATGATACCCAAAGAGGCACTGGGCCATTGAGATCTATATGCCATTCTGGACTACGGAGAAGGGGCACAGGGGTCTAGGATTTCAAAAGGAAAACAGGCAGTTTGCAAAGTAGCTAAGAAAGAGCAAACATGTAGTAAATTAATTCTTGCTGGGCCACCGAGAGAATGGGGCACAGAGAGAAGGAAGTCCAACAAACTCAATTTGCTAGACTTCTTCCTGTCTATCATACGTAATTGATGTACGCTAGTGCAAATGCGCTGATTCCCTTCCTGAAGCAGGCTTTTCTATCTGAATTCCTTTAGACTGTAAAGGAGGAGGGTCAAACTTTCTTTCTCAGTCTTTTGTTTCTAAAAATAACCAGCTGAAAATCAATATCCCAAAGGGCATATTTTGGGGTGGTAAACTGTGGTCTCCCTCAAGTCCAATTCTTATCTTCCAATTTTTCTTTGGATTGCTACTCGCTACATGGAGCTCTCTTTTAAATGGATGTAAGAGATGTAAAGGTTAACAGGAGACAGAAAACCTAATACTTTAAAGTTCACTTATCATTTATCTAACATAAATTCTCAAGGGAAGAGAGTTCATTGAATGCTTCTAAGTTCTTCTTCTTCTTTGATATCTTGACACCCAATTAACTGGAGCTTCAAGAGTTTAGTTAAACTTTAACAAGAAGAAAAATAAAGCTCTTTTATTAGTTTTTATTGTCTCAAGACATTGTCCTCTAAATGTGTATTTTATAACACCACATTCATGTATTTTTAAATTCTAAATTTTATTAGTGTTGTGGAAATTACATATGTCAGTGAATGTCATCTATCAACACACATGAAAGCCTGTAGTAAAAACAAAATACAGGTTTCCCCCACTACCCAAAGGAAGAGCACTTGAAGGGGACTGAAGTTTTGCCGCCATTAAACTGCCTTTTGGGGTATTGATTTTAAACTGGTTATTCAAAAACAAAAGACTCAGAAAGAACCTTTAATCCCCACCCTTTTTTCTCCCCAAGAGATTCAGATAAAAAAAAAATTCGCTTCAGGAAGTCAGTCTTAAAATGTTCACCTTGGCCTAATTTGAATTAAAGGTGGTAAACAGAAGGGCTTCCGGCAGGGACCCGTGGCTACACAGCCCCTGTGTCCTGGTGTTTCTGAGTTGCCTGGCGAGAGTTTGCCTGCCTTGTGTGTTTGGCTCTTCCTCAACCGGAAATAGCCCACTCTCACTTCTGAAACATAGTACCCAATCCCCCCTTTTCTCCTCTCTCCAAAATATCCTATATACCTGCTGTTGCCTCACTGTGTTTAGCAATTCTATGCAAATGTGAATTCTCCCTGCAGATGAATTAAAAATTGATATTTCTCTTACTAATCTGTCTCTATTAATTTGATTCTTAGTCCAGCTAGAAAAACTTAGGTAGAAGGAAAAATATTACTTTTTATAATCTCCACACATTCCTATAAAACATTTTGTAAACTGAAATAGCATAAAGCAAAGAAGCAATCACTGCAATTTATACAGAAGATTTTTTGGGTGTTCCCAGACCCAAAATATAACCTACCATATAATACCAAATATTTTTAATCACATGTGAAGTTACATTAAGCATAACACCCTTACCAGCTTTCTTAGGCTTTTCTAGCAATACACACCTTGCTAATGAATGCACAAAATAAATGAAGATAAACCGCAGATGCTCACAGTTCAAAGCTACAGTGGCTTGACGCTGAGATGCTGAGTGGACTTTTCAGGGAGGGAGCTTGACCGTGTCGCTATCAGTGTGCGCTGCCTCTGTAACAGCTCACTGCAAACCAAACACTGAGCACTATTTTCACTTTTTGCCTTTCTTCATAAAGCAAAAGTCCTCTTTGAATTTCTTTTGGTTAGTGAAAACATAGTAATGTAGGTCTTTATGAGAGCAATGCGGTGTGACCCAAACTTTCGTAAAGGAACACCTGTAATATTTTAAAAGGGGCTACTCTGGACAAACAGCTGGTGTAAGTCAATTATTAAAATCTCTAGTGTCATGAACCTCGAGGCCTAATTAATGTCTATGAGAAACAAATATTTCCTGGAAATTCACTATCTTGAAATAATTCAAGCTTTCAAGGCTATTAAGCATTGGTAATCTTGGAAGAAGCAAGGATTAAGGGGCCACGGTGTCATGTTTTAATGCCCAATCCAATTAATTTAGGAGTCCCATACCTGCATTGAGCCAAACTGCTGGCGGAAGTGTAATCAGTTGTACTGTTTATGTTACTCAGCTGTAACAGATTACTTGCTTGGACTTTCACCTGTTTCCTGTGCAGAGTGCCGTGCTGTGATTTGTTTTGCTTTTTCTTCTCCAAGGACATCTGCTGGCCCCATCGCAGACGTACCCTTTAGAGAAGATTTGCAGCCATTTTTCAGGGAAGATACCTGGGACATGACACATGTTCATAAATGGTTTATTTATGGATATCTTTTATTTCTGGTTTATCGTGATTTTTTTTAAAAAATGAACCTTTCTTCTTCCAAAATGCTAGCTGCTAGGCTTGGATCTCTGGGCCAGGTGTACACAGTTACTGTTCCCTGAGCCTGAAGATATCGGCCCAGATTCTGCACCTTACTGTGGCACTTTTAAGTGCCCTCTGATTCTTCCTGGGTCCCAGAAAAGAAACCCAACTGTGATTCTAGAGTATACACTAATTTAAGGACTGACTCCAAAGATAATTTGACCACCAGGGACAGCAATGTTTTTCTTCATATCTCTAGTTGCCAAGAAACTCATATCAGATTTGAGCTTTAATCATTACAAGTGTAGTTGAAATTCTGAAGAGTAAGTTTTGAACTGGAATGCTCAGTTTATACAGAATAACACTAGATAGAAAATTAAGTAACCTGACATAGCAACTTGGCATTTGGTATTAGTTATGTTAAATGTACATTAAAGAAATATAGCACATTGTTGGATAAATGTCCTGTAAAAAGCATTTTAGTAGCTGAAAAGCATTTCTGTATAAAGCAATTTTTCTAGTTATATAGTTTTGAGATCAGCAAGTAAGATAGTACATTACAAATATAATATTCAAATTTTTACTGGTGTTATCCATAGTTTTGTTTTCTAGAAGATTTATAGGCTAGGTTCCTGACCAATACGGTGGAGGAGATAAAAGTTGTGTTCATTTCCTTCCACGAGCACATTAAAATTACTACCAAATTATAGAAAAACTATTATTGAGAACTTTGCCTGAAGACTAGCTGGACAAAATTTCTGTAACTAAAGGCATAAAAAAGAAGCCACATTAAGACTACACAAAAAGGGGGGAAAATGAAAAGAAAAAAATTCATCCAGATAGGTTCCTGAGCAAATTATGGAATCAGGTGAAGAAAGTGACAGATGGACTTATGACAGAGGTGGTGCCGTGGGCTCAGGTGCCTCCTGGGTGAGCTGGAACCGTTGCCTTGATGACCTCAACGCTTCCCCTCAAAGGGTTTGCCTCTTCGTGTTCTTAGTGCTCTCAGTGTGGGGAGGGCTCTCCGGCAAGAACCTAGACAGTAGAGGGAATATATATTTTCTTTGCAAAAAGTATCCTAGAAATTCTCCCAATACCTTCATTTTTAAGTGTCAAAAGAAGCTTCCTCTGCAGGGAATTAATTGAGGTATTACCAAAAACACAAGTTTGATTAAAATACAAACATGTAAACACTGTGAGAACTAACCCCATCAAATCAACTAAATCTCATGTGTTCAACTTTATTTAGCATTCACAGAACAAAAATACTTATCAGTTTCTTGTTGATCTCTCTCAGCCTATCTCAATAGGAAACTGATAAAAGGAAAAAGGAAAGAATGAGATTGACTCATCTCAAACAAAATTCTACATTTTACACAATGATAACTCTGTTTAGTTTGGAGGTATATTGGAAACGGTGCAGATACTACATATGGAAAGCGTATTAAAAGGCGGATGATCAGAAATAAGCATTTTTCCCATAGACAATAGAAAGCACCTCTGGGAGGCAATTTAGCTTATATTGAAGTGCCCCCTTGAGGATAAAAGCGTGACTACATGATATAAAGTAAGACTGAAATGCCAAATAATTCAATTCAATTATCAAAAGAAACTTTTTAAATGATCAGAGGTGTATAGAACTAGTGAAGATACACCTTTTCTGTGTAAAACAAGGGATCATTTCCATGCATTTACTCCCAATTACTCTCTGCTAAAGGGGAAGAATTCTGCAAGAACAACTCCTAAATCTAAAGGGTAGGAATTTTTGTCCATACCTCACCATATAAGAAATATCACATTAATTATCATGGAAGAAATGTTACCTTCTAAAACTTCACTTATTTTTTTGTTAGCAAAGAGCTAACTGTGGCTTTATTCTATTTCAAACTCTCAAGGCTCTCCATGTGTCATTTGGAGGTGAGAGAGTTTGGGGTATCCCCACTCGTCAGTTCACATAGGTTATTGCTGAATCTCCAGGCTCAGCCCAGTGGCCACTGCTGGTTGGGTCACTCTCCTGTGGGCATCACACAGTTTAGTGTGTGTAAAACTCAGTGGGTGCGCGAAATCCTGGCTGCTAAGCTGTTCTGTGACATGGTCCTTCACGAGGTTTTGCTGTTTTTACAGCACCCTGCCCTTTGGACTCACTTCCTGGCCCTCCCTGTGAGTTTACAGAAATACCTTTATTCTTCTGCAAAAAAATATTTCTACCTTTTTGTTTCCTTAAAGGTATTCATATGTACCTTAAAATTCTGTTCTCCATAGAGTGTAATCTTTAAAAATAAATGCGTGGATGGAACTGGAGATTATTATGCTAAGTGAAATAAGCCAGGCGGTAAAGGACAAATACCATATGATCTCACCTATAAGTGGAACCTAATCAACAAAACAAACAAACAAGCAAAATAGAACCAGAGACATGGAAATAAAGAACAAACTGACAGTGACCAGAGGGGAGGAGGAGGGAGGTAATGGTGGAAAGAAGGGGAAGGATCAAGTCAAGGAGCATAAATAAAGAACCCATGGGCAGGGACAACAGGGTGGGGGGATTGACTTGGCTGGGCAGTGAAAGGGAGAGCAATGGGGAAAAATGTGATAGAACAACAATAAAAAATAAAATAAATGCAAAGACATCTGCAAACTCGTTTTGTTTCCGCTAATATTTGTCTCTTGTGACAATTAGCATAAAAACTCCCACCAGCATAAAGAAGACATAAAAAGGAAAAAGGAAGAAACAAATTATTATAGTCTCAAAAGAACATTGTGCCACTTCAAACAATGATTAGGATCCTTGGTGTACTAATAAATATGTAGATATAACCAATTATGAACACATAAAGCATCTAGATAACTCATATGCCAAAAATAAATTTTCTATAAAATTCAAGTAAGTATTGTATCTTTGTTTTTCCCAAATTTAAATGAACTTTATACCTTTGGAGGTTTGTTTAGAACAAAATGCTAATATGGTAATTAACTGTACTTGATGAAACAGTAATCATCAAATTGGCCCCAGACAATAAATACTGTGAGCTCCCCTCCCTGGCTTTAATATAGGGATACATTATTTTGATGCATTTGAAAATGTAAATTTCTTAAGTACACGAAACTAAGCATGAGATTACGGTGTGTCTTAGAGGGGAGAACAATGCTTAAAAGTTGAAAATTAGGAGAGTTAGCAAGAAAAGTCTTGTGAGCTATGTGGAAAAAAGAATGAAGAAGAAATGAAGGGAAAGAATATCTTGTTAGAAGATCTTAACACCAGAACTGGAGAGAAAATCATTTGGAAAGTTCGATGCAGCTTAAAGAGATTTTAGCTCTGGGGTAGAATACAGTCCTGGTGACAGCTTCTAAATGGAAGAACTAGGGAAGCCACAAAATTACTGAATTATCGTTTTGAAAGCAATAGTACTTGATGGAGGGCTGACTTCTGTGCACATGGGGGAAATGTATACGACGCTTACGGGAAATGACTAATACGGTACTGAAAACCGAACCAAGGCAGCAGAAGTCAAAGAGTTCTGGAGGATATGGCCAGTGTGGAAATATTTTATTAACACATCTTTGAGAACCCAGCATTCAGCTAAGACAGAAACTTTCCATCTTAGGAATAAACACCACATCCTAGCATAAGATTTACTTTAGTCTGGACACATTTTGATTTTCCCCTGCAAGTCCATAAAGGCTTTTAGAACATAACACCTCACCTGGATTGCCTTTCATCTTTCAGTCCAACCAAAGCCCTATAGTTAGAAATTCTTGACAGTTTATTGGCTATTACCCAAAAATCGATAAAAAGCCATAGCATACAAATACTGTCTTGTTTATTTGATGCACAAACACTAGCAATCTTAAGTCTACTCATGCAGGTTTGTATCTTTTATCTTCAGTCAAATTACAACAATAAATTCATTTTAATGCAGCTGTTTTCCTTTTTGAGAGCCTACCCTCCACTTCGGAGCTGTTATGCTTAAACCTGGTATATTTGGCATCATCTAATAACTGATTATAGGGAGGGGCCCATTCAACGATGGGTTAGGAAACTCCTCAACGAGATTTATCTTAGAGCTCAACCACCTGTTCATGTGTGCAAAGGACACTTTCAGTGGCCCCTATAGTATATTATTACATATGTCATTTCATTTAATAAGGAACGTCTTTTACACATACCCTTCCCTGTTGGAATAATGATCTGACATAAGCCAAGAAGCAATGGACATTTCAGTTCCCAAAATAATTTTATGATTTTCTTAATAAAACCACCTGCAACTAATGCCCAATAATTGACCAAAAATTGTTTTTTTCAAAGGCTGTGTAAAGGAACTTTGTAGTCCAGAATCTCAAAATTTGCTACTGGTTGGCTGTCTTGGGCTTTTCCCAAGGGCTCCAGGCAACATGATCATGGTGTAGAACACGTTCAATATCATTTGAATGTGGTAAATCAGAAAGACTGAATTGTGCTAAAGCTCTTTAGAGCTCCAAGTATTCTGTTCCTCTGAGCTGTGTGCAAATTTAGTTTTTATTCCCCAGTAAATTTGTCAATAGGGTTAATAAAACCACTATATGTGGTATGTGATTTCTCCAAAGATCAAATAATTCAATTAATCTTTGATCTTTTTGCTTTGCTTTTTGAACTGGCAATGGCATTAACTTATTTTTGGGTGTCTAAGGGATGTCTCTTTGCCTCTTTTGGCTTTTGTGAAAGTCGTGCATTAGAACTTCTCTATTTTCCCTGACCCTGTACTTAATTTGGGTTAGTCAGACATCCTGTGGGGTTATATGATTATTGAATGTTTGCACTTTAATTTTAACTTTGTCTTCAGACTGAAATATCAGCATTATATCTTCAATAGAATAAGTAACATTACTTTATATATTAATCAAATCTAAATCTATTCTCACCAAGAAATAGTGATAAACAGAATAATTTAAGTATCCTTGTGCAAAAGTAATACAGGAGTATTGAAGTCCCTCCTATGTGAACCTGAACTGACCCAGAGAGCCAAAGCTTTCTTCCAAGATAGAAATTGAAGAGACAATGTTAACCAGACTGATTAGAGAAACCTAATGTCCTTTAGAATGTCTTACAGCTTGAATTGTTAATACCACATTAGGCACGACAAAAGAGGACTCATGCATTACTTTAATCAAGATGTATTTCTCTACAGCCTGCCTCTAGGATCCATCAGTTTTGTTTTTATTTTTTACAGATTATGTGTTACTATAAAAAATTTTGTAAGAATATACTTGCATATTATTGATCCTTAATTAAAACTAAGATTTTCTGGTCTGCCGGATAGCTGACATTGTTATATATCGATGACTTGAGTGAATTTAGGTAATTCTAGATGTTTCCATCAAGCATGAGAGATTGAAACGAAAGAGTAGATGTGCACATTTTTCCCCTCCATGATTCATAAGAAGAATCCCTTATCTGGAAAACACATTCACTCCAGTAGTGTATTCGGGTAGGGGTAAAGCAACAACCGTACAAAGCTTTTATAATAAATTCTTGCTTTGAGGCATATTTCACTTGCAAACCTTCTACCGTTGTTTTACCAAGTCCAATTAATTTAGAAGGTTCACTTGCAAACCTTTTACACTTGTTTTACCAAGTCCAATTAATTTTACACACGACCATATGTCGTATACCAGGATTCAACAAGCCCTCCAGCCATTTTACCTTTTCCAGTGCAAACTACCTGGGTCCCCTGTCCTTCCACCACACACGGTCGGAACGCTCTCTTTCACCTCAAACTACTTTCATTGGAACTGCCTCTGAAGGGATTATAGATTTCTCTTTTGTATAGTCAGAATTTTCAAGCCTCTAAGGCTAGCATCAATTAAATGACTTTGTAGTTGCTCTTTTAGAGTTTGACGAGTTGGTGAGACACTCAATCATTTAATCTTTTACAGTAAACCATTAGAATTTTTGTAGCTACTCCATCTCTTTCCCTTCTAAGTCAACCATTTGTATACTTCTATTCAGTTCGACTGTGTTTTTACCCATTTTATTCTTTCTGTTTTTTCCTGAATAATTCAAGTCTTACCCCTGCTTTATCACCATTCAGGGCAGTGTGGCTTCATTTTGTTGCCCCCCCTCCCCCAGAAAAAGTCACTTGCTACAAAGTTCCAGTTGTGTAAGACGAATTAGTTCTGGAGATCCGCTCCAGAGCGTAGGGCCTCCAGCAACAATGCTGTATTGCGCACCTAAGGATTTGTTAAGGGGGTAGATCTCATGTGAAGTGTTCTTATCACAACACATATACATACACTCCAATGCACACCCAAAAGGAAACTTTTGGTGGTGATGGATATGTTTATTATACTGATTGTGGTGATGTCTTCATGGGTATATGCACATGCCCAGATCCATAAAAGTTTTATATTGTATATAGACTGCATCTGGTGTATCCGTAGTATCTCAATAAAGCTGTTAAAGATGAAAATGTCAGATAGGGATTTTCTAAATTCTTTTAATATATTCTTAGTTTACATACTTAAAAAGAAAGGTCACAATGTTTTCTTGAATTTTACTTGTTTAGAATTTCAGCTGGATTATGGGTTAAGTAGGCATGGGGCTATAATTGCCATGTACAATTTAGTTTTTAAATGGCAAAATATGTTCTGAGTGCCAAACAACTATCTGAGAATACTTTTGACATGCATTTTACATAAGCGATTAACTTCTTACTTCACATGTTATGGAATTCTAGGCTATGAGAGCACCTGAAAAATTGATGCCGTGGTGACAAAGGTATAAGCTGATAAGGGACAACTCATACCCAAATAAATAAATAAATGAATGAAGTCTCATAAGTAGCTGGTGCCACTTTTAGTGCAGTATCGACCATCTGAAAAAAAAAAAAGATGTGGAGAGAAGAACCTTTAGTACCGTGGTACAGCCACTTGTGTGTTGATTGCAGTTACAAGATGCTAGTGGCCACATAAAGAACAGTCCTTACCCCTTAACGATGGTGTTGGGTAGTTTTCTTTTTCAGAATATGTACGTACCTACTTTTTTCTAGCTTAGCTGGTTGGAATTTACTTCTTTTATCTGTACTTCTTTAAAGCCAAAGCTAAGTGAGGAGTGAGGGGCCCCGAGAAGGTCTAAAAATACTCTTCCATTTTAGAGTATTTAATACAGTAAAAATAGCTTATGTATTTTTCATGCACAAAATTCATTTTAATAGCAGTATAGAAAGGATTTTCCAATTGTGAAACAGTGTTTCAGTAACCTATTGAATCTCTTCTCTTGTGACCTGTATAATTGTTTTATTGACTATTAGTCTGATGGGAATCATTTTGATCAAAGCAGATATTTGCCAACTCCCTTTTGGCAATAAATATGCCCCCTACTTTACAACTGAATCACTAGCTTTAATTCTGTGGTTCTAGCATTCAGAGATTATTTCTCAGTTATTTTCATTTCTGGTAAAAAAAAAAAAAAAGACAAAAGCAGCTACGACTTCCTTTTCATTAGAATTTCTGTCGTGTTTGACTTAGCAATTTCCCCAGACCTGGGATTGATTGACAGCAAGTGGCATCGACATGTTTTCCTACCATCAGTGCTTGCTGTGAGGTCGTGTGACCTCACCCCAGCGATGGCCCAGAAGCCATCCTGGCAACAATGGTTTCTCAAACCCACTTTCCTTTCCTTTCTTCTTTCCCCCAAAAGCGTTACCCATTACTTAAATTATTGAGTCAGGAGTTGTTACAAAAATTGTCTTTATAATGGGAACTGCAGAGATTACACAGGTCGGAAAATTGACACAAACCTCTGCAGACCGTGTTCACAAATGCTCTCATAAAAACCAGCCATATGGTACAGAATAGAAAGAAAGCACAGGCGAGAGACCAGGCTCTGCAGACTTCCAGGCTTTACTCCCCTGGAACATTTCTTAGTCATACAGAATATACTAGTTCTCCACAGATCACAACCCCCCGGGATGTGTGCGAGGAGCTGTGTGAGTTTCATGTAGCAGTTACAACAAATTACCACTGACCTAATGGCTTGAAACAACAGAAATGCATTCTGCTGGAGGCCACCTTTCTGAAATCAACATCAGCGGGCAGAAATCCAGCTTTCAGCAGGGCCGGGCTCCCTGTGGAGGCCCTAATGGAGAATCTGTTCCTTGCCTCTTCCAGCTTCTGGTGGCTGCCTGCGTGCCTTGGATGAAGAGGCTGCCCACTGTGGTTGTGCCACTTCATCCCTTGCCTTCATGGTCTCATTGCCTTCTCCTCTTTGTGTGTGTTAGAGCTTCCCCTGCCTTGATCCTATAAAGATACCTGTGATTTCATTTAGGACCCACTGGGGCAGGGCAAGAAAATGCCCCCATGCCAAGATCCTTAGCAAAATCCTATCTTCAATTTTTTTTCTTTCTCTTTTTCTTTCTTTGCCATATAAAGTAACATTAACAGTTTCCAGGAATTAGAACATGGATCTCTTGGGAGGCTGTAATTCAGCTTACCACAGGGATCTCAGTTTCAGGAGAGTGAGTCATGCCTTCATTGGGGTTTTACAAGACCACTGGTCACAGAGGGAGAGCAGGCTGTTTAAACTTATTTACGAACAATGAGACATCAATAAATAAGCTAACCCTAGGTGCTGCCGGGAGAGTTTCCAACATTAAGCAGCCCATTTCAGGTCACTAGGTGGCCCATTCATCTATTAGTAGCCCATCAAGTCAGCACCAGCATTCCAGGTACCCTCAGAGATTCAGCATGGATTGTCCCAATCCAGCTGGAAGATAACACTTTCTTACTCAAAGGGAATGTAAGAGAATGATTTAAATGTTTTCTTTGATTCAGAGAGCAAAATAGGTTCTGTTAGAAAAAGTTTTGGGGAATCCTCATATCCCAGGGTTAAGAGAACATATAGAATTTGGGTTTAAGATTAGCATTCATGATCAGTGACAACAGTCTTCCCAACTAAACCCAACCTCACTATAATAATCACAGTAACAGCTATAAAACTTCAAACAGTCTCATTGCATTGTAATTGTACTACAACTGCACCTGTTGAGGACGTCAGAAAAGTAAGTATAAATTTCAATAATTATCTGCTACTCCCAACATTTCTCACTCAGCAAGTCACCAAATTCTTGTGATTCTGCATCAGAAAATCTCTTAATTCTCACACTCACCCTTTTCTTTCCACTTTCAGGGCTGGCTTTTGGACTGTATTTTCAAGAACAAGGGAACTACACTTGCTACTGTCATCAGTACAGCCTTATTTTGCCTTTCATATTTATGTTTTCATCTGTTGATAGAATTCTCCTAAAAAACACATTACCCTATATTACTCTCTTTTCAATCATACATGTTTGAATATGACTTTAAAAATCTCTTTGAATTATTATGCTTGCTCTGTACTTTCTGAAGAAGGACTTAAGGGTAAGCTTTTATTTTCTTGGATAAGTTAGTATACAATTAGGTCTGTGGTTGTTTATTTAAGGCATTAGCAAAAGCACATTTGTTCTCATCTCAATGATTTTTGGCAACAAAAAGCACACACAGAGCAAGAGTTCAGTATCTACAAAATGAAAAAAATTAAACATATTGAAGTTATATGCTTTTTACGGCTTACTTAGTCATCTAAGCCGTGCAAAGTGGTTTGGAATATATGTAGATAGAAAACTACAGTAGTCTGCCTTTTCTGCAGGTGATGTGTTACCCCATGGATGACTAACACCTCAACTAGTATCCAGCCCTTTATATATTATGTTTTTTCCCTACACCTAACATAATTCCCCAGCCATGGATGCCTGCCACCTTAAATAGTAGCAAACCCTTTACGTACTATGTTTTTTCCCAACACATACATGACTTCTCACTGAAAGGAAGCACTTTGTGGCTTCTCCGGCATATCTGAATTGCCAGCACCACTACCCTTGCCCTTGGGGTCAGTAGGAAGTTGGACAAGGCTCACCTGAACACAAGCACTGCAAAACCACGGCAGTTGCCCTGATAACTATCTGGCTTCTAAGTGACGAGTGGGTGGGGAGGGGAACGTTGTGCAGACTCTGAAGAAACAGAAAATTTGTGTCCCCAGTGCGAAGGAGCAGGATGATGTGAGATTTCATCATGTTTTCAGACCGGTGCTTGATTTAAATGTATGAAGTATTTTTTCTGGGATTTCTTATTTATTATTTCCATACCATGGTTGACCATGGGTAACTCAAACCATAGAAAGCAAAACCGTGAGTAAGCGGCTCCATCTTACAGGCAAAACTACAGAACATAAGCAGATCAGGATCAGATATTGCTACTATGTCCATTTAGCCCTGGGACATGTTGCTTCTCTTTTAAAAACATACAATTCAGAAAAAATAATGTGTTTGGAACCAAGTATATTAAAGAATAAAATATTTTTTCTCCAAAGAGACAAAAAAATCTTAAATAATTCTTTGCATCTTTATATTTATTTTCATATTGTGGGAGAGAGGAAAAACTAACCACATTAAAAATCCCGTAATTATTTACATTCATCAAAACTAACTTGCTGTATGTAAAGCACATGTTTATTATAAAAACAAAAACATAACAAAAAACATCACCGGCTCTTTGGAGGAAAAATTGGTTTCCATGCCATCTGTCTCTTCCTAACTTTGTTTTCTGTATTGTTGCAATAAAGCACACAGGCAGGGAAAAGGGCACTCTTCATCAGGCCACAATAGCTGCATACAAACTGAATGGCCATGGAATTATTTGATTAATACGTGCTCTTAAGGCATCTGATGACAAATTTATAAATGACAAATTTATATGTATATAAAAATCACAGTTGCAATATTTCTGTACTTATATTTAAAATCGACCTACCCCCACTTTTCCTAAACAAGTAGCAACATGTTCCAGTTCAAAACTGATATAATGAATAGTTACTTCATAAAGGTCATACAGTTTGCATATAGTTTTGATGACACATTATAGAAAAAAGTATTAATGTGATATGCAAAGAAAGAAACAAAATATCACAAATATATTTTAATTAGACTCACAGTAGAAAGCCAACTATATATAGATAAGAGCCCAACATTTAAAAATTAGAAGGGCAGGTTTATCTTACAGATCAATTTATTGACATACTTTGAATATCAATTGACTTATTTATAAAACAAAGATAATAAGCTGTGATCAAATATAAAGGTATACACAAAGGTATCTTTGGACAGGTTTAGCACCAGACATGCCTGCTCTCAAATCATGTCTCATCATTTGCTAACTGCATGACCTTGGTCAAAAATCATTTATTAAAAAATAAATCTGTCGAATTACTATTCTAACAACATGTCCATGTTATGGTGGGATTGTAAGGATTAAATTAGTATATGAAAGCATAATAAGAACTACATAAAAGGTAATATTTACTAGTATTCCTGATCTGAAAAGTATTCACTCTCACTCTCTTTCCGAAACAAAATGCTATAATAACAACACCTTTGCTCTGGAGCCATGTGCGTATAAGTATTTTAGAATTTACAAAAGCAAAATCCATGTTTAGGTCTTTTCATGATTTGTCATTTCAAATTAGCTCAGTGACCTGTGGACACATGCTCAAAAGTGCTACGTAGATCTGCACTTAATTTAACTCATTCAGTGTTTTAAGATATTTTCTAGGTAAAAAGCACCTTATTAGCAAATGAAGGATATATTTGATGTGCTCCCTAATTCCTGCACTTATTTTAAGCTTTTCATAAAATTTTACCTCAAAACACAACTCTTGTACAGCTGTTGTGTTCATGTACTCTCACTGAATTTCAGAAATATCTTAAAGATTAAGAAGTTTAAGTCTAAATAGTTTAAAAGCCTAAATTAAAAAACAAAAACAGAGTTTTAGCTCATATAATCTGCTTTTCTTCACTATTATAACAAGAGGGCTAAGAGTAGTTTATAATCTTTAATAACCAAACAGGTAAATTTTTAATGTATTTTTTATTTAATCTTTATTGTATTTTTTCCATCCTCTTATACCGTCTTCCTCCTAGCAGTGACCACATTATTGTCCATGTCCATGAGTCCTTTTTCCTTTTCTGCTCAATCCCTCTGCCCCCTACCCTCCCTCAACTTAGCTGTCACTCTGCTCTCCATCTATGAGTCTGTCCCCATTTTCCTTCTTAGTTGTTTCTTCATTAGATTCAAAATATAAGTGAAATCATATGCTATTTGTGTCTCTGACTGGCTTTTTTCACTTAGCATAATGTTCTCCGGGTCCATCCATGCTGTTGCAAAGGGTAAAATTCTCTTCTTATTTATGGCTGAGTAGCTGTTCCATTGTGAAAATGACCCATAGTTGTTTTATCCGCTCATCTATTGCTGGACACTTAGGCTGCTTCCATAACTTGATGATTGTAAATAACACTGAAATGAACATAGGGGTGCTTATGTTCTTTTGAATTAGTGTTTTGCGTTCCTTCGGATATATTCCCAGAACTGGGATCGCTGGGTCAAAATGCAGATCCATTTTTAATTTTTTGAGTCACCTCCCTACTGATTTGCACAGTGGCTGCATCAGTCTGCATTCCCACCAACAGTGCAAAAGGGTTCCCCTTTCTCCACATCCTCACCAGCACTTGTTGTTTTTTTATTTATTGATGATGGCCATTCTGACAGGTGTGAGATGATATCTCATTGTGGGTTTAATTTGCACATGTCCGATGATTAGTGACATTGACCTTCTTTTCATATTCTGTTTGCTATGTGTATGTCCTCTTTAGAGAAGTGTATATTCAGGTCTTTTGCCCATTTTTTAATTGGATTGTTTGGTTTTTTGGTGTTGAGTTTTGTAAGTTTTTTATAAATTTTGGATATGAACCCCTTATCCGATGTATTGGTGAATATGTTCTCCCATTCCATGGGTTGTTTTTTCATTTTATTGATGGTTGCTTTTGCTGTACAAAAACTGAAGGACTGTCTCTCATAATTACAAAGCATATCACAGAATTTTTTATTTATCCAGCATGGTATTATTACAGAAATCACTAGAACTATACTATTAGATTCATAAAAATATCTATGACCCTCTTCCACTGCTTTTGAGGTCCCCAAATCACTTTAAATTTCCATGAAGAATCCTAAACAACATGTTCAGGCAATAGGCTTCTATATGAGATAATTTTCTAGCTGATTTGCTTAATTTTAATTTTAAAGAGCTTATCTTCATCTCAAAACTGAACATTTGAAGATTTCCCAAATATAGTGTGTTTTCCTTATATACTTAAATATAGTGGACAAATATAAGTTAGTCTTATCTTACTCAGTAGGGTATCATTAAACAATCAATTGTTGTAATGAAGAGCAAAAGAGCAAAGGCCACAAGGGTATGTAAACACTTTGAAATATTTTGAAAATTTAATCTTTTTGCCCTTCCATGAATGACCTTTTTGTGTGGTTTGATTTTTGTAATTATTCTTTTTCATTCACAGTTAAGCCATTCTTATCTACGTGGTGGGCTTCTGAGAGCAACACTGTATCGTTAATCATCATAGGGCTCCCGGCCCCACACATGTCTTTGATCCTTCTGCCACCAGCAGCTAACGAGTTCTTTCTAATCCATTTTTCTTATTTACTATTTATAAGCTCCTGTGTGGTGGAAAACTGTCTTACCAAACTTTCAGGAACTTTGCTCAAAAATGCACTAGCCTCTGAGACAGTGTCTGACATATTTTTCTTAGTACACGGACCTCCTGACCTCAGTACTGGCTTCCACGTTCCTGGAAGCCTTCTGGATAGTTGAGGCTGCCACATTAATGAATACATTTGTGTTCAGGCAGGTTTAGTCAAGTGCGTTCATTGCAAACATACCTGGTTTGTTTAGATGTTACAGATACTTTGTAAATTAAACAAAGCTGCATTGACTGCCTGAGTTCTGAAGTATTACCTTCGAAAGCTAGTTTAAATATAGCAATAAATAATTCAGATAGGACTAGGAATCTTTTATTCCAATAACAACATTGCATATTGCCATTTAGCAAATACTTTCACAACTCTTTGATTTTGCAATGATTTGAAATGAATCACAATGACCCTTCCGATTTTTAAGACAGACATCCATAGCTTTTCATACAGTTTTACTGTACCAGATCAGAGATAATCCCTTCACATTGAAAAATCCTTGGGAATTGATTGATCCTGTTCCCTTATTAGACATAAGATGTACTATACCACCTGAGAAGTTGACAGTTGCTATTGTTTCCTTACTATACAAAGACACATATAGCATTATTGATTATTATATGGATTTAGACTAGTGTTACTTTACAATGCTGAAAGTGCTAGAATATTCTCTGCTTAAAGTTTTACCACATAACAATTACATGCTATACTAGAAGATATATATTATAGTAGGATATGTATAGAATATGTATGTTATACTTACTATATATATCCTGCTATACCTATACATATATGTGCATGTACATACATACATATATCCTACTTTATAAAAAGCAATCTACATGTTTCATAAATAACATTATTCTGTCATATGCTGACCTTGAAGATGTATTCCTTCCCACCTGACTCATTTTTTCAAACTTTTTTGGAACAGTTTTTCTAAGCATCCATAGCTTCAGCACCCCTATAAGACATACAGGCATACTCAAAATGCCTTAGCAGCCCTGGCTGATACAGCTTAGTGGATTGAGCACGGGCCTGTGAAGCAAAGGGTCACTAGTTCGATTGCCTGGGAATGCAAATTCCCAGGCATTTCCATGCCTGGGTTGTGGGCTAGGTCCTCAGTTGGGGACACATGAGAAGCAACCACACATTGATGTTTCTTTCTGTCTCTTTCTCCCTCCCTTCCCTTCTTTCTAAAATAAATTTTAAAAAAATCTGTAAAAACTTTTAAGAAATGCCTTAGCAATATTTTTCATACCTGCTGAGAGGATTAGTTCACACGTTCTGTAGAAATAAAGCTGTGAATTCTGTAGTTTCTGCTAGTATCAAAGCCTTTGCCACCCTCTACATAAAAGAAATCGCAGATGTCTGGGGACATGTAGGTAGCAGAAGTACAATGGTTCTCTTCCTTTTTATGGAAGGACAGTTCACGTCTCTTCCAGACCTCATTCAAGTTCTGGTCCATATGATTTAAGAGGCTGGTTTTGGTCTTCCAAAGTTATACATTGAGTCGAGCTTTGTGTTTTTCTCTACAAAATCAAGGGACTATGACCACAATACAGTGAGTGACATGAAGAGAAAAGACTTAGAAACCCAAACTGAGAGGAAGACAACATGAGGGAGGACTTGGTGTGATTATTTTAAATCTGTGTTTATAGAGAAGTTGTAGCACCACGAGCCTGTGTTGATAAAATTTCCTTTAGTTCACCATACTGCAAGAGGCTGAAGGCTTTCTCTTTTTGAAGGAGGGAGATAGAGGCAAATGTGAATTCAAGATATGTAAATAGTTTAAAAATATATATGAAATACTAGCACATTTATACTAGAAGAGATACCTAAGAATGTTTACAGCAGCACCTTCATGACAAGCAGAAACTAGAAACATGCCAAATGCCCGTCAGGAACAGAATTGATAAGATGATCTGGTAATATATTATATAAACATAAATATATAACAATATATGTAATAAATGTGGCATGCATTTAGGATAGTAGTTAAGTGGCCGCCTCTGGCGAGGAAGTGGAATTGAGTGAGGAAAGAATCACATAAGAGGGAACGTTACTGGTAATTTAAACAAACACGAATGTAAGTGCACAGACCCTCAGGCTTTCATAAGCCACTTTAAATTCAGTGTCGTGAGCCAAAATGCGATTAACCTAATGGTGAACACCTATAGTTATTACAAAGATCTACTAACACCAACCAGTTTATCACTTATTTTTATCAGTTCTGCAATATTTCTAAACCCATTTCTTTTTTTCAAACTTTTCTTAATAACCCATCTAATAAATAATTGGTTACTGAAGTGTTTTTTTCATATTTGCATAAAGCAGATATTTTTCTATTTTAATGAGTCAACAAGAGGAAAATATGTTTAAAAAATAAAACACCTGAGTCTATAGTAAGATGTTTGAAGTTCCTTTTTGCTTCCATTTTTGCTTTCCCCCTTTTATCTTCACCTGTGTATCCACTTATGTATGCTAGCAGAATGTAAAAGCTTTAGATGAAATGTAAAAAAAAAGGACACCTGTCTTTTAAAAAATATTGTGTGGCTTCATGTCTTTGTATCTTTCATTCTTTCTACTAGTTTCACTAAACTTTGATTAATAGGAGGTTCAGCTCTAACACAGGGAGCACATGGAATAAAACTTTGCTAAGTATTGAAGTGGATGTTTTTGCTTCACCCACTCTCACTTTGCATCCCTACTGCTATGACCGAGCTTTTCCTTTACCACGTCTTCACATTGACTTCACCTTTTGCTTCTGAATTTGATTGTCCTAAGCATTAGGCTGCTAGTACTTGCTGCTTCTCTGCTGCAGTATCAGAACACCTTTAGCACATCCACATTCATTGCTCCATCCATCTATTCCAATAGATGGTTTGTATACTGAATATTGTATCATCCCTTATTTCATTATATTAGAAATATCTTCGGAGCCAGGTTCTTTCTTGTATCTTTCTCCTAAAACAACTTCTTTTAAGATCCTTTTGCTTGTGCTCTCTTTGCCTGTCTTTATGTACCACTATAGTAGTACCCAGATTCCTGCTAAATCTTTTTCAGTGTGTGAGATCTCGAAACCACCACAGCCTTGCTTTGCTGTACATGCATATATGTATACCTTCATACATATATACACACATATACATATACTTGCATATACAGCAGAGTTGAGTATTTGTTTTGAAGACCTTTTAAAGTAAATTTCTGGTACTTGGAAAAATATAGGACATTGAAGAAAGAAATTGAGAAAAATACAAAAATGTGGAAGCATATACCATGTTCATGGATTGGAAGAATTAACATCATTAAAAATGTCCTTATACCCAAAGCAATCTGTAGATTAAATGCAACTCCTATTAAAATGACAATGATATGTTTCACAGATCTAGAACAAATATTCCAAAAATTTATATGAAACAACACCAACAAAGAAAAAACCTGAATAGCCTCAGCAATCTTGAGAAAGGAGAAAAAGTTAAAGGTATCACAATACCTGATATCAAACAGTTCTACAAAATGAAATAATCATAGCAGCCTGGTGCTGGCATAAGAATAGGCATATAGATCAGTGGAACAGAACAGAGAGCTCAGAAATGAACCCACGCCTTTGTGGTCACCTAGTATTTGACAAAGGAAGCAAGCACGTGCAATTGAGTAAAGACAATTTCTTCAATAAATGGTATTGGGAAAATTGGACATGCAGAAAAATGAAACTAGACCACGAACATACACCTTACACAAGAAGAAACTCAAAATGGATAAAAGACTCAAATGTAAGTCACAAAATCATAAAAATCCTATCAGAAAACAGGCAGCAAAATCTCAGACATCTCCTCATAGCAATATGTTTGCAGATTCACCTCACAGGGCAAGGGAAACAAAGGAAAAATAAAAATAAAAAACACAAAAATTTAAATAAATGAATCTGAATTTAAATTATAACACTATGTAAATGTAAATACGATTAACAAAAGGGAAAATTGTCATTGTTATTCAGCCCCGAATTATGAACTTTTGGCATTCTCATGTCCTTATAAAACCTCACTGCATTTTCTATGTGACTCACAAAACAGTACAGTCAACCTTCAACTCATTAACTCCTGTTCAGGTTAGGCTTTTTAATGGTATGTGTTTTGCTACAATTACTTGGGGTTTTTTTTTTGGAGGGTAGGACAAAAGAAAGAGTAATCTCCATTAATACCTTAATCCCGCTCTTCTATAAAAACCTATGACATCTCATTCTTATATGATAGATCATTTTTATATCATTCTGCAACAACTGTTCTTAAATTCAGTGAGTTTTGAAATCAATTGTTAAATTGTGGCATTTCTGTTATTTATTTCCTAGTTTAAATATTTTATTTTGAGGGTAATATATCGATATTCTCCCTGCGTAGTGGGTTGGGTGATGGGAAACATAAGAGCTCACGTATAAAATTTGGCAGTTTGTCTCCTACATTGTTGAAATAGTTTTCTAAGAAAGTGTTTTATAATAAAGAAGACTTTATAATACAGATTAAACTAAAGAAAAAAGTAAAGTTTATATGAACTCTTTTGGTTTCTGTAAAAAAGATTTAAAAATGGAAAAATAGAAATAAAAAGTAGGTATAAACATCCATGAATATTAGCATACCTCTAAATAATAATTTCAATATTGTTCTATTTTCCATAAAAATAAGAAGGGATAAATTTTTCATATATGCTTCTATTTGGGGCATATAAATATATAAATGCAGATTGAATAAAGTTGTTGAAATACCTTCCAAAGTTATTCAGCAAAATCTTATTTCATTTTAGTAAGCGCATGAAATTGTCTAACTTTCAATCAGAATGGAAATTGAGAGTTTTTTTTCAAAGTGTCATTTAGGTTGTCTTTGATATTAGTAAATATAGTTTCATTGATTTATATTACCCCCCAAATGTTAAACATGTATGTAAAAGATGTTGCTGTGTTTAGAACTGATATTACCATATTTAAGTTTATAAGGTAAATATACTAAATATCATTAAATATACAATGTATTCTCATTGTATTGATTAGTACCAATTCAACTTGTAACTTAATTATTATAGAGTTTAGTTTAGACTGAGTAATAAATGGTATAAATTATTATATATACAAACACAATGTTGCAGAAATATTAGTTCTCTTCAAATTAGCCAATATAAAAAGAGGTAAATAAATTTTCTTTTATATATTTGACTATCAATAATTAGTTCTGGTGTTTTATTATTGCCTATATATCAATAAAGTAGTTACTGCATATAGTTTATTGCTCATGAGAGAATGAAAGGGAAAATGCAAGAAAGAACACTAAAGTCCTTATACCCACACATACTTTTTTCTCATTCATTCAGTTTACTGTATAAAACGCTTAAGAGATGCTCAGGATACCTCAGGAACAAGTAAGCACATGGTTTGGCTTCTTCCTAATCGCATTTATATTCCATCACAATATGCCACAGTGCAACCTACCTCAAACTACTGTTGCACAGCTTAAAATAACTTTACATATGAAAGGGAATACTGCTAGTCACTTGGTAGGAAGCCAGGTGTTCAGTCAGAAACAATAAAAGGGAAATAATGAGACAAATTATTCCGCCTGGAGGATAGGCCAGCTTTTCTGTCTTCTGTGAATTAACCCACAGAGATATCTTTCACTTCCTGGATAGAGGGTAATTGGTTGCATATTTGTAACATCAAACCATGATTTACAATGCTTAATTTTCAAAGCTGAATAAAATTGATTTAATTTGTCCCAAAGCTATGAAATTCATACTCTGGTTTCTCTTCAGATCGTATAAATCTTTCACCTTTTACCAAAGCTATGAAATTCTTACAATGAAATCAATGGAGACCATTTTTCTAGGTGAAAACTGAGTGCATTCATTCATTCATTCATTCACTCAGCCATTATATGTATTATGTGCCTGACACTCTTCTATGTAATAGAATGGGGCAGTAGAATTAGAGTCAAATATTGTGTATTTCCCAAAGTTTATATTCTAGACAGTAGAAACAAGACAACAAAAACAGCAAAAGAGTAACATAAAAGGTGTGTTAAATGGTGATAAGCACAGTGAAGGACAGTAAAGCAGGAGTAATGAATGTGATGGGTGGACTGAGTGTGCTGAAGAGAGATTGCTAGAGAAAATACCTGTTTAAGATGATGTTTAAAAACTGCCTTTTGATCCAGCAATTCCACTGCTAGGAATATACCCTAAGAATCCTGAAACTTCAGTTCAAAAGGCCTTATGCATCCTATGTTCACAGCAGTGCTTATTTACCATAGCCCAGTGTTGGGAACAGCACAAGTGCCCATCAGTAGATAAGTAGATGAAAAAACATTGGGACATTTACACCATGGAATTCTATGCAGCAGAAAGAAAGAAGGAGCTCCCACCTTTTGTGACAGCATGGATGGAACTGGAGAGCATTATGCTAAGTGAAATAAGCCAGTTGGCGAAAGGCAAATACCATATGATCTCACTTGTAACCAGAATGTAATGAATAAAATAAACTAACAAGAAAAATAGAGACAGAGACATGGAAACATGGAACAGACTAATAACGGTAGAAGAGAGGGAGGAATGATGGAAGGAAGGGGAAGTTTGACTAATAAGTTTGACTAATCAGTCAAAACCCATGTATGAATGACCCATTCACTGTGGGGGAGAGGGCTGGGCTGGGTGGATAAGGGCAAAAAGGAAAAAAGTGGGACAACTGTAATAGAGTAAACAATAAAAATAAAAATTGAAAAAGAACTATCATAGGAAAAAAAGGAAGGCTCACTCAAAAGCAGTTCAGATAAACTAGTGAGTCCAAGCAATGGAAGCATCCATGATATGTTCAAAGAAGCAAAAGGAGGCCTGAATGTTGGGAAGAACTGAGGGAGGAAGAGACTGAGGAGGTGATGTCAGGGAGGTAACGTGGGAGGCAGGATGTGTAGGGGGCTCTGTAGGCCACTGTAAAACACTTTGGCCTTTCCACTAAGTGATTGGATGGGGTCATTGGCTGTTTTACACCTATGTTTTGAAAGGATTACTCTGGCTGATTAATTGAACTGAAATTATGGAGAAAAGAACACATGGGAAAGAATTAAAAAGGGAGGAATGAGTTAGAAATCTGTTGCAAATGGTTATGACCAACATGGAAGCTGTGGACATGGTATGAGGCTATCTGATTTGAATTGTTGCCAGTGAGCGTGAGGTGTGATAGAACAGAGGAGGGAAGGTTTAGAGATTATGTAACATGAAGATGCGAATTACCACGACTGAAATGGAAAATACAGGTTAAGGGCAGGTGTGAGAAGAAGTTGAGCTTAGTTTTGAGCATGTACAATGTGAAATGCCTTTAGGTTCAAGTAGAAATGTAGATTAGACACTTTGGTATGTGAGTCTGGGTTTTAGGGAAGATCCCAGAACACAGATATAATTGGAGTAGAATAAGTTTATAGATAGTGTTTAGAACACTTCAACATTGTCCTATTATGTGTAAATAAGTAGAAGTGGCTGATGGTAAGAAATCAAATTCTAGAAACTCAGAACATTAGCTCCAAGGACAACTGCTGACTTCACTCCTTATCAGACTATGTCTAAAATTTACCATTGTTATAAAGTATGATCAGCACAGAACTGTGTGTTTTTCGTGTGACTCCGTTAGTCATTGTGTCAAAATTTGAACCAGGTAGGCTCATAATAACTAGAGGTAATAGGAGATTTTGTAATTTTTATGGCTGTTAGTGGGTCCTAATGATCAGAAGGTTGTAATACAATAAGGACATGATGTTATCTACTAACACAATATATTCACTTTAACAGCAATCTTTATAAAGATATTAACATGACCACAAATAGATCGTTGGTTCTATATTTTTTACTTGGTCAATATTGAATTTTTAATATTGATTATATTGTCTACAAAGCTGACCAAATATCAAAAGAAAATATTTTGAGATAGGCAGACGTTATTCTTCAATATTCTTAGTCTTAGTCATAAGACTAAGTGTACCGGGCACATAGTAAATGCTGAACATTAACTAACTGATTAATTGCTAATGAAATACAAAATAATCTAATACACAACAACATTCAAGTGTCAAATTATGAGAATTGCAGGTGAGTTGAAATCCATTTAATACAGTTACAGGATGCAAACCAATCAGAATTGTAACTAGAAATACGAACTACCCTGGTTGAAAACCACAAAAACATGTGGAAGTTAATATTGGAATTTGCTAATACATTATTTGCTATTTCAAATGCCTAACTGAGGTTCTAGTTTCATCGATGAGGTTTCTAATATACGAATAATGTAGAAGTGACACTGAAGAGTAGATTGCCATACATTTTGGTGCATTTAAAATTAGATCATCAATTATTTGCCCTTTATCTTAGAAATAAAATGTCCCAGTAATAATTCCTATTGAATATTAAATATAATACATTGTTTCTATTAATATAAGACATACTTCTGGATAATTTACTAATATTAATCTCACAAAACAGTATCTCCTCTTTTAGAAAGTTATTTTTTAAGCTGTTACAGTTGTTTCTGCTTTTCTCTCCTCCTCCCCACCTCCACTCTGCTCCACCCTCTCTTCTCCCCAAGCCAACGCCCATACTGTTGTCTGTGTCAGTGTTGGGCATAAATGTTCTTTGGTTAAACCCTTCACCGTCTTTCATCCGTCCCCCCCCCCACCTCAAGTATTGCCTCTTTTAACTGTTGGCACTTGAATTGCATTTTAAATTTCACATACTCAAAATCATACATTTCAAACAATATTTTATAAAGATCTATAAACTGATACAGTGAAATTTCTACTTAGTGACACTAGATGGTGGTAGAACACTTTCTAAAGGGTTGAACGCAGTCTAACTCAACAAACACCTCAAGTATCAACAAACATAAAATGAAAACAAGATGCCCAGGGAGTAAATATCTATTAATTTTGAGTTCGGTATTAGAGTTTTGGAGGTAATCTTGAGGAAGTGATTAGTAGTCTCTGGAAAAATAATTTCTTAGGTTTAAAATCAATTCCAATATTGGTCATAGCTCATGATCCTTAAACCCATTTTCCTCCTCCCCCAAGAGTTTTGTTATTAGATTGAGAAACCTCTGATAGTGATAAACTTACAATGTTTTTGTAATGTTTCATATTTACAAATGAAACATTCATTGGGTTAATCTACACATTCCCAGTGTAGAAAGATATGTCTTTATGCTATGATAAGGTCATAAGTTATTTTTAGAAGGCACGTCATATAAAATAAACATTATCATTGAATCAGCCTGAAGTATTTGACCACACACAAACGTAGCCAGGGAAAATAGCCATATTATTTTTATAGGAGAAGTCAACAAATGATTTTAATAAGCTTTTGGAACTGTGGATATTTTAGTAAAAATATTTTACAATTTCCTTATCTTTCAAGCCTATACAGATTAAATGACAAACCCCATATTGGTAGAATTAGAAGAATTTGAAAGCGTTCTTTCAAACACACTATTTCCGCCACATTTCCAATTACCTTGTCCTCGTGTTCTGAGTTATCTTTTGATATCCAGCCATCGTCCAGGGAAATAAATGCGTGGTCAGCACCTGGATATCTGTATTGCAGATCATATTCGAATACTGTATGTGCACATCTGACACAAATGTAACTGTCCCCAAGGTACAGCCGCCGTTCTGTGCTTTGGATCTGCATAAGCCTGAGACGTACCACTCACTTTTGTAAAACTGCATAGCAGTAAGGGATACTTATTGCTAATAATGCCTCTTTATTTTAAATATAAGCCCATATTGTTCGTATGAGTGGCACAAAATTGTGTTCAGAAAAAGGAAACTAAGATTGAAGGATTAAATTAATCTATCCAAAGCACAATAGGAACGTATACGTGTTGCATCAGACGCATTCGCTGCAAAGTCAGGAAGGTATTTCAGATGGGGCACAATATATGTGATTATCACTGTCAACACTGCTTTGCATTGACAGCATCTCATCGACTTTCCTGTAATTGCTGCTTTTTTCTAGAGTCAGCATTTTCCTAAATGCAGTGCCTGGAACCCTGGAGCTGAGAAAAGCTACGTTAATAAGAGTTTTATTGCCAAAGGTATGAAAACCCTGCACACTCTACTCCAACATGTCCCTACCACACACTTTTTTTGACTCACAATATGCATTAGTAATTCAAGGATACCATTTAGAAACCTGTTAAATCTTTTTAGTCCAGTGCATAATTTCTTTAATCCTGGAACTTGTTTTCATTCAACATACTTCTGAAAATAATGCTCTCCTTTTTTCCTCAACACTGAAAATATCCCGTTCTCCACAATCTAAACCATAGTATCTCTATATTCCCAGTGTTAATTTCTTAATTTAACTTCTTAAATATTTAACTTCTGAGTACGTCATAGTTTTCTTTTTCAGTCATTATCAGTATGTTCTTGGTGTCCTATTTTCTTCACATTTCTTTACTATCTCAGGATACAAATTTCAAATGAATACGTAAAAACAAAACTTGAGTCATAACTATAGTCCATATTTAATATGGTTTTGATGTTATGCGATTTGAATACAGCGGAGAGATCTTAACACAGGCATATAGATAGATGGAGTTGATTAAGGTGAAGAAATATCCAGCCTCTACCCATGGCAGCATGAAACATATTCCTCAAAATAGATTTTTTCATACCCTAACCTTAATTCAGCTCATACATCTTCCTCACCACTTACACATAAAATGCCCGTGCACTCACTTTACACACTTCAGATGGCACATAAGAAGAGGTAGAGGAATTGTAATCTAAAGTCAATTCTCACAGCAAATTCATCATGGGCTTATATTGGGTTGGCCAAAAAGTTCGTTTGTTTGTTGTTGTTTTTTTTTCCCATAAAATGGCTCTGGTAGCTCTTAGTTATCTTTAATGTCATTTGAAACAATTTTATTAGATTGTATTGTGAAAGCTCTCATATCAGCATGCATTAGAAAAAAAAGTCAAAATTGGTGAATTTTTGCGTAGCCATTTTGAGATTGAAGATGGAAGAAAATTGCAAAATTTTCAAGATATTATGCTTTATTATTTCAAGAAAGGTAAAAGCACAACTGAAATACTAAAAAAGATTTGTGCAGTGTATGGAGAAGGTGATGTGACTGATCCAACATGTGTGAAGTGACTTGTAAAGTTTTGTGCTGGAGATTTCTCACTGGACGGTGCTCCACAGTTGGGTAGACCAGTTGAAGTTGATAGTGATCAAAATGAGATATTAATTGAGAAAAATCAACATTATACGAACATGTGGGAAGCCGACATACTCTAACTATCCAAATCGATAAAGTTATTGGTGAAAATGAAAAATGTGCCATTTATTTTACAGGAAAACTGAAGTGGACTTTTTGGCTAACTCAATAATTTAAATCATATTTACTTCCAGAAATTTAGTTGAAGCAAATTGCAATAAGTTTCACTGTTAGACACAAAGAACCATGAAGATAAAGAAAAAATTAATTATCTAAGCCTGGCATAGGTAATTAGTTGGTAATTTAATTAAGCACTTTATTTTTTAAATAGAAATTTTGAAGAAAAAAAATTTTAATTTTATTTTGTGCAGAGTGGTGTTTTAAAAAAAATTTATAACAGAGCTCTTCAGGTCTAGATCATCTTAATGGGCATTGCTTTCAACAATGTTCTTATAGTAAGTAGAAAAACTCTCCTTCGCAGCCTATAGAAATATGTCTAACAGTTTCCAACTCACTGAGGATCAAATCCCTTTAGCATCTCTGCAGGATTTATTGTGAAAGTTATTTTAAGACTCTCTCAACAGCTTCAGGACTTTTTTATTCCCTATTCAGTGTTTCTTCAGCAATTGAATTATGTTTCAAACCTTTTAGGCTTTTCATCTATTTGTTCCCAGTTAGCTCCTTGTGCCAGTAACCGCTCTCAAAGCTCTATTTTGAACATAGATTTCAGACATGATTTATTTTGTAGCTTGTTTTTCCCCACGGCTTTCCCACACCTGAATCTGGGCCGCTAGGACCTTGATCTGGAGCAAACCGGCTGTGTGTGAAGGTAGCACCCTTCATCAGTAGCTGCTTCAGTCCAAGTCACACAGTTCAGTCAAGGAATCTCACTGGATTTTACTTGTGTTTTATCCCTATCTACCATTTTGGGGTTGAGAAAAGCACTTCACTTTTAAAATTCTGAAAAAATGTAAAATTTATGGACTTTCTCTTTTTATTCCTTTTTACTTCTGCCCACAAACTGGCCGATTATTATCTGATCTTGTTTTCTGTTAATACACTGTCATAGGAAGCTACCAGAAGCCAATGAGTAGACACAGGTTAAATAAGACTGTTTTGCTTTCCTAGGTGTCACAGGTGACATTTTTACCTAGCGTTTTATGGCTCCATGACAAAGTCTCACATTCCCAGCCACTGTTCTGTTATCAACCATAGAACCCACTTAAAGTTTTTCTTTTCTAATTGTTAAATAAATAATTTTCAAGTCTTAAGACTATAACATAACAAAAGTTATTTTTAGTCAAATAATACCCCAATACAGGTAGAGATAGCAGAAGTTGTTTTTCACAGTTACTCAGACATTTGAGCCCTATCTCTGCAATATTTTTGTCTGTAAAGTTATTCACTAGATTCTTATGATCAGGATATGTTACAAGTGTGAAATGCAAAATACAAAACATTACAAATGATATCCAATACTTACCTAGAACATAAATGGGGAGATACAAATAAATACTCACATTTGCTTCATATTTTTTCAAATAAAGGAATACATAAAAAACGAATAAAAAATGTGTTCTTTTTTTCTGATCTCTCTTTTTTTATTGTTGTTCTGTTACAGTTGTCCCAATTTTCCTCTGTTGCTCTCCTCTGCCCTGCCCTGAGTAGAACAGAACTGGATGAGGAAGATAAAGATAGAATATAGAATTCTCTGAGAAAACCTTGATTTGTAGGTTTGATGTTGCAGTTATGTAAAAATCAAACTAAAAATTGTCATTAAAGTTTTGTTTACACAAATTGAATTTAATTAAAGTGAATTTAAAGACAAATTTTTATATCTTTAGTGAGATTCTATGCTATGTATACACACACATAAACTGCACACACAGAGAGAGATAGAGACTGAGAAAGGGAAGATAAGTCATACAGAGGGTTATATAAAAGCAAAAAATAAATAAATTGTTCTTATAAAATTAGCTATCATTAGTCTCAAAATATGTTATATTTTTAGATTATAGTAATGTTATTAGGAAACTATTTTTATCCTAAAAGAAAAGAGGTAAACTATAATGCAAATATGTTAATTAGAATTTCAACAAGATAGAATACCTGGGAAAGTACTTACCCTCCTACATGAAACTACTAAAAAACAGGAGAAAATATATGCAACAATGATTTTGAGGTATGGCACAGATGATAGAATTAGTGGGCAATGACACTGAAATTATTCAATATGTTCAAGAAACTAGAGAGAAGATTGAGACATGAAAGGCAAAAAGGCCAAATGCAACTTTTAGAGATGGATATTACAATACCTAAGATGAAACATATGTTATATGAGATTATTGGCATATGAGACCCCGCAGAAGAAAGGATTAATAAATTAGAACATGTAGCAGTAGATATTATCCAAAATCAAACACAAGGATAAAACCCCTGAACATATATGTGTAGAGCATTAGTAATTCATGGGAACAACTTCGACCAGAATAATATACATAAAAGTAGATACCTTGAAGGAAGGAGTAAAACAGAAAAAAACTGAAAAATGATACTAAAAATTTTCCAAATTATTATAAAATATAAACCCAAAGATCCAGGAAGATTAAGCCCAAGCACAAGCGAACGCACACTGAGATAACAAAGAAGCTATACCAAGACTCATTATAATCAAATGCTTCACAATACGATGTAAAGAAAATCTCTGGCAGTAGCTAGAGAACAAAGGCATTTTCACGCAGAGAAACAAAGGTAATAATAAAATTGGGTTTTTTTGTCAGAAATAATGTAATCTAGCAAATACTTGAATAACATCTTAAAAGTGTTGAAATAATAATGCTACCTTAGAACTCTACTAGAAAACAAAAATAACTGACAAAAGTGAAGATGAATTTAATACTATTGCAGATGTACATAAAAAATCAAAAATAAAAATTTTCACCAGGATACCTATAGAATGGTCTTTAAGATTTACCCAACGGACTAAAAACTACTAAGAATGGTAACTATGTCTGTAAATATAGCAGATTGTTTAATTTATTAACTTGAAAAGTTAGATGACTGTTTAAAGCAAAAGTGGGAAAATGAATGCTATTTTTTAACGTATGTCCAGAGAAGTAAACATGTGATAACAATAGCACAAATGTCAGGGAAGAGAAATCAAAACATACTGGAGTAAGATTCTTGCACTACATGTGAGGTATAAAAAACTCTTTGCCACCAGATGGTGGAAGTTAAAGTTATATATTATAAACCTTAATGCAAGCACTGGAGAAGCAAAAAGAAGAGGAAAATCTGTTACAGTCTATAAAACAAATAAAATGGAATCCTAAAAAATACTTAACTCATGACATAAGATTTTTTTAAAAACACTAATGGGACAAATAAATAGTACACAGAAAGATGGTATATTTAAGCTTGAGTATCCCAATAACCACATTAAATGTACATGGTTTAAAACTTCCAGTTAAAAAGCAGATATATGCAGATTGGATAATAAAGCAAGATTAAATCATATGCTGATGACAAGAAAGTTTCATTCAATATTAAACCCAAAGTAAACAGAAAAAAAAGTAAAAATCAGAACAAAAAATCAGTAAAACAGCAAATAACACTAGAGAAAAACTAATGATGTCAAAGCTGCTTTTTAAAGAGATTAATAAAATTGATTAACCATAGTGATCATGTGAAAAATAGAGAGGACAAAATATCAGGAATAAGAGACTAGACACAGTCCTGGCTCTATGCATATTAATGAAATTAAAGTGATGTCTTCAAGATTTCTCCCACTGGAAATTTATTACTTGCTTTTTGTTCATACTCTATTTGTTTAAAAAAAAGTCACTAAATCATGGTAACTTTTAAAAATTGAGCCATGATTTGCATATATTTTCATACACCATAGAATACATTAGCTTTGTGTGACAGAGATTTCAGGAATAAATTGCTTATGTTACTTTGGAATGGTGAGCAGGAACTGATATATTTTAAGGTTGCTGAGAATTATGAAAAGAAGACAATTTTTTAATGTTGGCAAATATACTCCATTATATTTACAATCCCTCCCTTTAGAATTACTATGCTTTTGAAACTACAAATAGCTCCTTTTAAGTTTAATGAGCATGCCTCAAGAGAATGTGGAGTTTACCACATTTAATATACCATTTAGACTGTCCTGAATATGATACCTTGATCTGAAAACTTGTATGTCGTAATGGGTTTCATGAATTGAAATCTTCCAATTTAAAGATTATAAAAGGCTTATTGAATAAGGGCACCTTCATTATCAACTAGGTTTTTAAAAACCTATTCTTTTGATGGTTTAATTATAAATAGATTGAATTTCCCTGGCTAGATGCCAACCTTAGAAATTGGTGGAGAGAATGACTGACAAAATGTGCTTTAGTTTTTCTAAAACACAAACATGTAATAACATAGTTTGTAATAGCCAGGTAAAATCATATTTTATTGTCTTCATTCTTATTTATCCTGCTTTGAGGATTATCTCTCACCTTCACTCTGAATTTAATTTCTCTGTTTGATGTGGTGATCTCAAGTGAGAAAAAACTATTGGAAAGAATTTGGGGATTTACATTCTTTCTTGATTTTGCCTCTCATTAGTTCTCCCAACTGGAGACTAATGAAAAAGATGTCTTCCCACCTGACACCAAAATGAGATGTGAGGAGTTATTTGTGTAACAATATCAGAGGAGGTTTCAGGAAGTGGTAGGATTGAAATTGGACATCAGCCAGGCATAAGCTGTTTGTTTCAGCTTTCTATCTCTAGGACAATTTCTGTAAGTTTTGTAGACTTGAGGAATCATCACAATAAAGCTTTGTTACAGCAACTTGCATTATAGTTTATGTGATTAAAAACTTAAAGATTAAAATGACTTGTATCTGAACTATATTTTAAGTTAAAAGATCACACATTAGTTATATTTATGTATTAAGCGAGCCAAAGTTTACCGCCTCTATCCCAGGTCCCTAGTACTACGCAACAAGTGTAGCAGCTGTTGAGAAAAGTTGTAGAAAATACAGAAGCCACATTTTTCCTGTGCATTGGAAGGTAAAAGTAGTTTGTTAAATTTCAACCTGCCCATAAAGCTTATTTTTAGAATATAGGAAAGCCATGTTTTTGTGTTATATTTGCCTCATCTTTGGCCACTTCATAACTTTTCTTTCTTATTCTTAGAATTTTGAATAAAACTCTGACAAAAGTGTTAATGAAATTAATACTATTTCAGATGTACAAAAATCCCCTAAATATTTCACCAGAATACTTGTATGACAAAAAATATTAAAGGAAATCCTTTGGACAAAAGGAACATAATACTAGATGGAAATCTGGATTTACATGAGGGAATAAAGAGTACCAGGAATGGTAACTATGTCAGTAAATACAGTAGCCTTTTATTTGTTTACTTCATCTTAGTTTTTATATTTATATAATTACATTTCCACAGACTTTTTCCAAAAGTTATACCTAATTGTACTATGTCTTATCTCATTGCATTGTCTGAAATTTCTAAAACAATATTAAATACTTATGTTGCTATTGGTATTCTGATTTCAATGAGATGCTTCTGATAGTAACCATTATATGATATTGTTTGCTATTCAGTGACTGGTATCTTTCACCAAGGTTAGAGTTTGTAGAATATTTTAAATCTTGCTAAAATTTTTGTCTGTTCGTTGGTTGGTTGTTAGTTTTAGAAACAAGTGTTTAGTTTTTGTTCTTTCCAGAAACATTGATATATACCTGATATATATCTTTAAAATATTGAGGCTATTATGTGAAATATTTTAATGTATATAATAATACCTATGAATTGTCATTTTATAGTTATTATTCAATAAATTGAGTATTGTTTGTCACCAAATAAAATTTTTAACAAATTTTATTTGGTGACACATAATTTTTATGTATGATTTACTTTGAGAATTTTTCTATTTAGAAATTTCACATCAATATTTTATTTCACACTGAGGTATACTTTCATGTTAGTGCTGTATATTTCAGATATTGGTACCAGGATAATTGTATGTTTACAAAGTTAATAGGGAATCAGCTCATTCTTTTTAATGTCTGGAACAGTTTAAATATCAAAATTATGTGTCATGGAAAGTTGGAATGAAACCATGCTTGATTTCTTATCCTACTCTCTGTTCTGAGACAGCCCAAGCCTCCAGAATTGAAGAGTAGGAAGAACAGGTACTGAGAGCTCTCCACGCTCAAGCCAGTGCATGCAAGAGACTAGGAAAGAGGGATGCTTCTTTTTCTTAGTTCTCACTGTCCTCCATGCAGCAATAACAATCATTTAGTAGAACAAGTGAAGTAGCTTCAATTACATCTACATGATATACTAACTAGTCCTCCTTGACCAGAGTCAGTGAGAGAAGCAAGGGGTCTACAGCGTCTGACACATTTTTGAACACACGTGCTGTAATTTACATGGTATACAGAACCTTAACTTTCTCATTCTCCTTTTTCTTCAGACTCCAGCTGTAGGTCCAGTATCCCTTCCTCCTTGGTCTGTGGTGTACTCAATGTCAGCTCACAGGATGGCCTACATCTCTTCCCAAACTGGGATCAGATATCCATCTCCTCTTTTAACTAGCCATTATAATATATGAATGATTTGGTGGTTCAGGTTACCTCATGTAATAACTGAAAAGTCTTTATTTGATGTTATCTTAAAGTTAATATCATATTAAGTTTCTGTGATTAAATTATATAAAGAACCAGATGTTTGCTTTCCATTATTTATTATAGTAAACCAGTTAATGTAAATTGATCTCATTTTTTATTGTTGCTGTGTTTTATGGTTTTTTTTAAGTTTTCATTTCTTTTTCTTCTTTTTGGGGGGCCAGTATACAAGAACATTTACCTCAGATTGTTAAATCTACTATATAATTTCATAGATTTGCTACTATATAATTTAATACAGTATTGAACACACATATATTTTATAGTCAGTTTTAATTCCACAGATTCATGTGTGAATTCATCTGACATTAGGAATATTTTACTTATTTAGCACTGGGTCATTTGCACATCCTGACTTTTCCCACTTTCCAATGTTTGGTTTTATTGACAGTAGTTTCTTTCTCTTGCCTTCTCCTCCTCCTCCACCTTCTTTTACATTTGCTTATTTTATAACTTTTGGCCTATTTTTGTTTCTTGTCTTTCCCAAAAAAAGCCTGACAACAATAAATAATCTGTCTCTTTTTGATCAGTTGACAAATAGAACATTGGATGAACTGAGCTTTTTATTCTATTTCTGTTTTGTTTGCTTCATACTCTTTAAAGTCAGACACTTTGTGGGCTTTTTTCCCTTCTACGCTTTTCTCCTCATTCATTCACACATCTGGAGCTTTTTAGTTACTTGAAGCATTTGGAAGCCTACACTCCAGGTATCTGAATCCACCCCATTTACTGTAATATCATCCAGGTGACTAAAGCAATATATGGAAAAATACAAAATAATATTTTTATACTTAAACTAATATTAATATGCTCTCTAGTTAAATGCACTTTTTATTTTACTCTCAATATTTTGAAATTGACCTATGACTGTTTCTTATTTTACATGCATTTCTGATAGCCACAAAAATTTTTTGTTTCTATGCACTTTTCATGTTTATATTACTTTACAAGGAAACATCATCATTCATATAATGGTATATGTATGTATACATAAACTACATCCTTAGGAAATGGCTTAGCAAAGTGATTTTCAAGTTACTGCTTTTTCTCGTCAGCAATATTTACAGACAAACCTAATTTATGGAGGTAGATTGGTTTATTCTGACATTCAGATGGAACAACGTCAAATCTTTTCGAGCCAGAAAAAGTCAGTTTTTATTAAATGGGCTCATTGAGATGTTTTCCTGGGGTGGTTTCTTATTTCTAATTATTTATTGCCAATAATTTAAAATACTGAAATCAAAACGATTCAGGACCTTACATCCACCCCTTTCATTTACAAGGTTATTATAGCTAAGATTAGAAAAGATATACATTTGAGCATGTCATAGTTTTAAAAGTGATTATTATTTGAAAAGCCATTTGGATCTCATTAAAAATGAAGCTATAAAGAAAAAACATCAGGCAAGCATTCTCTTAAGTGCCTTTTAACCCCACCCAGTTTAGACAAAACTGTATGTCCAAGTTTCCCTGTAGAATATTAGAAGCATAAAACACAGAATAAATAAAAGCTCAACATCAATTCTTCATTTATTTCTTCCTATCTTGGTTATATTTAGCATTTATTAATAAAAATGTAAAATTCTTAATAAAAAGGGGAGTTGGGAACAATAACCAAGTAGCAGAATTTAAGAATGATCCTTTCTTTCCTGTTCCTTTTGAGAGCAAATAGATTTACAAACAACCCAAAGTGCCTCATTAGTCACTAATTAATACCATCTCATTTGCCAGGGATATCATGGGTAAACTACTTAACATCCCCATCCCCCTGATGGAACACCACACAAAAAGTCTGATTTTAATTTGGCATTACAAGAAATAGAAAACTCATCTTCCTAGTTTAAGTATTTACACTCATGTGCCATACGTTGACGTTTTGGTCAATAACGTATATGACAGCTTCCCCTTAACATTATAATGGAGCTGAACTGAATTTCCTGCAAGAAATGGAAAGATGTGGGGTTCAGAGGGATTTTGTTTTTCTTTTTTGGGAGGAATATATATGGGACTTAGTAAGATTCGCTCTCACTCATCATAGCACCTCGATTCTGAGTGCACATATCACGTCCACATCAGTCAGCTACTGACCTGGTTCAGCACGAGGAGCCATCCCCCCCCAGTCCTACCTATCCAGAGGGCACTACAGCCCTCTCAGATCTAGCCTGATGGTCTTTAGAGTCCATTGCTGTAAATTCTTCGTTGAGGATCTAAGATGCTGTACAAGGACAGAGGCCCACAGGAGCTAACTTAGCAAGTATTAAGTGCCACTGACACTTGAGTAAAAGTTTTTTGTAGTAGTGTGGAGCCAGCCCATCCTTTTACTAGGAAACACATTCAGGTTGAAATGATGTAAAACATAGATAAATGTTCTTTCTTCCATCAATTCAATGCTAGAGAGAGCCCTTTGTCCCAGATAGGGTCAATGGAACAAAACTTGAATTTACAAAGTCAAAATATTGACTCCTCAGTTCTATACCCATTTCATGTTAAGCACCCTCTTTTTTTCTTTTTAACTAGTCACTATTAGCTGGAAATCCCATTACTTACAGTTAATAGCATCTTAATTAATAAAAGAAAGAATTTAATTCTGTGATTTCCAGATAGTGTTTTATCACAGTCCAAGTGAAGATTATTTACAAATATTTCAACAGCCTTTGCTGTATATCTGAAACCAATACAAAGTAATATTTTTAATTTGCTATTATTTTTCAGTTTTTAAAAGATCATGTATTGGTTTCAGATGTGCAGCGCAGTGGTTACACAATCATGTACTTTACATAGTGTTCCCCTCGATATTTCCATCACACCAACTGGCCTTGCACATAGTTATCATAATATTAGTGAGTATATTTCCTATGCTTGACTTACTTTCCCATTACTATTTTGTACTTAAAAAATCTGTGCTTCTTAGTCCCTTTATGTTTTTCATCCAGTTCCCCAACCCCTTCTCCCCTCTGTCAACCACCAGTTATGAATATGTTTCAATTTTGTTTATTTCTTTTGTTCTTCAGATTCTACATGTAAATTAAACCATATGGTATTTCTTGTTCTCTTTCTGACTTATTTCACTGAGCATAATGCCCTTTAGGTCCACTCATGTTGTTGCAAATGGTAAGATTTCATTACTTTTTATGGCCAAGTAATATTATATTAAATATGTAGACCACAGCACTTTTTTATCCGCTTGCTATCAGTGGGCATTTGGGTTGTTTCCATAGCTTGGTTACTGTAAATAATGCTGCAATGAACATAGGGGTACATTTATTCTTTCAAATGAGTGTTTCTGGTTTCTTTGGATAAATCCCTAGAAGTGGAGTCACTGGGCTGTAAGGGAGGCCCAGTTTTAATCATCTGTGGAAATGTCATACTGTTTCCAGTCTGCATTCCCGCCAACAGAGCACGAGGGTTCCCTTTCTCCACATCCTCGCCAACTCTCGTCATTTGTGGATTTATTGATGAGAGCCATTCTGACAGGTTTCAAGTGGTATCTCATTGTGGTTTTAATTTTAACCGTCCTCTTCTTTAATGATTGTCACAATATTCCTTAACCTGACCACTGTTCCAACATGCAATAGACCAAACCACACTGCCATGTCAATCTTTATGTTCTTGTATCTCTCCATCTTGATTTCTTATTCCATCTGATCCTTAGGAGAATCCTTATACTCTCTCCTGGTACTCATTATTATGGTTACCTACACCTCATCCAGCCAGTTCTTCCTCAATATTTTCAATCAGTCCAGCCCACATTCCTGTTCACAGAACAGCACTGACAACTTCAATGTTCTATCGGGACCCAGTCAGAAAACAACAGGGGGAGGGCCCTTAGGACAGTGTTGATGAAGTCCACAGCAGTGGTTGGTAATATCCTCGGCCTTCTCCACACTCACTCAGCACTTACTTGCTGACTCACCAGAGCAACCCCCAGTCCTGCAAGCTCCATTCATGGTAAGTCCTACACAAGTGTTCCCTTTTCAGCTTTTACACTGTGTTTTTACTGTACCTTTTATATGTTTAGATATGTTTAGATACACAAGTACTTACCATTGTGGTATAATTGCCTACATATTCATCAGAGTGCCATGCTGCATAGGTTTGAAGACTAGGAGCAATAGGCTATACCAGGTAACCGGGGCATGTAGCAGGCTACCCCTTCTAGGTGTCTGTAAGTGCACTCTGTGATGCTTACACAACAACAAAATCTCCTACAGATGCAGTTATCACAATGTATCCTTGACATGAAGCAAGGCATAACTGTAGCATAATTGTACTTTATTACTGAACTAGTTGTTAATATCCTAAAGTTAATAATGAATTGTGACACAGTATATATCACACTTTTTAATGTATTGATTTGAAAGAGAGAGGGAAAGATTGAGAAAGAGAGAGAGGAACATAGATTTTTTGTTCCACTTATTTACACACTCATTTGTTGATTCTTGTATGTGCCCTGACTGGGGATTGAACCCACAACCTTGGCATATTGGGATGATGCTCTAACCCAGCCGTTCACAACCTTTTCAGCACCAGGGCCTGGTTTGGTGGAAGACAGTTTTTCCACAGACTAGGAGCAGGTCGGAGGGGACAGGAGCTGGAGCTTAGGAGGTAATGGGAGTGAACCTTTGCTCACTAGCCCACCACTCACAACATGCTGTGGGGTTCCATTCCTAACAGGCTGTGGACCACCACTAAGAGTAGTGGTGGTCCATGGCCTCAGGGTTTGAGGACCCCTGCTCTAACCAACTGAGATAACCCAGCCAGGGCCCTGTATATATCACGTATTTTTTACTGGAGAAACTAACATGGTTGCAGAGGGAAGCATTATTTCTTCATTGTTTGCTTCTTTTTTCACAGAATAATAGGATGGAAGAGTTGGAGGAAGTCTTAGAAGGCATGTAACACAATCTGCTCCCTAGTGAGGTTGCCTTCTTTATGGTAAATCTAGCAACTGTAGTCTGAATCGTTCCTGTGAAATAAAACATACCATTTCCCAAGGAAGCTCATTTCTATATTAAATTCTGCTATTCTTATGAATGTATTTATATATTAAACTAAAATCTGTCTGAAATATTCATTTTCTCTAGATATTTTATTGGATATTAAGCAGAATAAGTTGAATTCCTCATATTTGTTGAAAATAAATATTCCCATTAAGTTCCCCAAATATTTATATATAGTATTATCTCCTTCAAAAATTCTTCTTCTGACATAATGAATAGAAATTTTGTCATGTGAAATCAACTGCATACTGCAGATTATGCATTTAAATAGAAGATGAAATGTACTGTTTTCATAATGTTAAATACAACTAATAACATTTAAAATTGCATTTCATATGATTGATTATAATTATGATAATTCATCTGTGCCTTTAAATAAGTGAATTGTACTGTACATATATTTTGTATCAATAAAGTTAATAAATATATATATGTACACAAATCTTTATATAAGTCCTTTTTCCTTTCTCCTTTTTACTATTATATTTGTTTTCTTTCTTTGCTTTAATAAGGTAGCTAGAGCATCATCTAAAACAAAACTGAATTTTTCATCAACTTCACTAATGTACAGTGATATACAGGGCAGGAGAAAAGGAAGATTAAATAACAAAATAGATAGGGCTGAATTATATCAACATCTTAAAAGGAAGGAACAATATTTTTATGTGTCTGTAGAATAGTTACACATATTAAATATGAATTAGCAGAGAAAGAAAATGTCAGCAAATTTTAAAGGAGAAATAAAGCTATAATAATTAATAATAAAGATTAACTTTTTAAATTAAGAGAAAAGATTAATCACTTTCAAATAAATAGGAATATTTTTAAACTCCCTTAATTACAGGGTAAAACAAAAATAAAAACTAGAATTTTTAAAATTTTAGAGTTTTAGATATCAAAAATATGAATGCTTGTAAAGCTTTTATCAGAAGAAACTTTAAATAATTTATTATTTAGCCTTAAATAATTTATTATTAACCAAAAATAATAAAAAAGTTAAATTTTGTAAAATAATAGAAAATTAAAAGTAGTAAAGCAGGTTGGCAGAATAATAAAGCAAAAAGCAAAAGACAATGAGTTATATAATGTAAGAATAATAAAGTTGGTAAATAAATTCCAGATTTGGTTTTATGTTAAGGGGTGGGAGTGCTATAAAACAGAATTAACATTTTTGAGTAGTTACAACATGAAGAGAGCTGTGCCAAATACTACGCATATATCATGCACAACGATATTATAATTTTATCTTTATTTTCTGCAATTCAATATTTCTGGCATTGAACACTTATCTTTCTGATTCAGGATATTTAATCTGGTCTTTTTAATATAAATATAGCTGCATTTGCTAGAGTTTAAATTTCAAGCAGTCCAGAATTTTCATTTTGTGTCAGCGCATGGCACGGAACAAGTACTGAATGCATAATCACTGAATGAATTGAGTTGAAAATTCAAAAAAATTCCAGTCCCCTCCTCACTGCCAAAAGATGTTGCCCATGTCTCAGTGTTTATCTGTCTCAGTTGTATGTTGGCATATCATGCAACGTAATTTACCTCCGCTATTTCTCTGGTTCTCTGAGCCCAGTTTTAAGATCTAAAATGTAAGCATATTGTTGTCTCATCTTGGCAGGACGTTCTACTCTACACTTAGGCTGTCAATTTACTCTACACCAGTTTTAAGGTCCCGTTTAGAGTTGTTGGGATTTTTCGCTTTCAGCTAGTTTATATTCTCTTCCTGAGGCAGAGGTAACGTAATGTTTTCCCAAACGTGCTTGACACGGAGGATTCAAAGGGTCTTGGACTCAAGGACTTACTCCTTGGATTCAAGGCCTCAGGCCCAACGCTTAGAGAAGCAGTGAGCGGACTTCTGATGCTACCTCCTGATTAAAAACAGCTATACTAGATGAATCCAAAGCTACCTTCTGCTTCAAAACTCTAGGACTCTATGGAAGCTAATAACATTTATACCTTTTTTATGGGATGTCCTGCTATTTTTTAGAAAATCATCGCACTTTTTTCCTTTCGTTAATTTTTGACTAGTATTTAGTTATTTTTATCTACTATATATAACATGGAGATATGGAGAGAAATGAAATAAGAAAAACGGAATAAGATAATTTCAAATAATTTTACTTTACTGATTGCAGCTTTACAGAGAAAATAATATGAAAGAAATGTATAGTTATACTTGAAGGAGAACTTAGAAAAACTATATTTCACATTCAATGGTCAAAAAGTGGCTTTTGAATATTACACTATGTGGAGGTAAACTACTGGAGAAGGAGCGCCTGATAGGATCCACTGCTGGGAAAGGACATGCTCACGATCCTCATAGCTGCTCACTGAATGAGGGACTCTTTGCCAAGTGTATTCTAGCAGGAATGAACTTTTACCTTTAAAAAAACCCTGATAGATACCTGGGAGAGGACCACACAGTTTTGGGGGAGAAGGGAGAGGACCACGCAGTTTGGGGGGAGAAGGGAGAGGACCACATGGTTTTGGCAGAGTGGGGACCCCATGCAGGTGACACAGCTGATGGTGCCGGGAGCCTGCATCATGGACTTCTTCTTCTTTCCCTGAGATATGGTACCCCCCGTCTGGGCAGAGGGAGAAGGAAGGACTGTGTGCATCTGACCTCCATTACAGTGTGGATTAAAATGGCAAGATTGGATATTCCTGTCTTGTTCCAGATCTTAGCAGCATTGATAGCTATAAATTTCCCTGTACACACTGTTTTAGCTACATTGCATGGATCTGGTTATTCCCACTCTCTCTTGGGTCTTGCTTGCATGTTGTATGTTTTTAAATCCTTTGGCTTTCAGCTTGCATCTTTGAATTTAGAGTGTCTCTCACCGACAGCATAAACGTAGAAGCCGGGAACACCAGGATACCTCCTGGAGAAGGAAACCCACCAACACAGGAAACACCAACAGATAAGAACAGAAGAAGGTGAAGGAGGGAGTGGAAGTCACAGTAACTCAACCCAGAACCTATCTGAAAATACTACTAAATAGTGAAGAAATTACTAAGAACAAACAACTGAACAAGAACAAGAGAAAAGACTCAAAACCTCGTACACACGGAAGAACCAGCTCCAACAAAACCTGCCCACACCTGCACAACAGAAAACAAGAGGTGGTAGACAGACTGACCCTCAGATAACCAGGTATCTGGTAAAACCCACTAAAGAAAGACCCAACAAGAATCAAAAACCAAAGACAAACACAGAGCCCGCATAAACCACAGTCCAAGATCAGTAAGATCAGGAGATCAAGGAGACCCTGAATCTCACAGATATTCTACCACAGATTTCACACTATAAACCCAGGGGATCAGAACAGAGCAACTTAAGAAGCAGAGGCTAACAGGAAGAGTCTCACAAACAATGGGAAGACAAAGAAACAATCCCCAAATGAAAGGAAAGTAGGAAGTCTCAGAAACAATGTTAAATGAAAAAGAGGAAAGTCAACTATCAGATATTGAGTTCAAAGAACTGGTTATAAGGAAGCTTAATGAGCTCACACAGAATTACCAAAAACTGCAGGGAAACTACAATGAACTCACTGCAAACTATATCAACATGAAAAAGGAAATAGAAACTATCAACAAGGGCCAAGAGGAAATGAAGAATACAATTTCTGAACTGAAGAACACAATAGAAGGAATCAAAAGCAGGCTTAATGAAACAGAGGATCAGATCAGCGAACTGGAGGAAAAGGTAGAAAAAAACACCCAGAATGAGCAAGAAAAGGAAAAGAGGCTCAGAAAGAATGAAGAAGTAATAAGGGAAATGCAGGACAACATGAAACGTAACAATATCCGTATAATAGGAATACCAGAAGGAGAAGAAGAGCAAGGGATAGAAAACCTGTTTGAAAAAGTAATGATGGAAAATTTCCCTAATCTGAGGAGAGAAAAAGTCACCCAAGTCCAGGAAACACAGAGAGTCCCAAGCAAGAGGAACCCAAAGAGGCCCACTGCAAGACACATCATAATTAAAATGGCAAAATTCCAAGACAAAGAGAGGATCTTAAAGGCAGCAAGGGAGAAAAAGGAAGTAACATACAAGGGAGCCCCAATAAGGTTAGCAACTGACTTTTCAATGGAAATGCTCCAAGCCAGAAGAGAATGGCAAAAAATATTCCAAGTAATGAGAACCAGAGGTCTGCAGCCAAGACTACTTTATCCAGCATGGCTCTCAATCAAGATAGAAGGCCAAATATAGAGTTTCCCAGACAAAAGAAGTCTAAAAGAATATACCTCCACCAAACCAGCTCTGCAAGAGATGCTAAAGGGACTGCTTTAAGGAAAGGGAGGAAAAGAGAGAGAGAGAAAGGAACACAGGTACAAAAAAAATGGCAATGAATAAGTACCTATCAATAATAACCTTAAACGTAAATGGATTAAATGCTCCAATCAAAAGACATAGAATAGCTGAATGGATAAGAAAGCATGACCCACACAAATGCTCCCTACAAGAGACCCACCTCAGGACAAAAGACCTACACAGACTGAAAGTGAAGGGCTGGAAACAAATTTTCCAAGCAAATGGACAGGGGAAAAAAGCAGGGGTAGGAATACTCATATCAGACAACATAGACTTCCAAAGAAGGGCCATAAAGAAAGACCCAGAAGGTCACTTCATAATACTCAAAGGAAGAATACACCAAGAAGATATAAACATTGTAAATATATATGCATCCAACATAGGAGCACCCAAATACATAAAGAAAATCTTGGAGGACTTTGAGAAAGATATTGACAGCAACACAATTATAGTAGGGGACTTTAATACCCTACTGTCAAAGATGGACAGATCTTCCAAACAAAATATCAACAAAGATATTGTGGCATTGAACAATGCCGTAGATGAAATGGACTTAACTGATATATAGAGAGCCTTTTATCACAAGGAAGCAAAATACACATTCTTTTCAAAGGCACATGGAATATTTTCAAAGATAGACCACATGATAGGACACAAAGCAAGCCTCAACAAGTTCAAGAAAATTTAAATCACATCAAGGATTTTCTCTGATCACAAGGGACTGAAACTAGAAACCAACCCCAAAGAAAAAAACCCAAAACACTCAAAATCATGGAGATTGAATAGCATGCTATTAAACAATGAGTGGGTCAAAATGAGAATAGGGAAGAAATCAAAAAGTTTCTGGAAACAAATGAAAATGAACTCACAACAATCCAAAACCTATGGGACACAACAAAGGCAGTCCTGAGAGGGAAGTTCATAGCCATACAGGCCTACCTAAAAAAAGATAGAAACATTTCAAATAAACAACCTAACCCTACACCTACAAGAACTCGAGGAACAACAACAAAGACAACCCAGAGCAAGTAGAAGGAAGGAAATAACCAAGATCAGAGCAGAGTTAAATGACATAGAGACTAAAAGCACAATTGTAAGGATCAATGAATCCAAGAGCTGGTTCTTTGAAAAGATAAACAAAATCGACAACAAAAAGCCCTTAAGCAGGCTCATCAAGAAAAAAAGAGAGAAGACCCAAATAAACACAATCAGAAATGAAAGAGGAGAAACTACAACTGATACCACCAAAATACAAAGGGTTGTAAGAAATTACTATGAAGAACTATATGCCAAGAAATGTGAAAACCTAGATGAAATGTACAAATTTCTAGAAAAATATAACCTTCCAAAATTCAATGAAGAGGAAGCAGAAAGCCTGAACAGACCAATAACACCTGATGAAATTGAAACAGTAATCCAAAAGCTTCTGACATACAAAAGCCCTGGATGAGGCAGTTTCACAGGAGAATTCTACAGAGCATTTAAGGGACATCTAACCCCCATCCTCCACAGATTATTTCAAAAAATTCAAGAAGATGGAAGACTCCCAAACTCGTTTTATGAAGCCCAAATCATCCTAATCCCAAAACCAGATAAATACATAACAAAGAAAGAAAACTTCAGGCCAATATTGCTGATGAACATAGATGCTAAAATCCGCAACCAAATATTGGCAAACTGCATCCAGCAATACATTAAAAAGATCATACACCATGATCAAGTGGGATTCATCCTAGGGATGCAAGATGGTACAATATTTGCAAATCAATAAACATAATACACCACATAAATGAAATGAAAGACAAAAAACACATGATCATATCAATAGATGCAGAAAAAGCATTTGATAAGATACAGAATCCAATTTATGGTAAAAACACCCAGTAAAGTGGGAATAGAGGGAGCATTCCTCAACATAATAAAGGCCATATATGAGAGATCTACAGCCAACACCATACTCAATGGACAAAAACTTAGAGCTTTCCCACTAAGATCAGGAACAAGACAAGGATGCCCTCTCTCACCACTCCTATTCAACATAGTATTGGAAGTCCTAGCCACAGCAATCAGACAAGAAAAAGAAATAAAAGGCATCCGAATTGGAAAGGAAGAAACGAAACTGTCATTGTTTGCAGATGACATGATAGTGTACATAGAAAATCCTATAGACTCCACCAAAAAATTACTTGACCTAATAAATGAATTTGGCAAAACAGCTGGATACAAAGTCAATACTCAGAAATCAAAGGAATTCTTGTACACCAACAATGAAACATCAGAAACAAAAATCAGGAAAAAAACCCATTTGATATAGCAACAAGAAAAATAAAGTACCTAGGAATAAACCTAACTAAGACCTGTTCTCAGAAAACTACACAACATTGAAGAAAGAAATTAAGGAAGACACAAACAAATGGAAACATGTACCATGCTCATGGATTGGAAGAATTAACATCATCAAAATGGCCATAATACCCAAAGTGATTTATAGATTCAGTGCAATCCCTATTAAAGTACCCATGACATATTTCACAGATATAGAACAAACATTTCAGAAATTCATACGGAAACATAAATGACCCTGAATAGCTGCAGCAATTTTGAGAAAAGAACAAAGCAGGAGGGATCACAATACCTGATATCCAACTGTATTACAAGGCCACTGTAATCAAAACAGCCTGGTACTGGCATGAAAACAGGCACACAGACCAATGGAACAGAACAGAGAGCCCAGAAATAAACTCAAGTCTTTACAATCAATTAATATTTGACAAAGGAGGCAGGAACATAAAATGGAGTAAAAACAGCCTCTTCAACAAATGGTGTTGGGAGATCTGGACAGCTATGTGCAAAAAAATGAAACTCGATCACCAACTTACACCATACACAAAAATAAATTCAAGATGGATAAAAGACTTAAATATAAGTTGCAACACGTAAAAGTCCTAGAGGAAAACATTGGCAGGAAAATCTCAGACATTCCACGCAGCAACATCCTCACAGACACATCCCCTAAAGCAAGGGACATAAAGGAAAGAATCAACAAATGGGACCTCATCAAAATAAAAAGCTTCCGCATGACCAAAGAAAACAGCATTAAAATGAAAAGAGAACCAACTGTATGGGAAAACATATTTGCCAATGATACCTCAGACAAGGGTCTGATCTCCAAAATATATAAAGAACTCACATGACTGCACTCCAGGAAGACAAACAACCCAATTAAAAAATGGGCAAAGGACTTGAACAGACACTTCACCAAGGAAGACATACAGAGGGCCCAGAGACATATGAAAAGATGCTCAGCATCAGTAGCCATCAGAGAGATGAAAATTAAAACCACAATGAGGTACTACTTCACTTTGGTGAGAATGACCATCATAAACAAATCCACAAACAAATGTTGGAGAGGATGCGGAGAAAAGGGAACCCTAGTACATTGTTGGTGGGAATGCAGACTGGTGTGGCCACTGTGGAAAACAGTATGGAATTTCCTCAGAAAACTAAAAATGGAACTGCCCTTTGACCTAGCAATCTGCTGCTGGGATTATACCCTAAGAACCCTGAAACACCAATCCAAAAGAACCTATGCACCCCAATGTTCATAGCAGCACAATTTATAGTAGCCAAGTACTGGAAGCAACTGAAGTGCCCATCAGCAAATGAGTGGATCCAAAAACTATGGTCCATTTACACAATGGAATTCTACGCAGCAGAGAGAAGAAGGAGCTTATACCTTTTGCAATAGCGTGGATGGAACTGGAGAGCATTATGCTAAGTGAAATAGCCAGGTGGGGAGGGACAAATACCATATGATCTCACCTTTAACTGGAACATAACCAACAAAAGAAAAAAGCATACAAAATATAACCAGAGTCATTGAAGTTAAGAACAATCTAACAATAGCCAGAGGGGAGTGGGGAGGGGGCAGTGGGGAGAGGGGTTTTCAGGAGCTACTATAAAGGACACATGGACAAAATCAAGGGGGGGGTTGGAGGCAGGGGAGGGAAGTGGGCTCGGATGGGGTGGGGTGGAGGGATGGGGGAAAATGCAGACAACTGTAATTGAACAACAATACAAAACCCCTGACAATCTGGTGAATTCATACTTGATATGGGTCAAAGAAAATGCACATATTCTTCTATGAGTTTGTTTTCTGAATTCATAATAGTTGCCACCTCCTAATGAAATAAAACATTTAAAGTTTGTACTATTTTTGGAAAAAATGGAGACATTGGAGACTCTAATACTCATACACTTCTAACACTGATTATTACAAATCCTTTTTGGAAAGTGATAGGGTTTAAATTATAACATGATTTTGTTTATTGATACCTTGGTTACTCTATGTGAAGTCTGTAACACTGTTTTTATTTTTTGTTAACACGGTGATTATCCTTGGAACAGTAAACCGGATTTTCTGTTAAGATATCTAGTCTACCCTGGCTTTTGAAAGTTTGTGATATTATCATATATATTCCATTACACTGCTTTGTCAGCACACTGCTCATTTGCTGAAATTAAAGCTTTCTTAGGAATTATGTGAAGGTTCTCTTGCTCTCTCTGTCTCTCTGTCCTCTCCCTCTCCTTTCTCCTCTCTCTCTCTGTCTCTCTCTCTCCTCTCACTCTCCCTCCCTCTTTTCCTCTACCACCCAGTGCTACAGTGAGTTTATTGCAAAATATGGGTCTGCATAATAATGACCTTTAATCAGTAAAAATAGAAAAATGTCTATATACTTGGAATACTTTAAAGTGAAAGAAAGAAAAAGAAAGAAAGAAAGAAGGAAAGAAAGGAGAGAGAGAAAAGGAATTCCCCCAATTAGCTACCTGCAATAGCCAACTCAAATTAAGTTAAAAATATTTTAATATAGTGTAAACAATTCTTTCCTAAAATGCACATTTATTATTTTGAGTTTTTGGGTTTTTTTCCATCTCCCTATGCCGGGATGGAAATTGTAAACTTTTAAAAATACTCTCATTTTGTATCAGCAGTGATAATAGAGCTTTATAAACATATTTTTTTACTCAATAAAAGATTTTTAAATGTTTAGTTGCATAGTAAACATTTCAACATTTTGTCTTATGTTCCCCTTGGCATGCCATTTTTATTCCAATTTAGGCCACTACATTTTTGTGGGCTGATTAATAGTGTGTAATTCTTTGTGATTTCCTCCAGTGCATAAGCATTTGGCCCTGGAAGCACATCACATCCAAATATGCATCCTTGGCTTAATGACCAGCGAGTCATATATAGCTCAACTGGATTCCAGCACACAAACGTAAAAAACACAGAATGGAAAATACTAACACCAGTTTTAATTGATGAAGTATCTGGACACGTGAGCTCTTAGCATATTTCTACCCATTTGCAGAACATTTTACATCAGAAAAACTTAGCTCTAATTTTACTTAAGTAGTTTAATTTTTAATAGTCAGCATGTGCTGAACGTTAACCAAACTCTTTAGTAGCTGGTTTATTTGCCAAGTTAGCAAGTTGCTGTAGAAACTGGCAATTTGGAAGTCAATTGATAGAAAGCTTCATAAGTGATCCCACTCTTTTCTTTTTTAAAAAAAAAAATCTTTTCTATAGTCAGAAAATAACAGTTTAATTCTGTTAAATTAGAGTAAAATTATCTGGAAATATAGGTTTAAAATGACATTCATACAGAAGCCTAACCATTTAATAGCATACATTATTACTTGATAAAATATTCTCTTTTAAATTGAAGAAATACAAGGTAGAGAATATTGTAACATTTTCCAGAATGGTTTTGTTAAGTAGCCGCTAGGAATGGGCAGTTGGAGAGGAAATAAAGGCAGAGTCCTTGCCATTACAGTCTAACAAAGAACTTAATACGAGAGGCTAGAAGCAAAAGGGAGACCAGTTTCACCACTTAATTCAGCAATTCTAAGCCCGGTTTGATAAGATTGCCAGGTGTCCCAAGCATTGTAAGCACAATAGCTCAGGACAAGGGGAGTCCTTGAGACTATGCTGAGAAAAGAGGCTCCTGTAAATTTCTGCAACAATCTCACTGAGATTGCCAGGTGTGCTGAACCTCACAAGCAGGAACAGCAGGAGGGGGCGGGGGACCTTGAGATTCTATGCTGGGAAAGGGAGCCTCTGTAACAACTTCACTAACTAGACAGAAAACTTTACTAACGAAACAGAAAGACTTTGTATTAATCCCAAAGTCTTTGGGATTACAAGTGGGGAAAGGAGGGGTACCTCTGGAAGCCAGCTAAGGTATAGGACCCCCAAACCCTAATAGCCAGGGCACTCAGCTGATCTGAGTGCTCTAATCTGAGTGCCAGCTTGTAGCTTTTTGATCAAGTAGCTTTATAGGAAACCGTTCTGTGTGGTGTGGGCCCAGATCCCACTCAGAAAGACCAGCGGGCAGCAAGGTCCAGCACGCAGGACCTACACCCTCAGATAGGTTCTCCCTTGGGGAATGAGGCCCTCACTGTACCTAGGCCACTTTGAGACTTGCTTTTTGCTAAAACTCCCTCACCCTGAATTAAGGCAGCAAACGTTTACTCCATATCTTTAAAGTAACTTCCTAAAATCTATGCTGAACTTTCCAAGGACCATTGTAACCAGTTCAACCACTTTTCCCTTTACATTTGCAAATATCCTTCCTCTTTTATGTAATTAGCAACACCCTCTCCTTTGTTTTCTGTAACTGCCTAAAGCGAACCTGTGCACAGTAAATGAGGATCATCCTTAATGTAAGGGGCCCAGAAAAAAAATAAAAGCCTATCAAGGCAAGGTTCTGGCACTCTCCTCTTGAGACAGTGGCCGCGGCGCCGTCCCTTTTTCTCCACAGGACTCAGTAGTCTGTGTGAATTTGTCCATTGCAGCCACAACATATGGATCCCACCGAGGGCTGGGATCTGCATCATAGCTTTATTTATTTTATTTCATTAATAAACTTGCTATCTCATTTGCACTATAGGTGTTTGTCTCTCACTTGAATTCGTGTCTCATGAGTGAGACAAGAACAGAGGCCGGGGAGGGACCCCTCCGGACTCAGGTCTCTCCCTAACAGTTTTGTGAATAATGGCAATGAGCATATATAAATCATGGATGTGTTTCATTTATTTACTGACCTGAAGAAAATAAAAGAGCAATATTTATGTTTTAATTTCTGTCCTCTGCATGATAGGTAGGCAACGATTATTTGTTGCTTTTGTTTTTTTTTTCTATGTATTAAGTAATCATTTTTACAAAATGTTCAAATGCTTAAAGTTTTAGGATTTGTATTCAGTCACGTAAAGCCCTCCAAAATTGGCCATCATTTCCTAATCATTTACTGAATCAGACCATTATGGGGTCCTAGCCAGTCAACAGAAAAGATGTTAAATATGAAGTGAAGACATTGAGGTCAAAAGGGAGGTGATAGAAAAAAATAAGGCTACAAAAGGGTCCCTGTCAAGGAGAAAGTGTTCAGATATACACCTATTAAAAAACGTGGCTTGGTCTGATCCCTTCTTTCATTCAGGAATGGCATGAAGGAAATCTTACTAATCTCAAGAAATACCCAACTGTAGTTTCCCATTTTATGACATCCTGGAGTCACTGTGTACTGGATATCCTAGTAATGCTCTCTGGTTATTTTCTCTCTTTAGACCAAATGTATAAACTGTGCTTTGTTCACACACAGTCACTCCACTGTTTGGACCTTCTGGTAACACTAACGTTCATTCCCTTATGGTAATGGATACATCAGTCACCCAAGCCATTTTCTGCTTTCTATACTTCAAGTATCACTGGAGACCAAACATATAGTAAGTAAAAGGATAAATGTGCCTGGGGTTTGAAAATGTAAAATTCACTCTCTTTAACCACTCACTTTCTAATTTCCTCTCAAGGCAGACTTTGAAAGGCCATTTAGACACCACTTTTTATTCCTCCCAGAAGAACTTAATGTGTTTTCCTGATTAAAAGGGAAAAATGGCTTTTGCAGATTTTTCTCATAGAAAAAAATTTATAAGATAAAATAGAACAGAAAAAAAATTAATAGCAAAAACAAAACTAAGTTGGAAAGTAGCTGTTTAGCAACACATTACTAATGAAGCAAATACTGATGGAAAATTCATTTTTCAATAGAAATAATGATAAGCATAACCGTATCTGAATGTACTCCACCATTGAATATATGCTAACGAGGTCTGAATTTCCACTCCTGGCTTTTCTCAGGTCAACCATGGGCCCACTCTGGTCAGAGCAAATAGCCTTCACTCTCCTACCTTGGAAATGGCCTGCAGGTAATAATAATTGCTCTGCCTACCATTTAAGATCACAATGAGAAGGAGATAAAAAAATAACACATATGCTTTTAGAATCTTGGTATTATTTAAATATATATCTACAGATTGTAGATTTTATGACTTTATCATTTAATTAAAGATATATTAATACAATCTTCATTTATATATTACTCAATGAACATTAATTGCCTACTCCATGTGAAAAGTTTTAATAAGTGTTTCCACTGATGTATTATTTTCAAAATAGAGGTGAAAAATTGAACTATTATTTTATATTTACTTTTCTAAGGTTCTGAGAGGAGGTGGAAGAAAAGGAAAGAGACACAGAATGCACTATTATACTGTTCAAATGGAAAACTTAAGTTGTAGGGACTTCTACTGAATTCATTTTGAAAATGGAATGTAGCAAAAACAAACAGGGAAAGAACAAATGATAATATGGAGTGGAGACCTCATGTCGGAGTGGAATACCTGAGAAAATTGAAAGGGCCCAGTACTTCTGGTGACATTTACTAACTTTTAACAATATGTGAATGATACTGTCCTATTACCTCTTTTTGTCCCTAAGGTAGCCATCTAATATTTACTAATTCACCCAAACATAAGCTACATCGAGAGGCAATGCGTACAGTGGTTAATAGCACAAGCTACAGTGCGAGACAAGCCATGTTTAGATCTTAAAGCCACAGTAGCTTTGCAGCCTTAGAAGAGTTATTTAAGGTCTCCATGCTTCCATTCCTTCTTCTGTAAAATTGGGGTGACAGTGGTATCTATCTTGTAGCACTGTTGTGAGAATAAAATAAATGAACATGTGGGAAGTACTTAGAAGAGTGTCAAGTACATTATAAGCACCATATAGCTGTTAAATATTACTCACTCCAGATGTTTTCTTTAGAATCTCTCCGTGAAAAACACCACACATTCATTGACAATAAAACACATTAGTATAATCAGAAACATCCCAGAAAATTTAAGGCACAAATAATAGTAACAACAATAACTATCAGACAGAGAGAGAGGGAGCTCAGCTTTGCCTGGCACTGCCCTAAACCTGTTACATGCTACACTTAATTACTATCTCAACCCAGGTTACTATAATGAGCTCCACGTTGCATAAAAGGAAACTGAGGCATCCCGAGATAAGCTCATTTACCCAAGGTTTTATAGCTGGAAAGTGCTTGAGTCGTGGTTTCAACCAGCCACTGTGTCTCCAGAGCGATCTAGCACTGTTAACTTGTAGTGCCTCTAAAGGTCCCATGTACATATAAATATTTATACCTGTGGTAATTCAAAGGTACTTAGGTGTTAGCAAAAATATCGAGATTCTCCAATATTCTGGATAAACAAAATTTTATTATACATATTTAACACATCATTTAACTTTTTAATAAATTTTAAATTTTGAGCTGCCTGCAACCCTGCACAATAACTTGTATTATATTTGCCACAAGATGGCAAACTTCACCAAGAAGTGCTCATATTTGCGAGGCGCGAGGACGGATCATTAGGTACTTTACAATAGAGCAGGAACAACACGCAACAAAAACATGAGTATCCTTCTGTATTTTACATAAACAGAGATATTTAAATTTCCTTTAGCCATACTCATTCTTGGCAGAAAATATGCAATAATATTATTTAGCTCATGTGTTCAAAGTTATGCCTTTTGTTTCTCGTCATTAAAAGCATTGTATCCTGTTTTATATATTAAATGTTCTGCTCTGGAGATCAAAGCTTTGGTCTGACTTTGTGATGCTTTCTCATGAAATATTTTGATTATAGAAAGATTATATACCCCCTGGGAAAATGCTGTCCAATGTACCTATCGGTACGGGTGCTTTAGATGGAAATAAACATTTGCATTTGAACTGCTCTGTGGCCTGTCAGCATCACTGCGGCCCATCACCACTGCCAGGGCATTAACAGGAGACTAAACACTGGGCCAAAGCCTTGATAAGTTAGACTTGCTCTGAACCTTGAAAACAATCCTTTATGGGCAGGTTCTGAGGGCTAATCCCATGCAGAATGTAACCAAAAGTGGGACCTGTTTTACATTTCTAGGCACAATAATATTAAAAAGTGGAATGAAAACACTATGAGACACATTACAAGATACACCTTCTTTTTGTCAAACTACAGCCTATTTTTCACAGTACAGTTCTAGGAGAATTCTAAGGCATTGCTTGCACTTGAAAAAGCTGGGCAAGGTTAGGGAAGATTTTTATATTTAAGTAACAACTTCCCGTGAGTGATAGGATCGGCTTAGAGAGCTGTCAGTTCTTTTTAAACCGTGTAGCACAATCTCCAGACAGCTAGCTATAGGAGGGTCTCTCTGTGAGTGGTGGGATCAATGAAAAGTCCCATGTGGCTCAAACTTTCTCACCCCAGAATCTTAGAGACTGAATCTGTACACACCACAACTCTGGCCAGCTCTGCAGTAGAAATGGATTTGAGAGATAAACCCCCAGTCTCTGGTGTCTGAAGACAAGGAACGACATTCAGGACTACTGCACTGGCTGAGTGAGGGAGGAATGCTCAAACCAGACTCTGCACACTATTATGTCAGTGCTGAGGTTGAAACCTTAAGACCTCTCCTTCTTTATGCACCCCTTAGGAAGGAAAAGGAAGTTTCAAGATGCAAAGCTTTTCTTATTATAAACTTTTCATCTGTTTACATAAAAGAGAATTGAGGTGGGCCTTTTTTTTTTTTAAGTTCTTCTTTTTCTGTGGTCCAATCAAGCCTTACTTACACTCTGTTCTGTTAAAAATTAATACATCACAACATTTTCCCAAATTCATAGACTGGAACCGGGGTTCTATCTCTAGTGTGTCTGTATTCAAATCATCGCCTTAGGCTGGGCAGTGGCCACCCAGACAGATATTTAGAGATCTACTACTGTGATAGTTGTTAAAATAGGAGGAAGTTAAGATTTCACAGATTCAGAATTCTTACATAAATTGTGAAGTAGTAAATAAATTGGAATTTTTTGAAATTTCTAATAACAATACTATTAAGAGTATATGTCTGGATGAAAATTCAAGTCAATGGTGTTCAGGGGCCCCTTCCATAAACCCTGGGGTAAAAACTTTCCTGAATAGTCTGTGACATGTGGCTGGCTGATTCTTGTCATTTTAGGACATTATAAGATTAATGGAAAGGTATAAAAAAGAACATTTTCTCTAAGAATGACTTGTGGGACGTATCCATTTAATAAAACAATAATCTGAATACACCCCATTTGTTTCAGAAATGATATACAGTATTCATTGCTTCTTTTATAGTTATTTGTATGAAGATTAGTTTTTATAAAATACTAATACAAAGGTGTACTAACCAGGATTTATAGTCAAAAATTAGAAAGTACAGGTCTAAGACTAGCAGTATCAGTAATAGAGGGCTCTCTGTGTAAGTCAGGAAGGGGATTTCAGTCCAGGATCTGTTTCCTGTATCCCTGATGAGCATCATTATGCCCAATTCTGCAAAACTATTATTATGTAGTATATTAGATTTCTAGTTCTGCTGCCATAAGTTCCCACAAACTTGGCAATATGAGACAACACAAATTTGTTATCTCATAGCTCTGGTGTTCAGAAGTCCAGGGGAACTGGCTGGTTTGTCTCATCTGAGTAGACAAAGCAGGCAGAACTGCATTCCTTTTGGGAGGCGCCCTGGGGGGAGAATCCGTTTTCAGAGACAGTCAGGTTGTCAGCAGGTTGATTTCCATGTGTTGGTAGGACTGAGATGCCTGTTTTATGACTGGTTGTCAGCTGAGGATTGCCCTTAGGTCCTAGAAGCCTTTCTCCAGGCTTGCATAGTCTCAACACCTGCAACCAGCAGGAATAAGTCAAATCATTCTCAGGCCACATCTTTCTTGAGGTCTCTGCTGCTGCATTTCTCTCACTGACTCTGCCTTTCTCTTCCACTTCTAAAGGCTCATGCAACTACTTGGGTCAACCAGGATCCTTCTCTCTATTTTAAGGTCAGCTGATTAGCAAGTAGCCTTCTATCCATGTACAGAGTCCTTTTAGCCCTGTTGTATAGTAAGGGGTTCCAGGGATTAGGGCATGGAAACTTTTGGAGACCATTATTCTGCCTACCAAGCTAAGTCAAGGGCTATAGATTATATTTTATAAGTGAATTATTCCAGCCCTACACATGTTTTTATCGCTAGGTCTCTGTTTTCTTTTGTCTTAATGCATATGTCTATGATTCTTGTGTACACTTATTTAAAAATCCTAATTTATAAAAACCATTTTGGAATCACTTGCACCTATCTAAGAACTTTCTAAGTAAAGTTCCTTTTTAAAAAAAAAAATGTTTGCTGCACTAATTAGGACTTCCAAAACAAAGTTGGCCAAGACTGGCAAGAGAGGACGTTTTTGCCTTTTCGTAGCCCTTAGTAGTAAACAATTCAGTTTATCAGAATTAAACATGCTGAAAGATGTACAATTTTCTTGTTGCCTCTGTTTTATAGAAGCCCTGTATTAAGGTAGTTCCATTCTATTCCTAGTTTGCCAAGGGTATTTATTTTATTAAAATTTTTCTCTAAATATATAAAATATATTTTTCTACTTTATCTGTCCATTTGGTAAATGATAATGTTTACTTTTCTAATATCAAATCAACTTTGAACTCTTGAAATTAAATCCAGTTTGTCGTGATGTTTAATCCTTTTTATACACTGTTGGATTCAGTTTGCTGAGGATTTCTGTGTATATGTTCATGACAATGGGTCTATAATTTTCTTATAAAGTCTTTGCTCAATTTAGTGTTAGAGTATTGCTGACCTCAGAAGTGTGTTGGAAGTGTTCCTTCTTCTATTTTTCTGGAAGAATTTTGTATAATTGCTGTTATTTCTTCCCAAAATATTTGGTAGAATTCACCAGTGAGATCATCTAGGCCTGGAGTTTTCTTGTAAGATTTTAACAATGAATTCAATTTCCTAATAGATATAGAACTACTGAGGTTATCTATTTATTTTTGTGCAAATTTTACTAGCCTGTGCCTGTTAAGGAATGTTTCATTCATCCAAGTGGTTGCATTTATGAGCTTAGACTTGTAAGATTTCATTATTTTCCTTCAAACGTCTGTGGGATCCCTCACAATGCCTAATGCCCTCTCTTTCATTCCTGATAGCAAATTCTGTTTTCTTTCTTTTTTCTTTGCCGATCTTCAGCTTTACCAGTGTTATTAATCTTTACAGCAACTTTGGATGACCTTTGCATCCACTGCCCTCCTCTACTGTTTTGCTGTTTTTGACTACATTGCTTTTTGCTCCAAGCTTTACTACTAGTTCCCTTCTGTCTGCTTCAAGTCGTATTTGCAGTTCATGCTCTACTTTTTTAAGTTGGAAAATTAGATCACTGAAGTGAGGTCAGTCAAATTCCAAACAACATTATACCTCTTTATGTTTACTGTAAAGACCTGGCAATTATACATCTATCCAATTGTATGCGATACTGTTGCCATGTCAATACATTTTGCATATGTTCTTAAGACAAAATACATCATTATTATATTTGTTTTATGGTACCACATAGTTATATTTTAGAACATTTTTTAGAGGAAATACATTAATTTCTTTTCCCCTCATTTGTCCCATGTCTAATCCTTGGCACTCCTTAGGTAGATGCAAGTTTCTTAGTATGTTTCTTCTGCCTGGAAGCCTTCAATTACAATTGATTTTTAGATTAGATATGAAGCAATGTAGATCTTCAGGTGTTTTAGTTTCAGAAAGTCTTTATCCTTTTTTGAAGGATATTTTCACTGGGTATAGTATTCTGGCTTTTCCCCCCAGCATTTCATATGTTACTTTACTACGTTCTTGCTTGCCTTTGTCACACTTGCTCCTATATATGTAATATGTGTTTTTTTCTCTGACTCCTTTCAAGATTTTTAAATGTGATTTTATTTTCAACAGTTTGAATATAACTTGATATGCTTGTTTGTGTGTGTGTTTCAACTTATTCTACTTCACATCCCCTGAGATTCTAAGGTCTGTGGTTTGATTTCATTAATTTTAGAAAGTCCATGGGTATTACTTCTCTAAAATGTTTCATTTGCCTTATTTTATCTTCTTGAATTGCAATTATACATATAAAAAACACATGCCTTCTCATAGTTTCTGGGTACTCTCTTCTGTTTCACTTTGCTATTTTGTTTCTTTTACTTTATGCTCTTTTTTTAATTGTGTTTTATTTTGAGTGATTTTAGTGACTCTTTCCTTTGCTATGTCAAATATATCAATGAGCCTATTAAATGTATTATTTCCTCCATTATGTTTTATGTTACTATGCTTTAAATTTCTAGTATTTCCATTTGAATCTTTTCTTACGATGTCCATCATTCTGATGAAATTACCTGTTTAATATTACATACTGTCTCTTGTTACCATTGGACATTTAAAAAACATATTATCCATTTAAAAATAAATTTCTTAGTTTTAAAATTAAAAAATATGAGTGTCATAAAAATTTGATTTTTTTATTTTGTTATTTTTTTTCCTCTGGAAGTATTTTTTTGCTGGCTTAATTATTGTTTCTTTAAAAACTAACTAATAATATTAAAGTATATGTAAGGAATATTAAATTTTTTGATGAAAACTTAAAACCGATGCTTGTAATTATTTGGCTTTAACTAAGTAAGTTTTCTTTTTATTCTTTATAATGTGTTTTAACGGACTTATGAAAATACTAACTCTAAATCTCACAGCCATGTGTAATAATTGAACTAGTGCTGTCATTTATGGTCTACATTTTAATAATAAACACAATTTATTAATTATAAAACCTTTCTCTCTGTATTAGCTGTGAAGCAGTCTCTCTATTGTGTAGTGACAGATTTCTTGTATGAAATAAATATTATATAAGACACGTTTTCAGTTCCCAAAGAGCTTCCAAATTATAGTGTGCTACTTCCAAGTAATGGTGGTTTTGACGACTTGAAACAAACACAGAAAGCCATAGAGTTAGTTTGAATCATGACTTCAGTTAAGATGGCAAAGCAGGTAAACACTGTGATCGCCTCCTCCCACCTTTAAATCAAAATTACAACTAAGCAATAGAACTGACATCATTGAGGACTGCCCCCACCAAGACCAGCTGAACAGAAGTTCTGTAGCTATGACTATAAAGGAGAAGCCAGGACAAGGACAAGACTGATAGGAAGGGTGGTGACATGACACTGGAAGGTCCCACAGCATTTGGAATTAAGAGTCAGGAAGATGTCTCAGACATGAAGGTCCCTCTTAGGGAGCAAAATACCTAGCTCAACACCATGCTCCCAGCCTGGGGCACTTGTGCTAGGAAGAGGAGTTCTCCTAATATCTTGCTATGAAAAGCAGAGGGATTGCAGCTGAGTGAGACAGGGTGTTGCTGGGAGCCCGAGGAGTTTGTCTTGAAGGGCCTGTATATAGGGGCTAGATGGCTCACAGACTCACTCTCTCTGAGTTCCAGCAGTGTGGACATTCCTAAAATCAAAGCTCCACAAATCTCGAAGAAGCAGTGCTGACCTTGGCATAAACTGAACCTCTTGCTAAGCAGCCCCAAGCCTGGCACAAGTAATGACCAGTATGAACTTGCATTGTAACTCTTGTCATGTAACCCCAAGCCTGGCATAAGCTACAGTCAGTCAGTGTTGGCTTGAAACATAGCTCCAAATACACAGCCACAAACCCAGCACAACTGGCAGCTGGCCTTATCTCAAAGAGTGGTGTCCAGCAAGCCTGGCACTAGTGCTGTCAATAAATTTAAGAAGATTAAAATCATATCAAGCATCTTTTTCAAACACAATTGTATGAAACCAGAAATCAATTATAAAAAGAAAATTGAAAAACACCCAAACTCATGGAGGCTAAATAAAATTCTACTAAACAACAGCTGTGTTAACAATGAGATCAAGGAAGACATCAAAAGATATCTTGAGAAAACAACCCAAAAATCTTTGGGACACAGACAAAGCAGCTCTTTTTTTTTTTAATCAACAATTACTTTTTTAAAAAATCTTTTACCTTGACTAATCCCTTCACCTTCTTTTAAACAGTATTCCTTCCCTCATCCCCAAAGCAGTTCTAAGAGAGAAATTTGTATCAATACAGGCCTACCATAAGAAACAATAAAAATTAGAAAAAATATTAAATAAACAATCTAAACTTACACCTACAGTAACTAGGAAAATAAGAACTAACAAAGCCCAAAGTAAGTAGAGGAAGAGAATAATAAAGATCAGAGTGAAAATAAATAAAATAGAATCTAAATCCAAGAAAAAATAGAAAAGATCAATGAAACCAATAGTTGGTTCTTAGAAAAGACAAAACATATAAATTTTTAGTCAGGCTCATAAGAAAAAAAGAAAGCAGACCCAAATAAATAAAATCAGAAATGAAAGAGAAGTGACAACTGATGCTACAGATGCACAAGGTTAATTATAAGGAAATACTATGAATATATATGCCAACAAATTGGATAATCTGGAAGAAATATATAAATTTCTAGAAACATACTGAATCAGAAAGAAACAGGAATTCTGAACAGAAAAATAAATGCTGATGAAATCAAATCAGTAATCAAAATACCTTGAACAAACAAAAGCCTCGGACCAGATGCCTTTACATGTGAATTTTACCAAACACTGGAAGAATTAATAGCTATCTTTCTCAAACTACTCTAAAAAATTTGAAGAGGAGAGAAAGCTCCCAAACTCATTTACAGTGCAGCATTACCCTGCTGCAAAAATCAGAGAGACACTACAAAAATTATAGGCCAATATTCCTGATGAACATAGATGTAATAATCCTCAAAAAATACTAGCAAATGAATTCAGCAATACACTAAAAAATATCAAACACCATGATCAAGTAAGATTTATTCCCAGTATGCAAGGGTGATTCTATATCCACAATTAGTTCATACAACACATAAAATGAAGCACAAAAATCATATCATCATACCAATAGTTGCAGAAAAAGCATGTGACAAAATCCAATGTCTCTTTATGGTAAAAACTCTCAGCAAAGTGGGGATAAAGGGAATATACCTTACCACCTGAACATAATAAAGTTCATATATACCAATATTGAAAAGCTGAAACTTTTTCTTTAGAAATCAAGGACAAGATAAGGATGTCCACTTTCACCATTTTATTCAATGTAATATTGAAAGTCCTAGCCACAACAATCAGACAAGAAAAACAAATAAATAAAATACATCCACATTAGGAAGGAAGAAATAAAACTGTCATGATTATATGATACTGTATATAGAAAACCCTAATGATGCTATTAAAAACTATTAGAACTAATAAATAAATTCAGTAAAATAGCAGAATACAAAATTAATATTCAAAAATTGGTTGTATTTTAGACACTAATAAAGAACTATCAGAAAAGGAATTTAAAAAACAATCTCATTTACAATTGCATCAAGAAATAGAATAACAAATAATAAATTGAATCTAAGAGGTAAAAGACCTGTACTGGGAAACCTGTAAGACACTGAGGAAAGAAATAGAGAAGTACACAAATAAATGGAAGAATATACCATGATCACGAATAGGAAGAATTAGTATCATTAAAATGTCTATACTACCTGAAGCAATCTGAAGATTCAATGCAATTTTTATCCAAATACGAATGGCATTTTTTTACAGAACTAGAACAAATAATTCAAAAATTTATATGGAACCATAAAAGACTCCAAATAGACAAACCAATCTTGAGAAATAAGAACCAAGTTGGAATTATCATGATATCAGATATCAAACTACCAATATAAAGCTATAGTAGTCAAAAAAACATGGAGGTGGTATAGGTATGAAAACTAACACATAGACCAATAAAACAGAATAGAGAACCAAGAAATAAACCCATGATTATATATATAGTCAATTAATCTATGACAAAGGAAGCAAAAATACACAAGGGGATAAAGATAGTCTGTTCAATAATTGTTGCTGGGAAAACTGGACATAAACATACAAAAGAATAAAACTGGATGACTGTCTTATACCATACACAAGAATAAACTCAAAATGGATTAAAGACTTAAATATAAGCCTCAAAACCATATGACTCTTAGAAGATAAATCTTTGATATTGTTTAGTAATATTTTTTGGATATGTCTCCTACAGCAAGGGAAACAAAAGAAAAAAATAAAGAAAAGGGACTATCTCAAACTTAAAAGTTTCTGCATAGCCAAGGGAATCATCAACAAAATGAAAAGATAGTCTACTGAATTGAAGAGATATTTGACAAAGATACAACTGATAAGGGGTTAATAACCAAAATACATAAGGAACTCATACAACTTAACACTCAAAAAGTAAACAATTCAATTAAAAAAAAATGGGCAGAGGACCTGAATAGACATTTATCCAAAGAAGATATGTAGGTGGCCACTAGACATATGAAAAGATGCTCAACATCACTAATTATTAGGGAAATGCAAATTAAAACCAAAATGAGATATCACCTCACACCTGTCAGAGTGGCCATCATCACTAAATCAACAAACAACAAGCATTGATGAGGATGTAGGGAAAATGGAATCTTCCTGAACTATTGGTATGATTGTAAATTGGTGCAGCCACTATGGAAATCAATATGGATATTCCTCAAAAATGAAAAATACAACTACCACATGAATCAGCAATTTCACTTCTGGGTATTTATCTGAATAAAACCAGAATAGTAATTCAAAAAATTATATGTGCACCCCTAAGTTTATTGCAGCATTATTTACAATATCCAAGATATGGAAGCAAACTAAATGTCCAAATGACAGATGAATAGATAAAGAAGAGATGATAAATAGATACAATGGATTATTACTGAGCCATAAAAAAGAATAAAACCTTGGTATTTGTGACAACATGGACAGACATAGAGGGTATTATGCTCAGTGCAGTAAGTAAGACAAAGAAAGACAAATACTATATGATTGCACTTGTATATGGAATCTAAAAATCAAAATAAATGAAGAAACAAAACAGAACAAACTCATAGATACAGAGAACAAACTGGTGGTTGGCAGTGGAAGGGAACCTGGAGTAATGGGTGAGAAAATTTCCCAGTTATTAGAATAGTCATGGGGATGTAAAGTACAGCATAGAAAATATAGTTAATAATATTGTAATAACTATGTATGGTGTCAGATGAGTACTGGACTTATCAGGTTGATCACTTTTTGTTATATAAATGTCCAGTGATTATGTTGCATTATAGGAGACCGTTCTGTGTGGCATGAGAAATGTAGCCGAGCTCCCACTCGGAAAGGCCAGTGGAAAGTGAGGTCCGGGACACAGGACCCATACCCACAGATAGGTTCTCCCATGGGGAATCAGGCCTGCATTGTACCTAGGCCACTATGAGGCTTGCTTTTGCTAAAACTCCCCCCACCCTGAATTGAGGCAGCAAACATTTACTGCATATCTTTAAAGAAACTACCTAAAATCTATGCTAAACCTTCCCAGAACAAGTGCAACCAGTTCAACCACTTTTCCCTTTACATTGCAAATATCCTTCCTCTTTGATGTAATTAGCAACCTCCTCTCCTTTGTTTCCTGTAAAAGGTAACCACCTAAAGCAAACCTGTGCATAATAAATGAGGACCATGCTCAATGTAGTGTGCTCATAAAAGCAATAAAAGCCTGTCAAGGCAAGGGTCGGGTGCTCTCCTCTTGAGAGAGTGGTCATGCTGTCCTATTTTCTCCACAGGACTTCTGTAGTCTGTGTGAATTAGTCCATTGCTGCCACAACACATGGATCCTGTGGGCCAGGATCCGCATCATTGCATGTCTGAAACAAATATTTTATGCCAACTATAATTGAAAATTAAAAATAAAAATTACATAAGACAAGTTTTCAGCCCTCAAAGAGCTTCCAAATTACAGTGTATTATTTCCTAGTAATGGTGGTTTTGACAACTCAAAACAGAAACACAAAAAGCCACAGTCTTAGTTTGAATTATAACTCTGTGACTTAAAAGGTTATGATTAAAATTCTTCAATATTTATGATCTACAAGATAAATAACTTAATGCAGTGAGTAGAACTTACTAGATACTCAAAAATGGGCTTGGATATCATCAGTCTTATGTTTGAATTCTGGCCCTACTTCTTGACCTTCTGTAGGTAGGTACGTGGAAAAGCCTGTTTCCTCACTGATATAATGAAGCTAAAAAGAGTACCCACCAGGATTTTATAAAGTTAATGTTAACTTAATATTAGGTAGAATATTTAAGAAATTTAGTATGGTGGCTAGTGCTTATTAATTTTCCAATGTATGTTAGTTATTTTTATTTATTTACCAACAATAATATTGTAGAACTGTAAACTGCTTGTTACTTGTAAAAAGCAATTTTGAGTACACTGTTTTAACCACACGCTTCTGTGAGATACAAAGGAAAACTTGTCTTATCCATATGGTATGTAGAAGGAAAAAGAAAAAGCTTAACTGTACTATCTGGCTAATTATTGTACAAGTAAAGGCTAATGTAGTTCCAGACTAAGCCTACTTGGTTCTTTCAATATGGCCTTCACAATATTGCCTTAATATTCTGCCAAACTTGTATTTCTTATTCATCTTCTGAATCTCATGAAATTCAAAAAACCTAAATACCATGCAGTGTTTTCTAGCAGTTTTAAGTGGGAAACTTGCCTCAAAGTTAATTATGTATTATGATTTCCCACCTTAGCTCACTCATACACCCCACCCCAATCCCAACATAAACTTCTATGTGGATGCTATGATTTCTGGTGTTCTTTGTGAAATTCTAGCTAATTAATTCTTGGGAAACATTTTTAAAACAACTTTCTGCTTATAATGATACACAGGTATCAGAATTTAATTCTGTTCTACTTTCTTCATTTGTAGAAGTTGGACATAAAGAGGAAGGGCAAATGAGCTGTTTACATATTTCATTAAGCTAACAAATACCTGCAAATATCATATACACACATGTATACATATATATGTACAACAGAGTCACATTTGACAGCAGATGTCACTTCAAATGTCTGCACAGTCATCAATGGTTTATACTGTATATGAAGTAGTATGTCTTCTAATCACTTAGGTAGAAAGCTACATGGAAACAAAAATGGTGGAAATGGCTAATATGGGTAACACGGGTAATGACTAATATATGCCTCTTCTTCTTTTTATGGTGTTGTTTTTGTTACATTTTTGGGTATCTATGAGGAATCTTTTTAAAGTAGAGAGATGTTGACTGCCCAACTGTTAAAAAAAAAAAAAACAGCCATGTAAAAAGCATAAGAAAATGTTTTTGTTGATAAATCTGCATGAAATCAGCATAAATGTTGCCAAATGAATGCAATACAATTTTTAACATTGCTCAATATTTTATTTTTTAAGATTTTATTTATTTATTTATTTATTTATTTAATTTTCAACTTTAATTTTTTTTGGACAGTTGTCTCCATTTACCTGCCTCCACTTGCTCCTCCCCACCCACCCCTACCTCCCACCCTCAATCCTTCCTCCCTTTGGCTTTGTCCATGGGTCCTTTATACAAGTTCCTTGACAAACCTTCCCTCTCTTTCCCCTGGTATCACCCTCCCCCATCCCCTCTGGTTACTGTCAGTTTGTTCTTTATTTCAATATCTCTGGTTCTACTTTACTTGCTTGTTTGTTTTGTTGATTAGGTTCCACTTATAGGTGAGATCACATGGTATTTGTCTTTCACTGCCTGGCTTATTTCACTTAGCATAATGCTCTCCAGTTCTATCCATGCTGTTGCAAAGGGTAGGAGATCCTTCTTTCTCTTTGCTGTGTAATATTCCATTGTGTAAATGTACCACATTTTTTTTATCTACTCATTTACTGATGGGCACTTAGGTTGCTTCCAGCACTTGGCTATTGTAAATTGTGCTGCTATGAACATTGGGGTGCATCAGTTCTTTTGAATTGGTGTTTCAATATTCTTAGGTTATAATCCCAGCAGTGGAACTAGAGTGCAATAAAAGTTTTTAATTAGATTTTTATTCAAAAAAGCTACTTGAAAGGTGGTCTAGATATATATTCTCAAAATTAATCAAACTTCTACATGTCAGGAAATGAAAAACTATGTGGCAGGTAAAGAAAAAATAAGCCATGAAGCTACCTTCCATTATAAAAAAAGAAATTAACATCTTAAGTACTTATCAAATCAGAATACCTTAAATTGGAATATTCTTCAGTGATAATCTACTTTATAATTCAGAACACTGAATTCCAGAAAAATTTGGGATTTATACAATGTTACAAACCAGAACTTGAATTTATTTTTCTCAAAACCCTATTTTGCTGTAACTATGATTTGTAAGTGTCTGGACTTATAGGACATAAGAAAGACTTTGTTTTCCTTCTTTTTCCTTGAAATTAACAAAAGAAATAATGCAGACACATAATGCATTTTGTTTAAACTGTTACTATATCCCTGGCTGGTGTGGCTTGGTGGATTGACTGCCAGTTTGCAAACCAAAGGGTCACTGGTTCCATTCCCAGTCAGGACGCATGCCTGGGTTGTGGCCCAGGTCCCCAGTTGGGGGTATGAGAGAGGCAACCACACGGTGATGTTTCTCTCTCTCTCTCTTTCTCTCTTTCTCCCTCCCTTCCCCTTTCTCTAAAAATAAATAATATCTTTTAAAAAATAAACCATCACTACAATAGGCTCATTTGACTGTTTACATAAAGTTAATCAGGAAGTTAATCTAACTGAATGGCTACCTTCACTGTTGCCAATAACTGCTAGCAAAACTATGCAAACATTGATGCAAACTTTTATAAAATTACATAGTCTGTTTTCTTTGGAAAGTGCTTTCTCCATTTTCTACTTTCTATTTTTAATTAATTTAACTTTGAATTTTACATTACTTAAGAATATCCTTAAAATTGAATAAAATCAGAGAAAAAGTAAGAGCTTTCAAATGAAAGGAGAATATTTGTAACATAGCAAGGTAGTCTCAAACTCAAATAATTATGGGCTGTTCATCATACAAGTCCTTAAAATCCCTCTTTTAACAGCACTGACTATAGCCACGCCTATGGGCTCAATTTTCAAAAGGAAAATATCACACTGAGCACTTCTGGAAGGAACTTCCTAAGTTGGGTCATCTACCTAACCTAAAAACAGATCTTGGGAAACAAAATTAGAGGGTGTAAAAAACATTTTTAAACTGTATTCTTTGTACCAAAAATCCCAAAATTTGGTGCTATGATTGGAAAAAGCACACCAGCTACATTTGATGCCCTGCATATTAAATGAAAAAAAAATGGCATATAAATAAAACAATTACAGATACTTGTAACTTTCCAAACTCCACAGTTTGACCCCATTTTTCCTCTTCCTAGTCTAGACTTTCTTTCAGAAAATGGCTTTGAAGCTAAGGGAGATTATTCAACTAATCCTCACAGAGCAACAAGTACTATCATTACCCAATATTTTTCCTACGTAGAGAAAAAAATCATCTTTTTTTCCTGTATGAATTGTTCATATAACAACTGTTTGCATCAGTATGTGATTCTCTAACTAGATAATCATCTTAAGCCATCGCTTTCAATTTGCAAGTCATTAGAATTTATTTTTATTAATCTATAAGTGTTCGGTTACAAATGTTAGACTCTATTTTAGTAAAGGAGGCATTAGAAGGATATCGAGATGACAAAGTCTTTCAAATTTTAATTTAAAAATCATTGTGCCCATGTAATGAATGGCTGGTAGCAAAATGAGGTTTAAACAGATCAGTTAGAATGTCCTTGGCTAGTCTGAGATTGGATGCACACTTGAACTAAGACAGTGGCAAAGGATACAGAGAGACAAAAGTGGTCTGAAGCTGGGGTTTCTCAAACTTTAGTGGGCCTCAGATCCAGAGTCTTTGATGTTGGAATAGGGCCTGAGAATATGCATTTCAAATGCAGTCCCAGGTAATATTGATAACGCTGGTCCAGGATCACACTTTGAAATAAAGCCTTTCTACTCAATGTGCGGTGTTTGCAGCAGTAGCACTGGCACCCCCTGAAACTTACTAGAAAAGAAGACCTTCTCCTACAAGTTCCTCAGGTGGTTCCTATGAAGATTAAGGTTTGAGGTGTGATGCACTGGTCTAACATAAAGAATAAGTAGGATGGATAAAACTTGGAAAAAAATGAGCGGGTTTAGTACAACTGGAGTTACTGCCTGGAGAACTAGGTAGACAGTGGTGATGATGCTTATTAAGCTCCTCCTACTCACAGTGGAGAGGGTAACTGCTAGTAATCAACAAAATTTTCACAAACTTCAAATTCAATTTTAATATATATATATATATGATGTATATATATATGCATGTTATACATATACACACATACACATATTTACACACACACACATCCAAGCTGATACAATACAAGCTGTTATATAAGGGTAGCACAAGAATTATATGCAAGTAATGAGGCAGCTGTTCTGAAAAGTAAGAATAAGAACCACTTTTTCTCTACCAAGTCCTTGCTCTACAACTTAGTAAAGTTTTCAATTCCTCTCTCTGACTCTGGATTTATGTCCAAATATGCTGCTTCTATCAACTCTGGTAGGAGATCAAGTTTTAAGCCAGAGAGCTAAACTATTATTTTTTTTCTTACAGGTAAGCCAGTTTCTTGTTTGTGTTAACAAAAATGGAAAGTAAATGGACCCATTCTTTTAATGAGCAAGTGGTTTATTAAATTAAGCAAAAATGATAAAACAATATAAAGGCAGGGCTGCTCCTCTGGCCTATAAATATGCTTCTTTTCAGAACTTTCTCTCTTGAAAAAAGATGAAATTTCTGCCAACTTATCTGTCTCTGAGGACAGGGCTCAGTAAAATGATGTCAAGAACCAAGAACTACAGTCAGAAGTATTTTAAAAACATGGGTGGCTATACCTATGCTCCACTTACCAGGTGCATTATGACCGGGTCTGGGCAAACAGCTCACATCCACATCCAGGTCCCCGGCAAAGTGGCTGTGAGCCCTTTGGGAATTGACTTCACCTCTTTAATCTAAGACTCTTTGTGTTAACCTTAACACATGGTTTACTTTACGTGAGAGTTAAGTTACATGATAATGGATAAGAAAGCACAGTACCTGAAAGTTAATAATTTCTCAGTATTTTAATGTATTTCTTGTCTTATTTTACCCTTTGGCCACAATAATGGATAAATATACCATCTTGCCTTGGCTAATGCAGAAAAGCTAGACTGGATCAGAAGCAGGGCAGTTTGTGAGCATTATGGAAAGACAACAGTCTTTAACCATTGGGCTGCATGTGGATATTCCAGGAGCTCTTATTTTAGTGATGTGCAACTGCCTTGCAATAAAAAAGTACAGGTTTAAAGTAGGTTTATTACAAGTGAATCTGCCTGCCTTAGTAGTAGTGATCATATGACCAAACTCTAAAACGAGCAGGCCATGCAATGTCACAACCCTATTACTGCTATTTACCAGTACAGGACAACAACTTTGTGGGACAACTGCCACAAAATATGTATCAAATGCTTTTTTGCCTTATCAAAACTTGGCTCTATTAATATTCAAGAAAGCCCTGTTAAGAAAGAAAATATTCTCCCCAAACTGTGGCATAGCACAGAACTGGACCCAACAATTATGTTGATATTCACTGTATTCAAACAAACTATCAAGAAGTTATACCATAATAGATTTTAATTTTGGAATATTTTTGTTATTATATTTAACATATATTTGTTATTATATTTTGTTATTAAATATTATATAAATATTTAAATTCTTTCACTGAAAAATCAAGTATCTGCATGTATTTTAAGGGAAAAAATAGGAAAAGGGAGAGAGAGAGAGACCGAGGCTTTTACTAAAGTACCTCTTTGTTGAAGAAGAAACAATGGAAGAGCAAGGAGCAGTTAGAATGGCAGAGAGGCCCATTGCAGACTAAGTGACTTGTGGGTACAGAGATCTCAGCTATCCTTGTCCATGCCCAGAATGCTGTCTTCCCCTGGCTAACGCTGATAAGAGGTTTGATTTCATGTGGTTCCCTAATATTGAAGGGCCTCCTGCCTCGACAAGGTTAGGGAAGGTGAAGAAAATTGGAGAGGCAAGGTTATGCCAACATAAATATCCACAGAGAGGATATGCTCTCTGATCCACACAGGGAGTCAGATGAAGTAGCTAAGAAATGTGCCGTGGAATGATATGGTGGCAAAGGAATATAGTATTCTTCTTTTGCCATTAGATTTCTAGGGATGATTTACCTTGATATAGTCCCTGAGGTGTGATTCTCTTACTATGTCAGAGGAAAATATAGGTACAAGGGAGTATATACATCAGAATATGCATGCCCATTAGAGCCAAGAGATGCAACATTACCTCAGGTTTCTGTTTGCTCCATAAGGTACTTACATTTTCTCCCTCCCGATTATAATAAATTTCCTCTCTAGACTGTTGAGCCAGACTTTACAATTCTCTCTTGACCCATCAAATTAAAAATATTAGTAAAAAAGCAGAGAAGTGCTTGGACTAAAAGTGTGATGGATTCTCTTGTGTGTCTGGATTCTCTCTGGAGCCCATTTATGTGCTCGCAAACCTTAACGTCCGCGTCCCCGACTAAGGGTAGAAAGTTCCCCGATCTTGTCTCAGGCTTGGGTATTAGTAAAGTCAGTCAGGGTATCAGGAGTTTAATAAATTCCAGCATATGAAAACTAAAATATGGGTTTAACCAAAAATTAACTTTAAAAAGTCAACTTATGATAGATAATAAAGGAACCTATAGATTCTCATTTCCCCTTCATGGAGACACAATACTCAAGCAAGTTAGAAAATAAAAGCATAAAGTTTTAGGAGATTGTCCTTAGAATGCCTAAGTAGAAAAAATAAACTAAAACCATTTAAGTTGTAGGAGGGCTTTTTTTTTTTTCATTCTAATTTCTGGGCATCACATTTTTCTCCACACTATAATAAGAAAGAGGGATATGTATAATTTTAGATAAGTCATGTGTGAAGTCCACTCTTAAACCACAAAATAGATATATATTTTAAAATAGTCTTTAATTTCTCAAAATCTCTCATTTTCCTTGTGCCACTATGGTAAGGGAAAAACCAAATAAATTCTCCTTCCTCCCCTCTGAAGTGAATTTCCACCAGCCAACCACAAGTTGGAAAGCATTACATATATTTGTAGCTCTTTATAACCACACATATTCTTGCCCTTCAAAGAGTCAGAGCAGAATGGTTGTTTATTGGTTTGTGAGGGTGATTCCCCGAGATTTAGTGCATATCGTCATGCACTCCATCCCTTTGTAGACTGGGAAAATTTCATGTTAGGTAAAGGAAAGCTGCTTAGGTGCATTTTATTTTATTGCTTAAGCAAATGTCCTCTATGTACACTCTTTTAAAAGTTGGCACTATTTTTGTCAACAAAATTCAATTTTAATTTGCACTCTAAATTTTTCAATTCCCTTTAAGCACCTTTCTGCAAATATTTGGTTTCTATGGATGCTTGTCTTCAGTGTTTGCAAGATTTTGCTGCCAAAGATGAATGAATTGGAAATTTGCTGAGTATATTAGCCAAATGGAATGGAGCATTTTGTCCTAATCTTGGCGTGCCAGGACACATTTATTGCACAACCCCAAAACATGGAAGCATGCCTCACAACAAATGGGGCTCCAGAAAAGTCAAGACTGTCTGATAATATGGAAAAAAATACTTCAATACCAAATTTTCTTTTAAATGCATTTGTATGGAAAATAGGTTCATAAAACCACCACAGGATGTGAATGAGTCTGTTGAAGTGATTGGAAAGCAGAAGATGAATCCATGGCAATTAGAAAACTGTAAAGTGTTTCTGCTTGGACAGCACAGAGGGTAAAAATAAGGAATGGGAGAAATAGTAAAACTATAGAGAGACTTTCAAGAAAAGTTCAAATGCTTTGCACCTCTACTGTCAATTATAGAATCTATTTAATATTTAATGAAAAACTGAAAAGGAATATGTGAACTAGTATAGGAAGTTTAGGGAACAACTAAAAATGATTTTTAAATTTATACACTGTAAATATATGATAAAGAATTAAGAAAATTTAAAATGATTTATTTTTGGATTAATAAGTGAATTGAGGTGGCCACTACAAAGGAAGAAAGGATGTAGATATAATGGCTCTCTATCAAGTTTCAGGGTCCCAAGAAAGAAAAATAGAGTTATAGCAGAGAAGAAAGAAATATAAGTTAGAGGATAAAAGTAAAAGAAGTTTTGTATGTAAGACATCAGTAATGCCGATGTCTTCTCTTATAAGAGGAGAAGTTTGAGATCATTAGTGCCAGTCAGTATGCAAAAAACATTCTGCTAAATATATTCAACTCAGGACTTGCTTTTATAAATGTTTGGAATTCAAGGTAGAAGAATATAAAAACAAAATTGATTCACAAAAAATATTTAATTCTTATAAAAATAAAGTATATGGGTTATAAAAATGACTAATACTGAGAGCAGTTATTATTGCTAGGCATTTATTTAAGCTTCAAAGCAATTACATATGGTGGGCACAATTATAGCCACTGCTTACCATTTGCAAAAAGAATTGATGCTTGAATTGATTAAGTTACTGATTAAATGATATCAGAGCTGATTGTCTATTCTTTTAAACCAGGGAGTAGTATGACCCCTGTCTTAAGCACTTGCTGTACTCTGTAGGATCAAGTCATTATTCTCTTAGGAAAAATCTCACCTTTTTTTTCTTAGGTCTATAGATATTTAAAAATGAACATCATGACTATAGACCAAGAGAAAAATTGTTGTATTTTACTTTGAACAACTTGAAAAAATGTTTTCTTTTTCTTGGCATCATTAATGCATTACAAAGAATTTGACCATTATTAAGTTTTTACAGTACTTATATATATGTTTAGTCTGGTCTTTTAATATCAGATCTATGATTTTTTTTCTAGAATTGCCTCTATAGAAGAATGTTCTTTCTCAACTTGATATAAAACAAAACAGAACTTCGTGAATTTTTCATTAATTACTTCTATGCAGGCAAAGTAATTGAGAGGTAATAAGAGAACAATTTATAAGGAAAGAAAGAGAAAGAAAAAGTAAATTGATTTCAGGGTCAGTTGGAAAGAAAAGTCAATAGTCCCTTAGACAAATAGGCTGTAGAAATACGAAGGTCAAGAAGAAGTGACAATGACCCTGGCTTCTCCAGCTTTGATGTCGGGTATGAGAAAAGGTGGCATTAATAAACATAGGAGCACAAGAGTCATCCATAATTTTGATTTAATTTTTACTCCTAAATAACCTATGCAATAATTTCATGTTCATGAATTCTCTGGAGTACATGATGCTATTGAAAATTTCACCTTTCTAAGTGCTTTCCCCTCAGCTTTCATGGAACCAGCCTTCCTGATTTTTCTCCTCTCCAGTCTGTCCCAGTGTCTTGTTTTCCTTCCTCTGCTATACTCCATAAATGTTGGCTTCCCCCAGAATTGCACACACACACACACACACACACGGTCCTTCTTAACTGGCTTTACAATTCCCTCCAAGGTCTTGGTCTGCCTCTGGCTTATTAATCCAACCTCCTCCATTAAAACTTCCCTCTTTCTTTCTTGCACAATCCCTATAATCTGGGCTTCATTCTGTTTTTGCTTTGTTTTGTTCTGTTTTTCAATTAGTCAATGTAGTGCTCTTCCTTTTTCTGTGTATTGACATATATTGTTGTTTCTACTCTCTTTTCTTTTGAATTAATTGGAATCATAATTCAAGTCCAACCAGGCATTGACACCGCCTCCTCGGTGATATCTATCCTGAAATTACGGTTAGTGACCCTCCCATGCATGGCTAATGCTCCCCTAGTTATGATGACTATGTAATTTACTTTCTAAACGTGAACATAATCGAGAGTGAAAAGAGGTGCTATTATAATTATGTCAGAAAAACAGGTGTAAACCAGGACTATTCTACCTCTAGCAAACTCTGCTTTCTTCATCATAATATTTTAATTTGCTATCCAATTCTTTGTTTCTAACACCAAACACTCCATGAGAATGAATACAGTGACCATTCTTTTACTTTAATCTTCTAATATTTATCCTAATGAATTACAAATAGCATGTGAAGGGTATGTGGATTTTGTCATGTTACTTACAAGATAAGGTATTTAAAATATAATTTTCAATTATATTAGACTTTTGTGGTTAACAGACTTGATTTTTTTGAATGAACTACCAAGTGCACCAAAAGTGTTCAATTTAAATTATAATAATTTGGTGGTAGTTCTTCAAAATTTCTACAAAGAAAGTTGTATCTGTGAAAAATAACATTTAAAAATTTTCCTCAACAATCCTGATGCCTTTTATTTCCTTGATTTATTGAATGACATAGGACTTCTAGTGCATTAATTAAAGCAGTGGTATTTCTAGTGTTGAGCTTAGCAATCATATATATGTATATATATTAGCAATCATATGTATGCATATGTTATCATAAATAATAATTTAATAAATATATACTTAATGTTCTAAAAAGATTTTCCTGTCAGTTTCTGCTATCTATATTTCATCCATATTTTCTAAATATTTATCTTCTTACTGTTCTTTTATTATGAGTAGAAAATATAGAAAATATATGAATCACATATGCATAATGATTATAGAGATATATGCAGAATTCAATAAATAATTAAAATGTAACATGTATACGACCACTTACCTGCTCAATAAATACCACATTAACCATATCCCAAAATTACCTGCAATAGTTTGTGAGAACAGTATCCCTGAGTAGGTTTATAGGCTTACCGTCACCTATGTATACCCAAAACAAGGTATGTGTGACTCCAAAATATAGTTTTATTTTGTATGTTTTTGAAACACTTAAGTATAAATAAAAGCTTTATGCACTCCTGTGTTTTATTTCTTTCTATCAACACTATGCTCTTGAGTTCAGCTGAGGTTTGTTTACACTGATGTTTGCTAAATAATTTGGATGTTTCCATTGAAGTTAAAAGCATTATTGCTTTGACACTTACGCAGATACACTCTTACCAATGGGTTAAATATTTTCTACCTTAATCCTGTGACTGGCAATGCTGAGTCATAAAGTATTGATATTATTAACTTTAATAAATTATGTCAAACTATTTTCCAAACAGTTTTTCCAACACGGTTGTTTCGATTTACATCCCTATCAGCACTGTGTCAGTTTCTATTGTTCCACATTATTTTAAAAAAATTTTAATAGCTTTATTGAGTTTCAATTTACATATCACAAAATTTACTTGCTTCAAGTGTAATAAAAAAATCAATGTTTTTTAGTAAATTTATGGAGCTGTGCAGTCATCACCACGATATAATAGGAGCTTTGTATTTAGAGCACTCCCATCACTGAAGGATATTCCTACGGCCACTGCAGTCACTTTCCCTTCTCACTTCCAGTCTCGGTCAGCCACTGACCTGCCTTCCGTCTCTATGGATTTACCTTCTCTGGACATTTCACATAAAAGGGCTCATACGAGTCACTGCTTTACATTAATAACAGTATTGTCAGACATTAAAATTTTGACAACCTGATAGATGTGTAATTTATTCTATAGTTCTTATTTGCATTCCTCTGATTATTTATGTAGCTACACATATTTTCTTATATTTATTATACCCTTGGTGTTTCTTGTCCATGAATTGTTTATTCAAGATATTTTTCATTTTCCTATTGGATTTTCTATTGGTGAATGTATACATTGGGGTGTAGGCTGTGAGAGAGAGAGAGATCTGTAAAAATTCTAAAATCTCCCCTTTTGGATGGAGGTGTGCAAAGGCAGGGAAAATGGAGACATCTACCAAAGTATCAACAATATAAATAAAAAATAAATAAATAAATAAATAAATAAATAAATATTCTCCTCCTTTGTCAGTCACCTATAATGCACATATCTTATCTCATTCACAACTCTTATGTTTATTTGTTTGGACTTCTTTGTGAATAAACAAGTTTTTAATTTAATATAACCAAAATTGTCTATTTTTATAGTATCTAAGGTTATCTATCTTTTCCTTTATTTTTGCTCAACAAAATCACTCCCTATATTAACATTGTAAATATATTTTCACATAATATTTTGTTAAAGCTTTATAGTTTTGCTTTCCATATTTTGTTCTGGAATCCATCTGTAACTGATTTTTTTCTACAGAAAAGGGTTATATTATATTTTTTCCATAAGTACATCCAATTTTTTCAGCACATCTTTTGAAAAGATCATTCTTGTTTTCCTTATCATCCATGACATCGTTGTCATGTATCACCTGCCCATGTAACATTAATGTCTTCTTTCACTGCAACTACTGTTACAAATGCATCACACAAGTGTTAAAATATACTGTCACATTATTGTCTATTCAAAACATTTTCTACAAGCTATGGTAACTCATGGGTTCCTTAACATCCAATAATATGAAGGTTTTTCTAAAATGTAGACTATTACTTGCTAGTTTAATTGTACTGTTATGAGAGAATTTGCTCCGCATGACATAAGTCCATTGGAATTTCTATCAATTGAAAATCATTATATAGTTGGTGGACTGAACTTTTATTTTCAATGATGTTACATTCTTTATCTGAAGAAATGCTTTTTGCCTTACCATCTGCTTTAAGTTAATAAAACTACACCATATTTCTTTTGGTGGGTGTTTGCTTGGTATATCCTTCCAAGTTTTACTATCAACCTTTTTGTTTCTTAATGTGTAACGTGTGTCTACATTAAATGTTGCATATTTCAAATTTTTAATCTAAACTTGTATCCTTTTGGTTTTAACCGAAGCATTTAATCTACCTTTACTACTGTAATATTTTGACATAGTTATGTTTAAATTTTTATTTTATTTTGTGTTTATTATTGCTCTTGCCTGCTGTATTTTCAATTTTTCTCTTTTGTGTTGAGTATCTAATTCTTTTCTTATTCGAAGTTTGAAATCATACGCAGTTATGCACCTTTTAACAAGGGGGATATGTTCTGAGAAATGCATTCTTGGGCAAGTTCATCATTATGTGAACAATATAGAGTGCATTTAAACCTAGATTGGGTAGCCTACTACATACCTAGGCTGTATGGTACAGCCTGTTGCTCCAAGGCTGCCTATCTGTAGGCAATTGTAACACAGGGTATTTGGTACCTAAACATAACTACAAAGAAAATGGACAGTAAAAATACCACATACAGTATTTTTATATGACTGGCAGGCAGCACAGTTTCGCTTCCACCAGCATAACCACAAATACGAGATTAATGCATTCTGCTATGATTTTATGCCAGCTACATTACTAGGTGATAGGAATTTAATCTTATAATTTCAGTTCCATTATAATATTGTGGGATTACCATAATATATGTGGTCCATCGTTGACCAAAATGTTGTTATGCAGGGCATCACTGTATTTGTATTATATCCTTTTCCTTATGCAATAAAATACACAACACAGATCATTATCAATCTAAAATTAATACTTCTAGTATACCTTCTCAGAACAAAGACTTTAGACCTTCATTTAACCATTTTCCAAATGATATGTTTTTATGTTTCATATTTTCAATTCATTCATTTTCTATAACCTCCCCAGGTATTATTGTTATTGTTTTATGTAGTTACTGTTTATTTATATCTAGGTATATAATTTCACCTTTTTTTGCTCTCTATCACCTCCTGACTCAAGTATATCCATTGGAACTTCCTCTAATGAGCATCTACTGCAGTCGAGTCCCAGCCTGTCTCATTTTTATGTTCCCAAAATTTTTGTTTCATCTTCATTTGTGGAAGATGTTTTCTTTCACCACATTGAAGATATTATACCTCTATTTTCTGATCCCCAAATTTTTTGGTGAGAAGTTAAGTTGTAACCTTAACTGTACTTCTTATAAAGTAAATATCGTCCTATCTTCTCTTTAAGATTTCTCATTTGTTCTGGGCAATTTCACTATTTTCTATCTGTGAACAATGAATGTGAATGCTTAGTATTTAGATTTTTTTATATCTCCATTGTCAGTTTAGAGTTTCTGATTCTCTGTGGGGATTTTATTGCTTTTATTTCATTAAAAGTATTATATACATAGGTGTTAGTTACTGTCCTAATTTCAGTATTTGATATTTTTGGCATTGACTTTTTATCTTAGTGTCCCTGCTTAGGTTCAGTCATGGTAGCTTTTTGCTTGTGTGCCTGGTTTTCTTTACCTTGTGGTCCTTGATGACCCACTCAATGGCTTCTAGGGGACAACTAAGGCTTAAAATGAGGGCGCTTCTTTCAGGAAGCATTTGCACTTTGCAAACAGCCTGAGCTACTACCAAATAGAAAACCTTTAAATAAATCCATGCTTGAAGATTCTTTAACCAATCAATCAAGCAAAAAATTGAAGCTGAACGTCATGTGATATCTGGCCAGTGCTTCACAATTTCTTGGGGAAAAGATATAACTCTTTGTTTTTTGAAAATTTTTTCCATGCTCAAGGCAGGTAAACAATTTTCCCTGAAAAGACAACTATACTTCACTCCTGTCCTGAGAAGCACAGCCCAAATTCTTCTGTCTTAGATTATATGTGGGGATCTAGCAGCCTCTTCACTTTGTGGTCAGAGGTTATTATATTGTATTACGGACCCTTGGCTCTTTGAGCTTTCACACTTACAGCTCAGTTTCTCAAGGTATTTAATCATGATTGATGAATATGTTCAGAGCAAAAGCAACCTCTTCAGATTGATTGTTTGTTAAGTTTTACCATTTTTATATTTTTAGCTTTTAAGAAAATGTTTTGCTTTTCCTATGTTTATTCAACATTTTAAGCTATTTTTGGTGTCAGCGTCGGTCTGAAAATGTAGTCTGTTATCAGTATTAGCAGAAATAAGGATCCTGTACACTGTATTTAAAGTAAGATCAGTAAGGCCCTGACTGATTTGGCTCAGTGGGTTGGGCTTTCTCCGGCAAACTGAATGGTCGCTGGTTGGGTTCCCATCAGGGCACACGTCTGGGTTGCAGGGCAGGTCCCCTGTTGGGGGCATACGAGAGGCAACTGATCAATGCTTCTCTTGCACATCAATGTTTCCTTCTTTCTTTCTCCCTGCTCCTTTCTCTAAAATTAAATAAATAAAATCTTTAAAAATAAAATAAGACCATTAAGAATGGTGGTATAATTTTAAACATGTTTAGATATATAAGGACACCATAAAGTAAATAGAGAAATGAATTCAGCTGGAGTCACAATTATCCCAAGGATGTACAACTAGGTTAGATTGGTTAAGAGAGCTGTTGTCATATATTAATGACCATAAAACCCAAGGTAGGTAAAAGAGTAACTTGATGATTTAAGAAAAGTGAAGGATAATAAAGTGTAATTGGATCAATAATTTCTAGATTTAATTTGGTTTGAGAAAATTGGGAGACTAAAAACATACTTTAATGAAAGCAATATTTATTGGTAACACCAAAGTCTAAGTTTTGAACATGGAAGTTGGTGGTTGAGGTAGAGGATAAGATCATTAGAGAATTAGGACCAAAAAGACAAAATATACATGCAGAATGTAGACTTGTTTTTATAATGATAAAGTATTAAATTAGATGTAATTCCTATTGCTAAGAAGTAGTGGAGCTGGCCTCTATGAAGGCTGCTTACGTTATATATCCTACTTTCATTCTCCCTTGAGATCAGTGTCTTTTTTCGCCACATAAACACTAACGATTAGGCTTCTCTTGTTGAGGTGCTATGAGTGAACCTTTAATTCACTCATAGCATTTTTACCATGCTACCACTAAAAGGAATGTATCAATGGTGGCAAAGAATTATATTTATAATTATGTATACAGATAATGTTATTTTCAATAATCATTTTCCTGTTCTGCATTTTTCTTTTCAACTTTTCATTTAGATACAACACTGATAACTGAGGCTGGGTTTTACTAAAACTCTCCGAGGAAGAAGTTGGTAGATCCAGCGTGCTGCTTCTTCTTTAGCCAAAGCAGTGTGATCTTCCTTTTTATTTAAAAAGCAATCTTACATGGATCTTAGAATAGATGTCACATGGAGGCTACTTCATATCACTACTAATGATTTTTTTGAAATTCTATGTCTTTTATTTTTTACTAGTGGCTTAAAAAATGGCATGCCTGTACATATGTAAAAAGAGTGATTTTTATGGTTATGGATTATTTTAAATCTAATTGGCATTAGTCCCATTTCATTAGAAAGTCATTCTACTAAAATATTTGAATAATTATATGAACTCTGAGGGAATTAAAAGGATGTCCAGGTTTTATTTCATTGGTTGATGTACTTCCCGCAAAAAATACACAGGAACCATGCACCTGAAGACAACCAGTAACTTTGAGACCTTTCCTTTGATGGTACTTTATGGTCTACAAAGCACTTTCCTCAGCCGCACTCAATTATTACTACCAATGCTAAAACTGTGGATAATTAATTTGGGAGAATAAATTAATACAGTGTATATGGAAGTAAAAAAATTCTGTCTTGCCTGTCTTGCATTAAGATTATTTGCTAAAAGTTTATTTCTATATTTGAATTAGATACATGTATAAACACTTAAAATTTAGTTCTCTCAAAGCTCCACGTCTATTTTTCTTTATCGATGAAATTGTATAATTGTGTGTTCTAAACAAAAACTTTACCTTCAACGGTTAATTTAGAGGATATTTGAAAATGTGTGCTTACTGAGAGGTCCTGTATGGATTTAGTGCCCAAGGGTCAGGGAACTTTAATGCTCAAGTCTACAAGGTGTAGAAGAGTGACACCATGGGGACTCATCTTCCCTAAAAGTCCACAACTAACTTGTAAGAAATAGTGATAGAATTTCAGCTGATTTGATTGAGAACAGCATTTTTCCCGGGGATATGTATATGCTATTTTTATAGGTGGACGTTCATTTAAAAACAAAATGAATAAACTTTTAATGAGAAATTCTAGGTATATTTGTTATATCTTCACTTATATAGTTAACTAGTTAGGCCACTTACAAGGAAACTATGATATAGGCGAGAATCGACCCTGCTTCCCCTTCAAATTTTGCTTTCCTGCTTTCAGTGACATGTAATGAATAATTCATAGTTTACTCACTGTAATTTTTCCATTATTACATATTGGTTTGGTTTTGTTTATAATGGAAATTCTTTGTGATATCTGTTTTCCCTTTATCTGTCTACTTTTATGAAAGTACCATACTATTATAATTTTTATTATGTTGTAATGTTTAGTAGCACGAGACACACTAATTGTTGTTAAATTATTTTAGCTACTCTTTCAAATAAAATTTTCAGAAAATACATACTTCTCCCAATTTTTTCAAATAACTACATATGTAGAAGTAAAGTTTTATAATTTTATTTATATTAAAATAATACATATCTGTTTAGGACTGCTAATTTGTATTTTTACACCCATGTAAAATGACTTCTTTTATTGTGGTGGATATATATTTTATATTTTTTAAATTAAAAACTAGTCATCAGCCCTGGATGCTGTGGCTCAGTAGATTGAGCACCAGCCTGCAAACAGAAAAACTAATCATTATTGTGAATGTAAATTAATTAGCCAATGATTTGTATATGTTTCAATTATATATAACTACATTTTATACCATTATATAAAATGTAAGAATTCTTTTATTTATTTCTTGTTCAAGTAGTTTTCTCTATGACCCCCCCAACACTCCTCCTACTCCAGCCATCTCTACCTCCCACCCTTCCCTTTTGCTTTGTCTATGTATCCTTTGTATATGTTCCTTGACAACCCTTCCCCCTTTCCCTGAGTATACCCTCCCACCTCGCCTCTGGTTACTCAGTTTGTCCTTTATTTCAATGTCTCTGGTTCTATTTTGCTTGCTTGTTTGTTTTGTTGATTACATCCTACTTATAGGTGAGATCATATGGTATTTGTCTCTCACTACCTGGCTTATTTCACTTAGCATAATGCTCTCCAGTTCCATCCATGCTGTTGCAAAGGGTATAAGCTCCTTCTTTCTCTCTGCTGCATAGAATTCCATTTTGTAATGTACCGCAGTTTTTTGATCCACTCATTTACTGATGGGCACTTAGGTTGCTTCCAGCACTTGGCTATTGTAAATTGTGCTGCTGTGAACATTGGGGTGCATAGGTTCTTTTGAATTGGTATTTCAGAATTCTTAGGGTGTAACCCCAGCAGTGGAATTGCTAGGTCAAAAGGCAGTTCCATTTTTAGTTTTTTGTAGAAATTCCACACTGTTTTCCACAGTGACTATACCAGTCTGCATTCCCACCAACAGTGTACTAGGATTCCCTTTTCTCCACAGCCTCGTCAGCACTTGTTGTTTGTTGCTTTGTTTATGATGGCCATTCTGACTGGTGTGAAGTGGTATCTCATTGTGGTTTTAATCTGCATCTCTCTGATGGCTAGTGATGCTGAGTATCTTTTCATATGTCTCTTGGCCCTCTGTATGTCCTCCTTGGAGAAGTGTCTGTTCAGGTCCTTTGCCCATCTTTAATTGGGTTGTCTTTCTGGCATGTCTTCCATTATTAATGTAACATGCAATGAACTAAAAACATTTATGATATTATCTACCCATTTTTCTATTGGGGCATTTATGTCTGCATTTATATCTTACTGTTCTAGTAAAAATATTTCAGAACCATAATATATAAAGGATAAGTAATTTTTTTTCTACCTGATTCTAGTTTAGTGAAAATTCCTAGAAATGTACTTTTTAATATCAAAAAAATAAAAACGTATATTAGTGTGGCAGAAGAGAAAGTTCTCCTTTTCAGTAGAATGCTAACCAAAATGTAGGGACGATGATGGAGTTGAAAAGTCACTATTTCACAACCATGACAGAAATCACTGATTCAGGCAACAGTCATCAGTAGATGATATGACAAGTGATTTTATGTTTGATGAGAAAAAAATGTATTGATAATATCCAAGTATCTCATGGTAAACTTTTTAATTATAAAATAGTAAATATACTATAAAATAACATGATGTATTCCATTTTAACCATGTAATTAAAATTAATATAGCCAACAATAGTGCAATTTTATAATACATAATATTACAAATATAATGTACTGATATACTAAGAAGGATACAAAAATCACTATTATTGTTTTACTGAAAATATGCAACCTACACCTAATCATAAAATATCATAAGCCTTAACTGAGGGAACATTTTACAAATGTAATGTCCTGTGTTCACTCGCATTCATGAGATGAAAGAAATCTAATGAACTCTTCTAGATTAAGAAGAATCAAGAGGCATTTCTGCTAGAGGCAGTGCACGATCATTGACTCAATCCATGCTGAGGGGGGAAATCCATGCCATGTAAACATTCACCAATGAGTTAAATTTGGATATGGAGTGTAAAGAAGATAAGATATGTATCAAAATTAAGTTACCTGATTATGTTGATTTACTATTTATAAAAGGAGAATATCCTTGTTCCTTGGAAATAGATGCTAAAGTATTTAAAGGTAAGAAATATGACTCCTATTGCTCTCAAATGGTTTAAAAAAACTATAGATTACTAGATTGAAAACATATTGCAAAATGGTAACATATTAGAGGATCGGTAAACAGTATACTAAAGTTCTTCGTGCTGTACTTAAAACCTTTTCAAAGATTTGGAACTATATATATAAAACTTAAAAAATTAAATACAACATTTTTTTTCTTTATCAGATACCTTAGGCCATGTGATAAAATTTTCTTTTTAATACAGTTGTAATATTTTAAATTAGCTCTATCAGCCTAACCTAGGATTTAAATTACCTTTTTAAAAATTAAAATACAGTAAATGTACAATATTACAATTTTGGTTAACTCTAGTGCTCCCTACAGTCACCCTGTAAATGCACATGGCCTGGAGAAGAAATAGAATGGTCTCAGGACTCCATGCTTCTTCAAACCTCAATTCAGTGATTTACTGAGCTCTGTTATTGCATCTGTGTAACTAAGACCTTTCTTGGTCAGAATATGTCTCTCAGGAGATGATGATAGTTCAGGAACGAAGTCTGTTTGGTTATGCTTTTTCTGATATTTGCCTTTTTTCTTCTCTCTGTGTCTATCTTGTCAATGGGGAGGGATAGGAGGCAGGCAACCCATCAAGGTCATGATGATGGATATCCATTGTCTATCCTCCTATGTCTTAGCCATAGAGAGATAGCAGCAGGGCGTGATTTAGATACACAGGCACTTGAGATTTGGATTTAAATGTCTAATCAGAGGCCAGTGCTAGTCTCAATAGCAGCATAGTTTTTGATATGATATATGGATATCTTTTCATTAATGTCAACTTTTTGATAAAATAATTATTTCTACTCTTAAAAATAACATTAGAAAGGCTGGTTAATTTAACCCCTCATTTAAGTTACAGGCAGAACATTTCAGGTGGATTCACAGCCTTTCAAAAATGATGATTATATAGTCCAGAGCCTGGCAGAAAACATAGTTTTAAGTATATAAAACCCTGGAAGTTTATTGATTTCATCCAGTTTATAATCCCCCATGAGAGTTCCCAAGAGTCCAAGGCTTTGGCAAGACTCGAATGCTTTAATGAAATGTGAATAATCCAGAAAGCATAAGTACTTGAATATCATAATGCATTTAAAAAATGAGGACTGAAATTAGGTATGTATGTAATTACTTCATTCATAGTTGTAGGTGTTAGTAATGAAACTTTGGCACAATAAGAATAACTTTATAATTGATTTTTACTTTTCTTGAGTTGTTAGTGGAAAAAACCTGTTCTGTACAAATAGTTTTGGAGTGAATAGAATAAGTATTTGACATATGATATTCATAAGGAACAGGAAATGATACATGTCTTTGGGTGAACTCATATGTGTCAACACACTTTCTTATGTAGTTTTATCCAATATAGCTTGAGGGAAAGACATACACAGTTCAATGAATTAGAAAAAAAATCCTTAAGAAATTTTAAATCCCTTTGTTTTAGGGAAAACACACATTATAACTCTTAATGTATTTTTAAATGCAAACTAAACCAGAGAAACTAAGCACTTTGGGGTAAAAGAAATCAAATAGTGCAGCTTTTCTATTAGTGGCTATTCCTCCTGTTAAAATTAAAATTTTGATAGGAAGTTTTAATTTAAAAAAAGAAAGGCAAGACTGGTCAGTTACTAAGACAATTTGTATATTCATGTAAGAATTCACCTATAATTATCATAGCCAATAATCTCAAAAATCAAGATTTTCTCATAATCACTTTAAAGTAATTTGTTATTTACATTTTAAAACAAATACAAAAATTACACATTAAAAATAAAATTTATGAGCTTCCAGTCAAGATGGCTGAGTAGGTAAACACTTTATTTATCTTTTCCCATGACCATATCAAAATTACAACTAAACTACAGAACGAGGCTCATTAAGAACCACCTGAAATCTACTGAACAGAAGTCTTATAACTAAGGATACAAAGGAGAAGCCACTTTAAGAGTAGTAGGATGAGAGGCAAAATGGCTAGTGGTTAAAAATTTTTAAAAGAGATAACTTTTCTGTGGTGGGCCTCCTTGAGGAGTGAGTAGGCCCAGCCCCACATCAGGTTCCACCCGTAGTCCAGGTTCCAGTGTTGGGAAGAGAAGCCCCCATAACTTCTGGCTGAGGAAATCAGCAGGGATTACAGCTGACTGAGATGGAGGGCTGCTGGAGTCCCAGGCTTTCCTCCTAAATGACTTACTGACAGACTCACTCACTTTGAGCTCCAGAGCTGGGGTAGCAACTTGAAAAGCAACAGGGACATTTGGGGAGGAGCTGAATTTTCTGGCTTTAGGAAAAGGGTTTGAGAGGCACCTTTCTCCCAGACAGAAATGCTGGGAGAAGCCATTGTTCCTTTGCTGACACCACCTTCAGCAGGCACAGGAAGGCTCCATATCTGGGCCATCATCAACCTGACTAATACTGTTGGCCCTGCCCGGGTGATTCTCTGAGCCCCTGCCCCACGGAACTGACAGGCCCAAACCAAGCCACTTTGGGTGACTTCTCCATACAAATGACCTGTCTTGGCTCATGCTGTGGACTCTTCTAAAATCTGTTAAAGGATTATAACCCTAAACAAACACTATGCGGTCTCAGCATGTTCTTTACCTTTTGCTGGGCAGCCTTGAACCTGGAACTAGTGGCAGCCAGCCTCAGTTTGCAGCTTAGCCTCTTTCAGGCACCTCCAAGCCCAGAACTAGGAGAAACCATCTGCAGATGACTTTGTAGATTATACCAAGTGGCTCCAGACAGGGCACAGGTAGCTGCAGACCTTAGCTTGTACCTCCTAAGAGGCCCCAGGGCCAAAACACCCAGGGGACAGCTTTGGACTACACCAAGGCATCATCCAACCACCTCCACAAATGACACATTCAAAGGGTGGACTCAATAGGCACCAGAGATCTGCTCAAGCAAATTCTATTCTGTACAGTCAGCCCTGCACAACAGCTCCTTCACTGTGGTCATGACCAGTCCTCACACCCAATCAGAGTGAGGGTCAATCCATTCCACTGACAGGCCATCAGCAATCACAGCTTGAGTACCACAAGAGGGCACACACAACCCACAGAAGGGACACAACTGGAGCAAACAGCTCAGGGGAAAAGGCACACTGCACCCCTGAGACCCACAGGATGGCTACTACATAAGGCCACTATATCAAACCAGAAGATGCGTCAGCCCTACCTAATACATGGAAACACACACTAGAAAGTAGCCCAAGTGAGGAGACAGGAAAATATGTCCCAAATGAAAAGAAAAAAGAACAGAACTGCAGAAAAAGAATTAACAAAATGAGCAATCTATAAGATGTAGAGTTCAAAACACTGGTTATAAGAATTCTTGATGATCTCAGTGAGAACTTCAATAAAGAGACAGGATATACAAAAATGAAGATAGAAAACATAAAAAAGAATTAGTCAGAAGTGAATTACACAATAACTGAAGTGAGGAATACATTAAAAGGAATCCACAGACCAGATGAAGCAGAGGATCAAATCAGTGATCTAGAAGATAAGAAAGCAGAAACATGGGTCAAGTCAAGGAACATGTATATAAAAGACACATGGAGAAGGACAGTGGTAGAGAGGACTGAATGTGGGAGGGGGATGGGCAGGGCAGGGGAGAGCAATGGGGGAAAAATGGAGACAACTGTAACTGAACAACAATAAAAAAAGAAAGAAAAGAAAAATCCAAAAGGATGAGGATAGTTTAAGGGATCTCTGGGACAATTTCAAGCATACCAATAATAACATCATATGGGTATCAGAAGAAGAGAAGGAGCAAAAAATTGAAAACCTGTTTGAAGAAATAATGACAGAAAACTTCCATGACCTGGAAAAGGAAACAGACATACAAGTCCAGAAAGCACAGAGAGTCCCCAACAAGATGAACCCAAAGAGGCCCACACCAAGACATCATAATTAAAATGCAAAAACTTAAAGACAAAGAGAGAATCTAAAAAGCAGCAAGAGAAGCAAGCAGTTAGTTACCTACAAAGAAGCTCCCATAAGACTGTCAGCTGCTTTCTCAACAAAAACATTTCCACAAAAAAACTATAAATGGAACTGCCTTTTGACCCAGCAATTCTATTGCTGGGATAATACCCTACAAATCCTGAAACACCAGTTCAGAAGAACCTATGCACCTCACTGTTCATAGCAGCACAATTTACAATAGCCAAGTGTTGGAGGCAACTTAAGTGCTCTTCAATAAATGAGTGGATCAAAAAACTATGGTAAATTTACACAATGGAATACTACACAGCAGAAAGAAAGAAGGAGCTCCTACCCTTTGCAATAGCATGAATGGAACTGGAGAGCATTATGCTAAGTGAAATAAGCCAAGTGGTGAAAGACAAATATCATATGACTTCACCTGTAAGTAGGATCTAATCAACAAATCAAACAAGCAAGCACAAAATAACCAGAGACATGGAAATAAATGACAAACTGACAACAGAGGGGAGGTGGGAGGGGATAATGGGGGGGAAGAAGAATAGTTATCAAGGCACCTATATAAAGGACACATGGACAAAGCTGAAGTGGGTAGGATCAAGAGTGGGAGGTGGGGATAGGTGGTATGGGGGGAGTGGTGAAGGGAAAATGGAGACTACTGTACTTGAACAATAATAAAAAATAAAAATAAAATGAATTAAAAAAATAATAGTTTTAAACTCTGAGGATTTGCACTTTTAATAAAAAGAAATGTCTAAAGGCATCTGGTGTAACTGATGAGAGAGCCAAGCTAAAGAGATATTTTAGGCAGCAGCAAGAGACTTGGAACTTGCTTATTTCTGCCATGTGCCTTATGTGAAGAGAAGCATTCCTATACTTCTTGAATCTCATTCATGATAGTTCACAAAAGAAGGGAGAATAAGTGGAAAAGTGTAGGGCTTAGAGGGCTCACCCTGGGTAACTGTAATATTCAGAAGTTAGGGAGCAGAGGAAGAAGCAACCAGAGACTGGACAGAGTGATAAGTGAAGCGGGGGAGATTGAGAAGATGTGCTTGCCTGGGAGCAGAGAGCTACTTTAAGGGACAGAAGGTGAAAACCTTTGCAATTACCTGAGATAAAAGTCAAGGTAGTTGAGAACTGAAAACTGACGATTGGATTTAGTAGGAAAAGGGTTGGTATTCTTGTAAAAACCAGTTTTGCTGAATTCGTAGGGCAGAGACCTATCTGGAGATAGCTCAAGAGAAAATAGGAGAAAATATGGAGGAATGTGAGGCCAAAGCTGGTGTCTTTATTTTTGTTTCTAATAGAGAGAGGGAAAAATGTTGATAAGAAATATAAATTTCATTTTTTGAAGTTTTTAATTTTTTCTTAATTACAGTTGACATACAATATTATATTCATTTCAGGTATACAGCATATTGATTAGAAGTAATTAAGCATTCATGTAAATTTCAATAAATCTAGAACCTGTCTGACACCATACACGGTTATTACAATATTATCGACTATATTTCCTAAGCTATATACTTTACATCCCCATGACTGTTTTGTAACTACCAATTTGTACTTCTTAATCCTTTACCGCTTTCACCTATCTCCCCAAGCCTACTCCCATCTGGCAACCATCAAAATATTTTCTGTAGCTATAAGTTTGTTTCTGTTTTGTTTGATCATTTATTTTTTTAGATTCCACATGTAAGTGAAATAATATGGCATGTGTCTCTCTGTGTCTGACTTATTTCACTCAGTACAATACTAAGTCCACTGATGTTGTTGCAGATGGCAACATTTCAATTTTTTTTATGGCTGAGTGGCATTCCATTGCATTTATGCACTACTGCTTTTTTTTTAATCCATTTATCTATTGATGGTCACATGTCGCTTCCTTATTTTGGCTATTGTAAATAATGCTACAGTGCACATATAGATGTTTATGTCTTTTAAAGTTAGTTTAAAGTTAGTGTTTTGAGTCTCTTTGAACAAATAACCAGAAGCAGAATTGCTTGGTCCTCCTTTGCCTCTTGTTATAGTTTTTCTTTTAAAGTCTATTTTGTGTAGTATAAGTATTGTTATCCCAGCTTTTGTTTTTCTTTCATTTTTATTTTTATGAAATATTTTTTCATACCTTTACTTTCAGTTTTTGTGTCTTTTTATCTGAAGTGCGTTTTTTGTAGGCCTCATATATAAATGTCTTGTTTTCTTATCCACTTAGCTATTCTATGTCTTTTGATTGAAGCATTAATTCATTTACATTTAAAGTAATTGTTTATAGATATGTAGTTACTACCACTTTATTATTCATACTTTGATTTTTTTCTTATTCTTTTTAAAGAAGTCACTTTAATATTTCTTGCGATACTGGTTAGGTGGTAGTGCTTGCTGTTAGGTTTTTCTTGTCTGGGAAGCCCTTTATTTGTCTTTTGATTCTAAATGATAGACTTGCTGCATAGAGTAATCTTGGTTGTAGGTGATTGCTGTTCATTAATTTGAATATTTCATGCCAGTCATTTCTGCATTCCCACCAACAATGTACTAGGGTTCCCTCATCTCCACTGCCTTGTCAGCACTTGTTTGTTGCTTTGTTTATGATGGCCATTCTTACTGGTGTGAAATGGTATCTCATTGTGGTTTTAATCTGCATCTCTCTGATGGCTAGTGATGCTGAACATCCTTTCTTATGTTTCTGGGCCCTCTGTATGTCCTCCTTGGAGAAGTGTCTGTTCAGGCCCTTTGCCCACTTTTTAATTGCTTTGTTTGTCTTCCTGTAGTGGAGTCATGTGAGTTCTTTATATATTTTGGAGATCAGATCCTTGCCAAGATATCATTGTCAAATATATTCTCCCACTCAGTTGGTTGCCTTTTCATTTTGCTGATGTTTTCTTTAGCTGTGCAGAAGCTTTTTATTTTGATGAAGTCCTATTTGTTTATTCTTTCCATTATGTCCCTTGCTCTAGCAAACTTATCGGTGAAAATATTGCTGTGTGAAATATCTGAGATTTTCCTGCCTATGTTCTCCTCTAGGATTTTTATGGTTTCACAACTTATATTTAAGTCTTTTATCCACCCTGAGTTTATTTTTGTATATGGTATAAGTTGGTGGTTGAATTTTATTTTTTCCGCATGTAGCTGTCCAGATGTCCCAACGTCATTTGTTGAAGAGGCTATTTTTACTCCATTTTATGCTTCTGCCCCCTTTGTTGAATATTAATTGACCATGGAGACAGGAGTTTATTTCTGGGCTCTCTACTTTGTTCCATGATCTACACAGATATGTCCTTATGCCAGTACCAGACTGTTTTGATTATAATGGCCTTGTAACATAGTTTTATACCAGGTATTGTGATACCTCCTTCTTTGTTCTTCTTTTCCAAAATTGTTGCAGCTATGAGTGCATTATCTTTCTGCATAAGCATTCCCAATTTCCCCCAGTTTTAATAGTTGCATTATATCTACAATGTCTGGGTATATAGTAATTGCATACTTTTCTCCTTCATACTTAAGCCTTCTTTAATTTTAATTCTATTAATAACTACATATTTACTGCTCACCACCCTCCTAAAGTCAATGCCCTCAGAGCCATTTGGTTGTCTCAGGATTGTCCCCTAGTTAATTACTCTGGAAAGCTCAAGGGAACAAAGTTCCCTGAGTTCCTCCATGTTGACAGAACTCTGTTCATACCTTTACACTAGAAAGTCAGTTTAGCCAGGTTTTATGTTGACTCAATTTATTTTTTTGACAAAAACCATTCCTGTTGAAAGTTTAATGATAGTATCATTTTCTAATTCATTGTTTTGACACCCAAGTAAACTTGTTTTAAAAAGAAACTTTTAATTTCGACAATTTTCATAAAACATCATGCAGTTGGTCATTCTGGAATAAAGTTCTTAGATAACCAGTGTGCTTTTACAGTATGAATTTTCATATTTAACAGCATGAACATTTCCTGTTATAGTTTGTTCATTTTTATATGTGTTATTTTTCCCTGCTTTGGTCTCTTCTTGAAAGTCATATCATGTATATTTTTATTTAGTTAGTTAGTTTTTATTGTTGACACCATTATAGATATCTCCCATTCCCCACCCCCTTACCTTCTTCCACCCACCAGAAGTCCACCCCTGCACCCGGCCTTCACCACATCATTGTCCATGAGCCATGCATATACACATGTATGTTCTTTGGCTAATCTCTTCCAGTCTCCCCCACACTACAACCCTCTAAGGTCTATCAGCCCATTCCATGTATCCATGCTTCTGGTTATAGTTTGTTTGTCAGTTTTTGATAATTAGATTATTCATATGAGTGAGATCATGTGTATTTTTAATCTTTTTTGCCTATCTTCAATGACTACCATTTTTAAAATACTTTTATTTTTATTTTTAAATTTGTTTTTAATATTCTAAAATTAAATGGTAATTTCTACTGTATTTATTCACTCTGTTTCCTGCAATTACATTGCCATTGTTTTTTTTTAATTTATAATCCTTTCATCACTTGTATCACCTATTTTCTGTTTCATCTCAATTATTATTTATGTTGTTCTTTCATATCTTGCATCATTTTCAAATGACTTCAAACTCATTAAAATTTTATTTTCTGTAAGTATGTTATTCTGCAACATTTTTTTCTTATAATAAATAAGCATGAAGTTTGATCTTGATAATTATCTGGTGCTTATTTTTATATCAAGTAGTTTTATGAAATTTTAAAGGGAAGCATGGTTCAGAGACTTTTGTAACTTGGTTCTCCATTTTCCATTATTTTCTAAGAGTGTAAAAAAAATTACTAGCATGCTTTCTGAGACTTTCTGGGCTGTTAACCCTACCCCATTTGTATTGTATCTGGACATTTTCTTTCTTTCCTGTCTGCCCATATCTTGCTTAATTTTTATTCCACTCAGCAGTTTCTCCTCTGTGTATAGCTTTGTCCTGTCAACAGGCTCGGGCTCGTCAACTTGGGGAGTTTGTGGAGGCAAGCGAGGATCATCTAGCCCTGTAGTGAGTGCTTAATGAGGAGCCTAGGTGCCAACTGACTGTTTCATTGGGCAAACTGTTCTCACACTGGCCCGCGACAATTCTACTCCTCTCAGGGGCGTCAGGTGCCTTATGGCTTCGCTTTGCTTTCTGCCTCATGTATGTGGATGTCATGCAGGTTCTGTGGGGTATTTTGTTTGTTTTTGTTTTTGTTTTTTAAAATTTAACCTATTATTTTTGGAAGCCAAGGAGATAACTTGCTATCTACTTTTGTTCTAAATGTTCATGAATTTTTGTTTTCGATAAATAATTTTACTGTCTTTTCATGTGGGAATTGCAAAAGACGAAACAAATGATTGCTATCATTTGTTAAGAATCTTCCATAATTAATGTTTCCTCAATACATTAGTGTATTCTTTATTGGGAAAATTTGGATGTTAAATCTGCCATATTGCTAAATATGAAACTCCTATTATAGAAATTTAAATTTCCTGTAACTATTAAAATTTTTGTTCCTATTCGTTTTTTCTAATATATTTCAAGTATCTCATTCTTGCCTTTTTCTATTGTTGTACTTGTTTTGACATCTATTGAATTTTTTCAAATTCCTATCTACTAGTTTGAAATTATAATTCTCATTTTTCTTAAAGAAGTAATCTTAAGCATCTATGGACATGTTTTCTATAAGGTCTCTTTACTTGCATGGCTGAGCTTTTGGGGAAAGGAAGAGAAGCCTAAAAGGCTCAGGCAGGTCAGAAACACCGAACTCACTGCCCCTGCACTGCCACACGTTTATACCTACAGTTTATAAACTGTTTGTAATTTGCGTTTGTGACTTGTTTTTGTTTTTGCTTTTGCTTTTAAAATTGTAACTCACTGAATAGGCATTTGTATAAGTTAGTGAGGAAACTGTTAAAAAAAAAAAGAATGCCCAAAGTTATAATCCTAAAACATGACAGACCACTCATAAAAATTCAAAATGAAGATTCTGAGTTGCCTGACACTTCTCTTCATCCCCAGGAGGTTCTGAGATTGCCCTGGCGATCACCTTTAATTAGGGAGATCACCTTTAATTGTGGTGGGAAAAGTCCTAATTCTTCTAACTCACCTTGGGTCACATTGTCTTTTTAAGAATGAGTCCCATGGCCAGAGGAAGATATAAGGGAATATCTGGTTCCTTACTCCTCAGCTACTTTCTGGTCTACTGCCCTGGACCAGGGTACAGTCTTGAACCTCTATCAGGTGTCATGGATGACTCTCAAAACACTCATGAACATTTTAGTGCGTGATTAAATTGGTCATTACCAAAGATGAAAACATATTAAGCAAAAATACTTCTCATTTATTCTCACTCTAATCAGTACCTCAGGATCTCTTAAGTGCCTTTTTCTCTTTTTATCTTAAAAAAAGACTTACTCAAAGAAACATATGTATTTGCCAAAAGAGTTAAGTGACTCCAGCCCAGTTAGACTATCATTGATGTGAAACTAGCAGAATGTTGCCTGGCTTCACCATTTGCTAACTTTGTTTCCTTGGACAAGTTATTTAATCTCTCTACAGTTCACTGTCTTTAGCTGTAAAACAAATATAAAAGTGCCTAACTCACAGAGTAACAGCAAGGATGAAATAGGGCATTATTTGTAAAGAGAATAGAGACTGGCACAAAGAAAGTGCAGTAGTTGTTCTTATTTTATTATTGTTGAAGATGCTTTAATTCACAGAATTGTATGTTAGGAATTACATGAAGTGGTATTTACAAAATATTTTGAAAATAATAAATTCCCATGCAAATGCATAATGTTCTTATCACAAAGCAATGCCATTTAACTTTGGCAAACAGACCCTCAATCATTCTTTTCACTGTGATTGTCTTGAGTTGGTAGCTAGTGGGTGCCCTTGTCCTAATAAATTAATATCAGGCAATGATCTGTCCCCTACAGACAGAAAACGGTGCGTGCCTGTTTCTTCTTCCAGATCTCACTGAACACATGGGTCCGGTTAAGTCTCAGGGTGAAACAGTGGGGGAAAGCACTGACATAAAACCTGCATATTTCTTCTGTGGACAGTATATTGCAAGAATGATATTAGCCACCCTTTGAAACAGTCCATGTGGTATATAATAACCCCGTTGTATCTCAGAATAGGATTTCTTTAGTCATTTACATGATCATTTCAAAGACCATATATCTTGTGAAGCCAAAGCACAATTGTGAGTCTTCAAAGATAACCATTACTTAGGGGGAGGCACAGCTAAGAGAATTTAACCAAAACGATGAAACAGCTCTGAAGGAATAGTTCCTTACAAACTCTAGCATAATTTACACCCCATCCTGGAAAACTATTTTTAAAAAATCAAAGAAGATATAATAAAATAGCTGCCAAATATAACAGTCTGTGTGCTTCATTGAAGTAGTGTGGTATATGTTTTACAGATTTAGTACCTATGAAGCAAAGAATCCTTTTATATCCCCCCCAGGAAATTTAGGCTGTCAGATGTTCTATTATTGTCTCCAATTATATCCTGAAAAAAAATTTTAGGAATTGGAGATGTGGGGTGCCTGAATTTCCATATATCATAAGAAGTCTTATAAACTTCTAAAATATAGTTCTCAGTAAGATGTATTATCTTCAGAATTCCATTAATATCATATGCTTATTTTCAGTGCTTTCTAAATGTAAGAGTTCCCTAGAGTCGGCTGTGTTTAAGTGTATGTTCTCTCATTGTCTTTTTCTTATCAGGGAATTTAGGACTTAGTAGATAGCACTCTTCTAGACCAGACCGACTCTTTTCCTCACTCTATATTGAGGAAGAATCTGAGGTTGAGACAGGTCAATTACCAAGTGTCTGAAATAATGCCTTAACATATTGTGCTCACAAGCTATCTTGTGTTGAATGCATTAGTGAATTTATGTCACACAATCAATGGAAAAACTGACACAGGACACGTTTTTGCTCTTGATACCTACTCCCTTGGTTAAAGACTTAATGCTCAGGCTCCAGCCCTTTGTCATGATGTAATATGTTTTAAATAGAGATGTAAGGCTGTTCTAAGTGAACAATGCTTTGTATATCTTGGCCTGTGATATTAGTGTGAACTGTGGAGATGGAGTTTTAGTGCTATGAGTGTTCTATATATTTTTTGTGTCTCCCTATGGTAAGCAATGATGCTTACATTTACTATTCGATTGAACTTTGAAAGAACTTTAGTGAAAGATGGAAAGGACAGCTACTATTATGAAAAGAATGAGAATTTTGGTGTTACAAAACCTGTTAGGAATTAGGGAATGTATTTTCATATAGTCTCAAATAATTTCTCTTTCTCTTTTCTTCTTTAGAAAGTCAGAATAATATTTCATGTATAAATATAAGTATAATACACTTGCATGTGTATACATATGGTATAAACAGTGAGGACATGTGACTCCCTCTTTTATCACAATCTGTTTGCCACTAAGATTCCATACGCCTAGACATTTTTACAGGCCTCTTTCCGCAGTTTTTTTATAGACAATCTAGAAAGCCTACCAGGATATATCATAAGGCAAGAGAACAGAGATACACTATTGATAATGAAAGTATTAAAAAAGAAGACTTACTATGTTGAAAGAATGAAGACAGAATAGATTTGGCCAGCTGATCTCCAGTGACTTGTGTCTCTGTGCTTTGTAGAAAATTTACTGGAAACAATATTTAAAATAACTATTTTTCTTCCCAAGGAAAAAAAGTCTGGCACCAGTGGCTTCACTGGCAAATGAGAATTAATACTATATCTTCTCAATCTGTTCCAACAAAGAGAAGAGGAGGGAATACTACCAAATTCATTTTGTGAGGCCAGAATTACCTTGGTATCAAAACTAGGCCAAGATGGCACAAGATAAGAAAACTGCCAGTCCACATTCATGAACGTAGATGCAAAAATCCTCAAAGAAATATTAGCAAGCCTAGTTCAACATTACATTATGAGGATCATAAACCACGATCAAGTGGGGTTTACTCTAGGAATGCAAAGATGGGTTAACATCTATAAATCAATCAATATAATACACCACGTTAACAAAATGAAAAATAAAAGTCAGACAGTCATCTCAATAGATGCAGTAAAAACATTTGAAATAACTCAATATCCACATATGATTTTAAAAAAACTATAAACCTCTGTTGGCATAGAGGGGTATAGAGTTTGTAATACTTTAACATAATAAAGGCCACATATGACAAACCTATAGCTAACATCAGTCACATTTGGGGGCCAAGACAAGAATGCTCAGTCTCACTATTTTATTCAATATAGTAGTTAGTGTAAGTCTGAGGCAAGACTAAGAAATGAAACACACCCAAATTAGAATTAAAAAAAGAGGTAAAACTGTCAGTATTTTCAGATTACATGATATTATGTACAGAAACCTTAAGATTCTTCCTCCCACTAAAAACAAAAACAAAAACAAAATTCCTGTTAGAACTAATAAATCAATTCAATAAAGTTGTAGGAGACAAAATAAATATACAAAAATCAATTGTTTCTATACACTAAAAAGCTACCAGAAAAATAAATTATGAAAACAACGCCATTTACAACTGAACTAAAAAATATAAAATAAAATACTTAGGATTAAATTTAACCAAGGAGGTAAAAAGCCTACACACTGAAAACTGAAGACAACAATATAAATTTTATTTTTTAAAAACACAAGTAAATGGAAAGATATCTTGAGCTCATGAATTTGAAGAATTAATATTGTAAAAGTCCACACTACCTAAAGCAATTTAGAAATTCAATACAATCCCTACCAAACATTCATTGGTATTTTTCAAATAAATAAAACCAGCAATCCTACAATTTGAATGGAACCACAGAAGACTCTGCAAATCTGAATCAATCTTGAGAATCTTGGCAATAATTTTTTGAATTTGAAATCAAAACTCAAAAACATCAACATAAAAAATAAATGGGACTATATTAAAAGTTTTCTTTACAGCAAAGCGAGCCTTCTCAAGTGACTATTTATAGAATGAAAAGGCAACCTACCGAATGAGAGAAAGCATTTGCAAATCATGTATCTGATAAGGAGTTTACATTTAAAATATATTTAAAAACTCATAAAACACAATAGTAAAAATATCCAATTAAAACATGGCAGGGGATCTGAACAGACATTTTTAAAGAAGACATACAGAAGGCCAACAGATACATAAAAAGGTGCTTAACATCACTAATTATCATGGAAACACAAATGAAATCCACAATAAGGTATCATCTCAAACCTGTCAGAAAGGCTATTATCAAAAAAACAAGAACTAACACATGTTGGAGAAAAAGTGAAGGGACGGGAATCCTTGGGCACTGTTGGTAGGAATAAAAACTGGCACAGTCACTATGGAAAACAGTATGGAGGTTCCTCAGACATCAAATATAGGTTAACCATATTATCCAACAATTCCACTTTGGAGTGTTTACCCAATGGAATCAAAAGCTTTGATTTGAAATGATAGCTGTATCCCAAGTTCATTGTTGCATTATTTAAGTCAAGACATAAAAATTTTTAAATGTTTATCAATAAATGAATAAAGAAAATGTGGTATACATACATACAATAAAATATTACTGAGCCACAAAAAATTCCTGCCATCTGTCATGATGTGGATATATTTTGAAAGCATTATGCTAACTGAACTAACTCAACAGAGAAAGGCAAATACCTTATGACCTCACTTACATGTGGAATCTAAAAAAGAAAAGAAAAAAACCCTCAGTTATAAAATAATATGTCCTGGGAATATAATATACAGTATGGTGAATACAGTTTATGATTCTGTACTATATAATTGAAAGCTGCTTAGTGAGTAGATGTTAAATGTTCATATACAAAGAAAGGCAGTTTTTAACCATGTGTGGTAATAGATGTTAACTACACATATTGTGGTGATCACTGCATAAATACACATGTTGAAATATGTTATAACATATTAGTTTCAGATATACATGCCAAGTATATGTCAATAAAAATAATTGAAGGAATAATAATTAATTAAAAATAATTATTTTGTCACTCAAAAGTCTCTTGAGAATTTGTGCGGAAAAAATTATCTCCCTTTCAGCAGATACCAACAACAGTAGCAGCAGGGGACATGATAGCTGCAGAAACTATGCCAGCAATGCTATCAGGCCGAGTGGCTGGAAGCATTCAGGGATTACAGGTAAACTTGGTAGTACTGGGGTAGCAAAGCAGCAGTCTGGAGGTGTTTGGTAGAATATGTAGATAAAGGTCTTTTCTTGGCTTTGGGATCAGGAGAGGGCTTGCTGATACATGGAATCCTGAAGTTCAGAGAATTTGAGAAATTTGTCCGCAGTGGACAGGAAACATCTATAAGGGACAACAATTTTTTAACATTTAATGAGTTTCGTTTTTTAAATATATTTTATTGATTATGCTATGACAGTCATCCAAATTTTTCTTCCTTTTCCCATCTCTGCTCAGTACCCCCCCTTCCTTCCAGGATTCCCCCCACTTAGTTCATGTTCATGGGTTGTGCATATAATGTCTTTGGTTTCTCCATTTCCTATTCTATTCCTAACATCCCCCTGTCTATTTTGTAACTACCAATTATGGTTCTTAATCCCTGCACTTTTTCCCCTTTCTCCCCTGTTCCACCCACAGCTGATAAGCCTCCAAATGATCTCCATATCTATGATTCTGTTCTTGTTTTTGTTGCTTGCTTAGTTTTTTTTTTTTTTTTTTAGATTCAGTTATTGATAGTTGTGAATTTGTTGCCATTTTAATGCTCATAGTTTTGGTCTTCTTTTTCTTAGATAAGTCCCTTTAACATTTCATGTAATAATGTTTTGGAGATGATAAACTCCTTTAGCTTTACCTTATTTGGGAAGCACTTTATCTGCCCTTCCATTCTAAATGATAGCTTTGCTGGGTACAATAATCTTGGCTGTAGATCCTTGCTTTTTATCACTTTGAATACTTTTTCCCAGTCTCTTCTTGCCAGCAAAGTGTCTTTTGAGAAATCAGCTGATACTATTATGGGAACTCCTTTGTAGGTGACCTTCTGCTTTTCTCCTGCTGCTTTTAAGATTCTTTCTTTATCTTTAACCTTTGGCATTTTAATTATAATGTGTCTTGGTGTGTTCCTCTTTGGGTCCAACTTGTTTGGGACTCTCTGTGTTTCCTAGACTCATATTTCTATTTCCTTCAACAAATTAATGAAGTTTTCTTTAATTATTTTTTCAAATAAGTTTTCAATTTCTTGCTCTTCCTGTTCTCCTTCTGGCATTGCTATGATTCAAATGTTAGTATTTTTGGAGATGTTCCAGACACTTCTTATACTATTCTCATTATTTTTGAATGTTCATTTCTTCTTGCTGTTCTTATGGAATGCTTATTTCTTCCTTATGTTTCAAATCATTGATTTGAATCCCAGCTTCCTCACCTTCACTCTTGGTTCCCTATGGATTTTTATTTACTTTACTTAGTGTAACCTTCATTTCTTCCTTTATGTTGTTGTAGTCAATGAGCTCTTTGAGCATCCTGATCATCAGTGTTTTGAACTCTGTATCTAATAGGTTGGTTATGTGTTTTGTTTAGTTTTATTTTTCCCCTGGGGTTTTGTTTTGTTCTTTCATTTGGGACATATTTCTTTGTCTCCTCAATTTGGCAGCCTTCCTGTGTTTGTTTCTGTGTGTTAGGTAGAAATGCTTTGACGTTCTGTCTTAGTAGCATGTCCTATTGCAGAAAAGGCACATGTATATTGTGTGGGGCAGGGCCTTAGGATATTGCCAGAGAAGAGCAACTTTCTTCACTTTTTTGTGGTTCTGAGTATGGGGAGGCCTTGGAGAGGGCATAGTGCTGCTGCTTAGCTTCTGGATGTTTGCCTGGCACTCACCCTATTTCCAGCCACTTCACACACTCCCCATATGCAACTGACACCCTTCCAGTTGTTGCTCTGGTGCTGAATCCCAGAGTGGGTGGGTTTGTATACATTCTAAGACCATGTGGGCCCCTTAAGCAGAATTTCCTGAATATCTGGCAGTTTCTTCCTCCACCCCAACCCACATGGGTTTAAAGCCAGAAGTTATGGGGATTTATCTTCCCAGAGCTGGAAACTTGGGCTGTTTGGTCTGGCCTGGGGCTGGGATTTCTCACTCCTAAGGTATCCCTCCTGATTGTTATCTACCACACATGAATGTGGGACCCCCTGTTCTACCACTGCAGCCACCTCTCCATGCCATATCTTGTCATCTAGCCTCTCTGCTCCTTTCCATATCTCTACCCCTCCTACCTGTCTGGATGAGTTTGACTTCTTTAAACCCTTCGTTGCCAGACTTCATACAGTTCGATTTTCTGACAGTTCTTGGTACTATTTGTTTTTTGGCTTAGGTGTAATTCTCTCTGTGGTTTCATGAGGAGGTAAAGTGTGTCTACATACATCTCCGTCTTGACAGGAAGTAGGTAAAATTTTGAAGACAGATTTAATCTTACTCTAGAAGGTAGAGGGTAGAACCAGAAAACTCATGGAGTTATTGATATAAATGTAGTGCTGTTTTTGTTCCTTGATACTGTAGCCTAAAGAATTGAGCTCAATTAAGAATAGCTATACAGATAAAACAAACTGATTTTCTATGCTTTCCTTTATTTAATCCTATAAAGACAATATTTAGAAAAAAGTATCAATAAATTTTAACAAAAAAAGAAACAGGATCAGAGAGAACAATTGAGGTAATTGACATGTCAGTTGTAAATGGTATAGCATGGATTTGAAACCCAATAAATTTAGAAACAGAATCCTTATTTTCTGATTCTTAATTTAATACTTCTCCATTTTGCAAACTGTACTCTATTAGAAATTGTGAGATTAGCTTTAGCAATTTAACATTTTTAAACAAAATCATGTAATGTTTATACAAAGCAGTTATAAAAACAGTAGCATAACTGAGCATATTTATTGTAGAAGAATTTTTGAAATTCATAGAAATGACACTTCTTTTTTATTATAAAATAATATATGCTTATATAAAAACTCCAAATCATTTAGAAAATTATAAAAAGTTAACATTCCAAACAGCACAAATTTCTAAAAATTTCCTTGTTAATTGATGGTGTGGATTTGTCCAAAAAAGTTTTATGCACAATTGTATTTTTGGTATGTCAATCAAATAGACATACTCTTTTGGATATTTTTATATAACAGAATAGCTTGTCTTAATATATATTTTCCAAGTTAAAATATGTGAATTAACATATCTGCATGTATATATTTTTTTACTACAAAGAATGCTGCCTTCAAAATTATTTTTTATGACTTCATGTTGAAGTATAATTATAGAATAATCTCCTTAAGATAGAATTGTTGGGTCAAAGGATATGTGTGCTTTCAATTTTGATAGTATTGGCAAAGTACACTCTAAATATGTTTAAATTTCTCCATAGTATTTGTGACTATTCCTTCCTTAGACCATGGCATTTTATATATATGTGTGTGTGTGTGTGTGTGTATGTAGTTATATATGTGTATATATACATATATATATTTCATTGATTTAATATGAATTTAATTGCATGTCAAGTTAGCCAAGTTGTCTATCTTTTTTTATCTCTGCAATCTCCACTTGCAGTTTTATATTGTTGTTCAAGTACAGTTTTCTCCATTTTCCCCCACCACTCCCCACCAGCCCAGCCATACCCAATCCCACCCTCAATCTCTTTCCAAGTTGATCATCTTTTGATATAGTTTTGATCATTTGTTCTTTTTTTCCCCATATATAAAGTACATGTTTGCAGTCCTTGAACATACCTGCCCTATCCTGTTTATTTTAAATGATCATCTTTGTATTTCATATTGATTAGTAAGTTTTCTATAATATATAAAATGGGTTTTACTTGTATATTACTTGCTACAACTACATACGCTGATTTTCTTTAAGCCCTGTGAAAATGAAATAATTTAGTTTGCTTTATTTATTCATATGTTTAAAAATAATAGTCTACTTTAAAAATGTTTATTCAGTAGCTTAAGTCTAGAGATAATCTTATACCCTTGAAGTGTTACTAAAAAAGAATATATTCTTCTGGTAATTTTATAACTTGTGCTTAAATCTCTGCTCAATCTGTGCCTATTTCTGCCACTTTTACTAAACAAAGTAGTGGAAGTTCTAGACACAGTGTTAGACAAGAAAAATAAATTTAAAAGCATCGAAAATGGAAAGAAAAAAAGTAACTCTCACCATTTGCAGATAACATAATACTATATACAGAAAACCCTGAAAACACCAAAAAAACCCAAAACAAAAAACTTTTTATCACTATTAAATGAATTCAGTAAAGTTTCAGGATACAAAATAATATACAGAAATGTGTTGCATTTCTATACGCTAATTATGAGCTATCAGAAAGAGAAATGAAGAAAATTATCCCATTTATACAGTTACATCAAAAAGAATAAAATGCCTAGAAACAATGTTCACCTAGATTTAACCTAGAGTACAGGTGAGAGACCTGTACTCTGAAAACTGTAAGACACTGGTGAAAGGAATTGAAGATGATACAAACAAATGCAAAGGCATACCATGCCCACAGATTGGAAGATTTACTATTGTTGAAATGTCCATACTATCTAAAGCAATAAACAGATCCAATGTAATTGCCATCCAAATACCAATTAGAAATAGGACAAAATTCTAAAATATGCATGGAATCACAAAAGTACTAGAATAGCTAAAGTAATCTTGAGAAAGAAGAACAAAGCTGGAAGCATCATGCTCCTTGATTTCAAACTATACTTAAAAGCTATAATAATCAAAACAGTATTTTACTAGTATAAAAACATATACGTATGGTGGGGCACACAAAATAACCCTGGAATTTACTTACAAAAAAGACTGTATTTATTCTTATATGTTTAAACTTCAGACACTTTCAAGTACCCTCTGTTTTATGCAATACACCTATCAAGATGTTTTTCCACTGTTCGAAATAGTTTTTGAACTCACTTTTTAAGATTTTATTTAGTTTTAGAGAGAAGAGAAGGGAGAGAAACATCAATGTGTGGTTGCCTCTCACATGGCCTCCACTGGGGACCTGGCCTGCCACCCAGGCATGTGCCCTGACTGGGAATTGAACTGGAAACCCTTTGATTTACAGGCCAGCGCTCAACCCACTGAGCTACACCAGCCATGGCTGAACTCACTGATTTTGATGCCTTTTACAGTTTCTGCCATTTTTTGTTTCACCTCTTCCACATCAGCAAAGCATATCCCTTTGAGGACTTTTTTCATCCGGGGAAACAAAAAAAACCTGTTGCTTGGGTCAAGACTGGGTGAATAGGGAGGGTGCAACATGGGGGTCAGGCCATTTTTGCTTAAACACTGGTGAACACTCAGTGCAATGTGGGCTGGTGCACTTGTAAATCCCCCATCATGAAGTGGGTAAATGTGTTGAAAGAGTCATTTAAAAAAATATTCACTGACACTTAATGCATCCTCTCACAACGAAGCCGGCTGGTACACTGATACAGATGGGATCCTAGAACACTCACCTAGCAGGGGAAGCCTGTACTACAAGGGGCCCACCCTCCAGAAGGTAATTCTGGTTTTGGGGGGATTCCCCTTCATAGACTGGTGGAATAGAATAGAGAACCCAGAAATAAACCCATACTTACATGATCAATTAGTCCATGACAGAGGAGACAACAATATACAATGGGGAAGAGAGTCTCTTCAATAAATAGTGCTGAGAAAATGGACAGATACATGCAAAAGAGTGAAATGGGATGAAAACTTATACCATATAAAAAATAAATTCGAAGTAAATTAAAGATTTGAATATAAGACCTAGAACTATAAAATTTCTAGAAGAAAACATAGGCAATAAGTTCTTTCATTTAAGTTTTAGCAATATGTTTTGGACACCCCCCCCATCACATACACTCACAATGGAGTATTACTCAGCAATAAACAAGAACAAAACCTTACCATCTGTGATAACATTGATGGACCTAGAGGGTATTATGCTAAGTTAAATAAGTCAGTCAGAGAAAGACAATACCACGTGATTTTACCTATTGGCATGTTGAATCTAAAAAACAAAACAAAATAAAACTCAGATACAGAAAACAAGCTGCTATTCACTAGAGGGAATAGATGGGAGGATGAGTGAATTAGATGAGGGGGGTTAAGACATACAAAATTGGAGGTATAAAACAAATGCGATGGGGTTTAATATACCGCATAGGCAATATGCTCAATAATACTGTAATAATTTTGTATGGTGACAGAAGGTAACTGGACTTACTGTGTGGATCACTTCAAAATGCAGATATATAAATGTCAAATCACTGTGATGTACACCTAAAACTAATAAAATATTGTTCATCAATTATATGTCAATAAAAATAAATACTAATACCAAGGGTGGGTGGAATCAGGGGAGGGAGGTGGGGATGGCTGGCGTAGGGGGGGATGGTGAGAGGAAAAGGCAGACAACTGTACTTGAACAACAATAAAATAAAATAAAAATAAATAAATTAATAATAATATATGATTGTCATGATAGATGTATAGGGTGAGGTTTAGTTTGTCAAGTGTAGTATGCCTAGTCTTTGTTGACCTCTGATTTAAAGTTTCTTCTATCTGAGTACCTCTCCTGCCTCCCAGTCACTAATACCACCTCCTCCCCCAAACCATAGATTTCTGGCTCTATAAATTAGTTCTGTTTGGAACCTTGGTCATGTAGAATTATTACAAGAGATGTGATTTTTGTATTTGACTTCTCTTGTACATTTTGTGGGTAAGATTCATCTATGTTGTTGTATTTATCAACAGTTTAATTTTATTACTGGAGACTATACTATTGTACAAATATTTCACAGTTCTTTTATCAATTCTACTGTTCATGGATATTGGCTTATTTTCAGTCAAGGTTAGTACAAACAGTGCTGCTATGGGTTTTCTTCTACACAACTTGTAGTAATAAAATGTATACATTTCTTTCAAGTCTATATTAGAAATCTGGGTCATGGTAATTATGTTTATTCAGGCTTTTTAGACATTACTGAATGGTCTTTCAACATGGATGCAAAATTCACACTCCTACCAGTGGTGTGGGAGAGTTCCAGTTTCTCCCTGTCATTGCCCACACTGAGTGTTTCATTCATTCAGCCATTCTGATGCTGTGCAGCGAAATGTGCCTCTTTTTTTTTTTTAAAGATTTATATTGTTTGTTTGTTTCGTTTTCCAGGAAGACCACTTTTATTGCTTGCCTAGATGAATGACCAGAATAGGTAGGGCAGGAGGTGTTGGGGGCCTGTCCTTGAAAATAAAAGTCCCCTCCGCAGATGTGGTCCATGTCACCAAAGAAAGGTTGTCTTCAGGCAGCAAGGGCAGATCATTGAGAGGGTGCCTTGTGCTGCAGGGTAGTGAGGTGCAGGTAGAAGATTAAGTCCATGTGGTCAGTAGAGCAGGTCAGTAGAGCAAGGGAGGCCGTGTGGAGGTCAGAGAAATGCAGGAAGTTCCTCGAGGAGTAGGGGGGCATGTGGAAGATGCAGCCAGGACAGCCCCAAACCCCACCGGATGTGCCTGCTGACAGCTGAGAGCCACTTGCACTGCCCTGGGCAAGCTGCCCAAGCCACTCTGCAGCCATCCAACTGCAGTTTAACTGTGGTTTTAATTTCAATTTACAAACCAATGAGGGTGAACATCTTTCTCTTTCATTTATTGACCATTAGGTTATACACTTTTTGAAATGACTATTCAAGGTGATTTGTCTTTTGGACATTTTTTTGTTTTTTAGATTTATCAGTTTTGAAATGTAATCTTTATCAGAGTCCTCTTTGGTCATATGAGTTGCAAATATTTTTCTCCTCTTCATGTCTTGACTTTTCACTTTTCTAATGATGTCTTTGGTGAATTAAAATTCTGAATTTTTAATGTACTCTCATTTATTTTTATGGCTAATTTTTATGTCCTATTTAAGAGATTATTACTTATTCTTGGAGTCATAGAATCACTTTCCTATGTTCTCATCAATTAGTATGATCCTTTCCTAATGAATGATTTTTTAAAAAAGAAACAGCTCTGTAATAATACAAGGATTATTAATAAAATTTGATACAATTAACCAATTAAATTTTATGCATGAATATAAAAATTTACTTGATGTTAACACAAATTTTAGTAATGAAGGGATGGTAACAGAAAAATAGAAGATAAAAACAAATGTATATGATGAGTTGATGTATAAAAAGTTGGCATTTTGGCATTTTTTAATCAATAGGCATAAAACAAATCAAAGAAATTATTTAATAAAGTGTGCTTCTATATGGAGAGAGCATTAGGGGAAAATAGTTGTATCCTTTACATTATTTCTTTTACTGGGGAAAAGTAATCATCTGGTTGGAGGTGCCAAAGCTCACAATTTCATTATATAACTCATTCAGGGAAAATTACTCTAACTTTACACTTTTTTGTTATGTAAAAATGGAAATTGAGCTATTTCTTTATAAGCTTCTTTCCTGAAGAAATTAGCACCATTTTAATACCCATTCTTCATTCCCTAACTAGTATTATGAAATGTGGACTCATTGATCTTCCTTATTTTTTCCATTCCCCACTGAGTGTTTTTCTTATCTGCTTCATCTCTTGCAAAGCTCCTCACCTTCATAATACTGGAGAGGTCACACATTTAAATGAACTCAGTTGTTTGGAGCTAGACACAAATGCTGGTATAGGCATATACACATATAAGCATTTAGTATTTCAGCATGATTCATATGACTTTTTAGGTGTAGCAGGCTGGCAGAAAGATGAACTTGACATTTTTGTGACTCTAGGCCTGTCTGGAATAGTCCTATCACATGGAAATGTCTGGCAGGAATTCAAGCTGAAGGTTCAGGTGATTTAACTTAATTCAGACCCCTTTCCTCACTCATCATTGTAATACGATGACATACTAGGCTTTCAGGAGGACTTCCTTTGGGGAGATAGAGAGGTCATAAACTATAAGAATGCCTCTGTCATTTCCTTTAAGAGTCTTTTCCCAATCCCAGAGAACAGAGTACCTTCTTGTCCTTTTCACCAATCTAATAAATGTGTGGTACCAGCAGGGCCGTAAAGACCAGACCCTTAGAGCGCTCAGACTCATTTAGAAACTGCTCACACAAGAAGTTTAAAAGCAGGAACCGCAGCCCAGTCTGTGGTCTACCTATCCTCTAGAAAAACACAAGCTGTAGTGCCTGTTTCAAAGCTGGGCAACTGCAGCTGACCTTGGAATACTTTTCAGTACCATGAGGTGGTTTCTTTTTACATCCAAGACTGGTGGAAAGAGCATTTGTTACAGCCAGATAAGAAGTAATCCTTTGGCTGTAATTCAGATGGATTTGAAAAGTATGATTACCTTGGAAGAAAAATGAATCCTTTGACTGTTTTCTCCTGCCACCACAACATCCCTAACAGTAATTACCACAGCATGTTGCCTCATTTTCCATCTGCATATTATTTGAAAAGGGTAAAACTTTTGGTAATGTAATATGCAAATGAGTGAAAGCAGAATTTGGGGCTTTTCTTCCTCCCTACGCACAGTCAGGTTTTTTCTTCTCTCTAATGCATAGATAGAATCTGTTTGCTTGGTGTATGAGCCGTGTTTCCATGGGAGTTCCAGTGTGCATTTCAGAGTCCAGGCTGCTGAGGAAAACTGAGGAATCTATTATAGGTAAAACATCAGGAGACAGCATTTAGGGGAGATAAAGTGAAGGGCAGCTTATTAACTATTCTGTCAGAACAGTCAAAGACTCTTACTTTTTAGACAAGCGACTGAGGAAAAATTCTCTGCTTCTTTCAATTGAGGTTACAGTACAAGGAGAAGATAATTGTCTTAGTCGTTCTCATCCCCTCAAGAGCTTGGAGGGGATGGAGGGCGAGAAAAGAGAGTGGGATTCTTGCTCCAAAATCTAAGTCTTCGACCAGATCCATTGCTCTCTTCTCTCTTTTAGATATTAAAAACATAACTGTCATATAAGAAATGGTTCTCTTTCTTTTTAAAATCTAAAAACATTAGTGAACTTGCAAGTAAATCACCATACAGACAAAAAGGTGGTGTCAACAAGCATCGGGCTTTTTAAAGAAATACTGGCCTCAGAATGTGAGCACAGACTGTGTGCCACGCCCCCCCCCCCGCCCCGTTAATTAAGTTAATGACATTGATGGAGGGGAATAGCCATCAGCATAATATAATCCATAAGCTTGGATGGGGATACAATTATGATCCCTTTGAAACTCATTCTTGAAAGCGGCAATTTACCTGATGTGACAATTATTGATGAAGAGAAAAGAAGTTGAATTCTAGTCATATCTTTGTATCTTATTGTTTTTGAGAAATATAATATAATTGGCAGTTTGGATAATAATCAGTGATGCATACTTGATAAATTACTTTCTTATTAGTGACCATTCTAAAGTCTTCTAGTAATGTTACTAAATCATATAGGAAAGAAATATATTGAACATTACATGTTTGGAAAATAGAATTCCATTGAGTAGAAAGATGCTGGTAACCTAACTGTGCTGCACTCCCTTCATTAGCATCAAATTTCAGGATTATTTTTATTTCAGTTCTGGATACAGCTCGTTATAATCAGACAAATCATGTGCCAAATGTTCTGCTGCCTGTTTGAGGACTTCACTTATGAGAGAACCCTTTGGCTCACTGGAAACGGGACATAGAATTTCACTTTCTGCAAAGTTGTCAGTAATTGACGTGCAGTGTTGCATATTTATGCTGTGTACATGACCTAAATTAGTATGCAGTACTATGGCTAGAGGTTTAATTATTGTAAGAACAACTAGATTTATTGTTACAAACTCGCATTTATTGTTTTTAATTTGGGGAAAGGTGACTTTGACTTGAGAAGTAACTGGAGATTAGAAAGCACTGGCATTAACTGTATTATAGCAGAGAAGTTTTTCATTAGCTCAGTTTACTCAGATAATGATGATATTCCTTATTTATTTTCCTAAGAAGGAGCCCAGTAGATTTTTTTTTCTTAAGAATCCAGTCAGTTCTGAAACTCTGTGAAAGCAATCTGAATTTATTTACTACATTATCGAAACAGGAGAATAACACCTCTTTGCCCAGGCTTCCTAGTCCAGTCTTTTATCCTTTTACAGATATGCTAAGTCACTGGGGAAACAGGGTGGTCTCTAAGGAGCCAGGAGTATGTCATGGAATGTAATTATTGGTTAGCTCTAGGGATACCTGAGTCCTGGCTCATCTGTTTGATGCATAAATGTATGAGGGCTATTTCTTGTTCTTGGCTTTAGAGAACAGGAAAAAAAAAATTTAAGTAGCTTCTCTTGTTCCGATCTTCATATATTAACTTTAAAACAGCTGATACTATACCCAAAGAATAACACCAACATCAGTGATCTTACAATGTAACATTTTAAAGATAACATGTTCTATATTTTTGAGCATTTTTCTAATGAAATTATAATCAGGTATCATTTAATCAAAGAGTTCAACTGGAACTTGGCTAAAACAAACAATTTTATATTATGAATATAAAAATCTTATGAGATAGTCTCTTATTTAGAGGTTCTTAGCCTAAAGTACAAAGATGTAATTTAGTGAGTTCACAAAATATCTAAAATTTAGAGGGACTGAGCAAAAGACAAAGAGAGAGAGAGAGAGAGAGAGAGAGAGAGAGAGAGAGAGAGAGAGAGGACTCATGGACACAGACAACAGTGTGGTGAGTGTAGTGGGGGTGTGGGGATGGAAGAGGATATAAGGAGAATAAATGGTGATGGAAAAAATAAAATAAAATAAATGAAATTACACTCACCAAAAAGACTGTAGGGATATAGGTGTAAATTTTCATTTTTTTCTAAAGAAACCATGTCTTTTATCAGAATTTTACTCCCAAATAGTTAACAACCACTGATTTTGTAACAGTTTTTTTAAATTTTGATTAGTAGTAATAGTAGTATTAAAGTAACAATTTGATGACTCAATACTAAATCTTAGAAAACAAATCAATTAAGAAATAACTACAGGTATTTTCAAGATTATGATAGTCTATTTAAAACATTTCCCACGTGCTGTCTCCTATCTGAGTCATATCAGCATGACAGCTTGGATTCCAAAATACTTCAAAAGTCACTCCAAAGTATTCCCCAAGGTTTTGTGTTCTCTTCTTTGAACAAAAGGGGAAGGGGGGATGATAGTAACATGTCTATTAGAGAAACTAAGTTCAGATGTGAATAATAAGAATCAGTTATACACTGATCCCTAGCCTCCTGACACTATATTGAATGCCTACACATCTTATTGATTAGGTACTATAATTTGGATTAGGTATTACATTTTCATCCCAGATTTACAGATGAATAAACCAACACAGAGAAAGCTGTACACCATACCCACAGTCAAAAAGTTAGTAAGTAGCCTGGCCTTACATTTTGTAAATTAACCACCGTAGCTATGCTGCCTTGAGAACCAAAGATAACGTAGTATAACAAAGAAGAGCACAGATTTCAAGGTTCATGTCCTAGACAGGAGTAAGAGCAGAACCCCTTAAACATTTCCCTGTCCACCACCCCAATATTCTCCTAACTTCTGTCCCTGTAGCCCTCAATTCCTCAGCCAAAAGAACAGTTTTAGTCATGTGGAATAAATTTTGGTATCTTTGATTATCTTTTGTTTTCTTCAACTTTCCAGGAAAAAATGATTTTTTGGTCCACGTTATAAATTAGGATGGTCACTGGGTGTACCCCCATCCCCTCATCTTTGCATCCTCTATGCTTTGGCATGAGGGGGTATAGTACCTGGCTTTCATAGTTCAAGCCAGCACAAACATGCCTGTAAAAATGCACCTTTGTGGATAATTCAGTGTATAGTTCATTCATTAATGGTCAGAAAGGACTAAATTTGGAGTAGCTATACTGTTTCATGATGTCATATATGGTACCATCATCTCCCCAGTGATGTTTACTGGGGAGTGGGGAATAGGAATCCAGTTTGGCCACATCAAAGAGTAGGGATTTTCACTAAAGAAAGTGAAAGTTTTTACTCTCCATAGAGGCAACATATCAAATAATACAGACTAACTACAAAACAGTCAAATGAGAAATGAACTAACACACACTTCTCTGATTAACAAAGTAAAATGGGACATCCAGGAATTGACAAGTCAGACCCTCTATAAAACTCAAACATAGAGGCTTTCCCTTGTAATAAAGTCTTTCCAATTCCTGGATAAAAAAAATAAAGACACATGACTTATAGTAGTTGCTTTATCAGAGCTGGAGGACTACATGAAAGTATAAAAAAGTCCCATGGGACAAGGAATGAGACTTTCCAGCACATCTGGCACCAAGGAAAAGTTTGTCATACATAGAAGTGAAGAAAGATGGGGAGTTGGCTTAAGAAGATATTACTCTATTTTCAGTGTGTTTTATATACTTAAGTTTTGTTATGTACTTTGTGCATCACTAAATTACTGCATAGTCATTTAAAGTCAAAAGAATCTTTGATTTGCACACAATCTTAAGAAAAGACCTTGTACAAAACTGAGCTTTTCTAAATTAAAAATCAAAGATTTATTGGTTAAATAAAAATAAATATTTTTATATTGAAAATGGTTAATCTATCTGCTTTTGACAATCCAGGTAGTTCAGTTTATATCAATAGAGAAAGTTATCAATAACAATATTTGCAATGGTTGCTATATAAAACATTTATTTCAGTGTGATTTCTTATTATTATGAAGACGTGCTTGAAGATACTAACAGTGTATGCCATTGGTACAATAGTATCGAAAAGTTTTGCCACATGATCTTATATACATAAGTACTTAAGTATATGAACAATTATATCAAGAATAGCTTCACATGATTTCAAATCCAGTCCCTCCCAAAAGACATATACAATATGAGTCAGAGTCTCTACAATACTTTCAGAAATTCTGAAGCAATGTGAAGGCAGTTCAGTACATCAAGCAAACTTAGAGGAAATAAAGAGTAAGGGACATATGAAGTGTGCCAGTTATTGGTTTTTGTTGTAACTAATGCTTCATTATCTTACAATAAACTTATGACTTTTACAAATTTTGAGTTATAGTGAAATACTGAGCTTTAGAAAAAGTGCTACAGACTGCCGGCCAAGGTGGAGGCACAAGCAGAAATGTTTCGTCTCCTCACACAACCATAGAAAGGATAACAACCAATCTAAAAACAAAGAACAACCAGAACTGCCAGAAAATTGAACTGTATGGAAGTCTGACAACCAAGGAGTTAAAAAGAGGGAACTTGAAAGTAGTTCCCATGGGTAGGAGGGGCAGAGATGGGCAACCAGGGTGGAGAGGACACCCAGGGAAGTTATGGCAGCCAACAGAATGGATGACTCCATCTTCACATGAGGCAGATAAAAATCAGAAAGGACAACTGGAAATAAGCAACTCCAGACCCAGGTCAGACCATGCAGCCCAGGGTTCCAGCTCTGGGAAATAAAGCCTCATAAACTCTGCCTATAAAAACCAGTGGGGAAACTGCCAATCTCTCAGGAGAGTCCATTTAAAGGGCCCACAGTGTCCTAGAATGTACACAAACCTACCTACTCAGGGAATCAGCACCAGGGCAGCAGCTAAAAGGGCACCAGTTGCTTATGGGAAGTGGGGGAAGTGACGGAAAACTGGGTGAGAGACAAGCAAATGACATTGTTCCCTCTGTGACCCCTCCCACACATACATCACCACAAAGCTGCAAAGGTTGCCCTGTCCTCAAGAATACCTAAGGCTCCCCTTTTCCCAACAACATAACAATTGTACTGACATGTGGAGTCAAAGCAGCTCTACATAATACACAGAAACACAGGGAGGCTGACAAATTGAGGAGACAGAGAAATATGGCCCAAATGAAAGAATGAATTATAACTCCAAAAAAAGAACTAAGTGACATGGAGATATCTAACCTATTAGATGCAGGGTTCAAAACACTGGTAATCAGGATACTCTCAGAAATGGTTGTGTTTGGGCATAAAATGGAGGAAAAAGTGAAGGTTACACAAAGTAAAATAAAGAAAAATATACAGGGAACCAACAGTGAAGGGAAGGAAGCCAGGATTCAAATCAAGAAGTTGGAACAAAAGGAAGAAATAAACATTCACCCCAAACAAAAAGAAGAAACAAGAATTCAAAAAATGAGGAGAGGGTTAGGCACCTCTGGGACAACTTTAAATGTACCAACACCCAATCATAGGGGTGCCAGAGGGAGAAGAGGAAGAGCAAGAAGTTGAAAACTTATTTGAAAAAATAATGAAAGAGAACATCTCCTATAGTGCAAAGGAAATAGATATATACAAGCCCAGAAAGCACAGAGAATCTCAAACAAGTTGGACCCAAAGAGGAGCACACCAAAACACACCATAATTAATATGTTAAAAGTTGAAGATAAGGAGAGTATCTTAAAAGCAACAGTAGAAAAGCAGAGAGTCACCTACAAAGGAGTTTCCGTAAGACTATCTGCTGGTTTTTCAAAAGAAACTTTGCAGGCAAGAAGGAGTTGGCAAGAAATGTTCAAAGGGTTAGAAATCAAAGACCTACAACCAAGATTACTCTATCCAGCAAAACTGTCATTTAGAATGGAAGGGCAGATAAAGTGCTTCCCAAAGAAGATAAAGCTAAAGGGGTTCATTATCACCAAGCCTTTATTATATGAAATGTTAAAGGGACTTATCTAAGAAAAAGAAGATCAAAACTATAAACAGTAAAATGACAACAAACTCACAACTATCAACAACTGAATCTAAAAAGCAAAAACAAATGAAGCAAACAACTAAGACAGGAACAGAATCATAGAAATGGAGATCACATGGAGGGTTATTAGTGGGGAGGAGAAAGCAGAAGAAAGGGGGAAAAGATAAAGGAAATAAGAAGCATAGTTGGTAGGTACAAAATAGACAGGGGGAGGTCAAGAATAGTATGAGGAGATTTCTGAAGGGAATGGGGGTCCCATGTAGAGGGGGCAAAGGGGAAAATAAATAGGACAATTATAAGAGCAAAATCAATAAAATATACCTTATTAAAAATTTAAAAAGTAATTTACAGAGGAAAAATAAGTAAATAGTGAGGAGGTATGAAAAGTACAAATAAGTAATGAAGTTACAGTATAGCCATAGGTATATAAGGTACAGTATAGGAAAGGGAGCAGCGAAAGCATTTACAGGCATGACCTGTGGACATGTACAAGGGTGTGGGGGCTGCCTGAGGGAGTGGAGGGTGCCGGGTTGAGGGGGGAAAAAGGGGAAAAATCAGGACAACTGTAATAGTATAATCAATAAAACATATTATTAAAATTTCAACAATTTTGCTGTGCCTTTGATCCAGCATTGAAGTAATTTTCTTTGGTTTGTTTGGTTTTTCTGTTTTGTTTTGTTTTTATTTTAAGGCAGGATTCTCTGCTTATTTTTTAAAGGATTCCATGACTGCATATCTAAAAATGAGACTTAATTTTTGACTCTTATTTTCAAAACTAGTTAATAGAAATAACAATGCAATTACCATCTACTTCAACACTGATAATATTATCAAATCCAGTAGTTTACTACCCATATATATGTAACCACTTAATATATCAGACAGCTTTATTTCATGGCTATCATTGTAGCATTAACTTTTATTCATGTGATTAGATTATCTCAATATAAAAGAATGTAAGAAATGATATGCACATGTGTATATCATGTACTTAAGTGATGTAATATATTGTTTAGCCAATAATTTAGTCATTTTGAAAAATAGTCAAAAATTTAGAAAAATCATGAGTCATTTTATTTCTACATTCCAGCTAAATATTTTGACACAGACCCATCTGGATAGAATCCTTTGAAACTTGTTTCTGATGACCTACAATTTTGATATTTGCATAACAATTTTACTATAGTTACTTTAGTCCTTAGGTTAGCACACTGAGTTTCAACTAGAGGTGGAAGGGCACAGTTTTATAGATGCTGGTCTCAGTGCTTATATGTAAAATGAGTTCAATAGTGTATGAAAATGAGCCAGTGGAATGATGGAGTAAAGATGGTAAATCATTATAAGGCTTTGTGACAAAAATAGAAAGCTCAAGTCAGCAAAAGCAGCACTCTAGTAGAAAAAGAAAACTAACAGACTGGATCTGTAACATAAAATATTAGCTAACAATAAAAACTACTATTTAGAAATGTATGCAAGACAGTGTTGAAATAAGTATGAACAATTATAGATATACCAAGCACACAACTATATACTTGATTGCCACTAGAACTTATGCTTATCTTAACATGAGAGCTATATGTATAATTCAATGCTTGGGAATATAATGATGACTCCTAGGATGAAGCAAGCAATATCAATCAACCATAAGTATCACATTTTCTAAATAAGTAATTTATTACCATCACAGACACATACACACACACACACACACACGCCAAATTTCTCTCCATGTAGATCGAACTGTAAGTAGAATTATTTTAAATGTAATCAAATTAATCCCTAAAACACATTTTTATTTTAAGTTAGATTCTACCACTGAAGAGATTTGCTTGTAGCAAGTACATGTGTATATAATACATTTCAAAGGAACACACATGCCTGTTAAGGAGAAACCAAATTTCAGAATGCTGTGTCACTATATAGCTTAAATTGCTTAAAATTCAAAAAGTTTGCTAAAATCCCACAAGTAAAACCCGAACTCTAGATTATCCTACCAAGGAAGAACTGGATAGTCAAAACAATAGTAAATACACATACCATATGAATACCTACTTGATATTTAAGAGAAGATAACACCAGGAGATAGAGTGGTGTGAGTCAATTAAAAACACTCCAGAAATCATCCAAAAAATGTCTGTGGGATGTGAGATGTCTCACTTTCAGAACTATCCTAATTCAGGCTTGGCATTTGACTTTGCCTTAGTCACCAAAAGTCTGTTGTTGTAAGTTATTACTGCACACAGTATAGACTGTTTCAACTACAATAAGAGCTAGTTTCCCTGTTAGTGTTAATTGACTATTGGCTGGGGTTGTAGCCTGGATCCCACAAAAAGTGATCTAGTAGGAAGGAACACTGATTTGTAGCATTAAAAGACTCTTTTCCTGATCTTATAAATGCATGCACACCCATACACTCAAAACAGGCCGCTTGCCAGACACTCGAAAATAATGCCCCTAATGAAAGCAAGCCACTGCTTACCATTCGATGGACAAACTGTTCTTTTAACAAGGTCTATCACAAAAAGATTATGTATTGAATATCAAGGTGGAATTTTTTTTTTTACCTCAGAGTATTTCTACGTTCAATTTTGGCATCAGAGATAGTATGGAATGTGTGTGACAGATTCTTTGGCATCGTGGGATCTGTGGATCCCACAGCATCCATACTGTTGACACAGAACAAAATAATGTAAAGATCTAGCTGAAATAATGGCTGTGGGACTATGCCAATTTGATTTTCCATTAATTCTTTGTAACTGTCGTCTAATTTTTCATGCCTGATTCAATTTTGAATTTAAATCCTTTGAAATCTTAGGTTGCATTTCTTTAGGTAATATGTTATAAAGTGGTAGTATTTTTTTTCATATCAAGCAGGTATCAAAAATGACTGCTGCTCCAACTCAGATTCTTGTAGGAACTTTTTTCATACATAATTTGTATATTAAATAATAACAGCTTTCAAACAATGATTCAGATTCAAGTCATGCTACTATGTTCTGTGTTCTGGCACAGCGGGCCCTCTGTTAAGTCTGCATTTAATACTAAATCACCTTTACAACATTGTCTTAAAGGAAAGGTTGACTTTGACCCCAAGTACTTCTATGTTTCATCCTAGGAAGAAGTCAAAACATGTTTTAAAAAACATTATTATTAAATGAAGGGCAAAGACTGTAGTCTGTTATTTGTAATTAATTCCCATGCTTGACATCAGATAACTAAAAAATCCTATTTTCGATTAAATATTCCAAGCAGGTATCTAGAACCTAAATCAAGAAATAGTTGTTGACCAGACACTATACAAACTCAGGACAACGACATTGGAAAGATATGGTCTAAGGAAGGAACTTCTCAAACTTTATTCTGCTTTGATTTTGTTCATATGTATAAGTCACATCTGAACAGGACACTTCACATTATTTTCAGAGATGGTCAGTAATGTGAAAGTGTGAAGTATGATAGTTTTCCCTTAAATGAACATAAAAATATCAAAGCAAATGTCACTGCTCTTCCCTAGTAGGATGGTGGTATAAATTATTAGAGTGCCTTTATTTACCTTACCTTGAGAATGACCTATTCAGCAGGAATGTCAAAGTTGCATTAACAAAAACTATGTGTTTAAAATATATTATATTAGCCAATTATCAAGGTATTATTTTTAATATTAATATTATTTAACAATAACATATTATCAGTAGTGTTCTGGATCTGGGCAAGATGAAATAAGCCTACTTCCACGCTGTAAGTCCACTCAGTGAAGCTACAAATCCTAGACAGAATGCATGGCAGATGTGTGAACTCCAAAGAATAAGTAGTAGCAGGAGGTCTTTGGGAAAAGACCAGAATTCGCAACAACATCGAACCAAAGATGAGGTCATCTATGTATTTTTTTTCTCCAGGATCCTTCGGCTTGAATCAGCGGGTCCCCCCCTAGCTGGAAGGGGGCGCTGGCACATGCAGACAGCGCTCCAGGAGTGTCGTTCTCCAGTTCCACTCTGCGGGCAGAGAAAGAGGTTTCCGGGCAGCAGCGTCTTGGCCGCAAGGGCCCATGGCCCTTCTACAACTCTGGGGGAAGTGAACCTGCCTCTCTGACTGGAGAAGCTACAGACCCTTGTGTGGGGGGCAGATCTCTACCTGTCTGTTCTCTTGCTGTCCAGCTGACACTTGGCCCTGGATGCAGGTACAGTGACAGAAAATGTGCAGTAGTACAGGGTGAATAACGCGTCAGCATTCTTGCCGAGGGACTAAAAAGGTACTTTCAGGGAACTGGGCGGTACCACAGAGATCGCATAAAGGGAAGAATGTGAGAAATAAAGAAACCTGTAAAAATGTTTACCAACTCTTGAGATTAGTGCCCCTATACACACAATATACACACCAAGACATGCATACATGCCTCTCTGTCCTCAAAAGTAAGCAAAAGACCTCGAGAACTAAACTAAGAGACAACCATCCAGTGCCCTGACTATTCCACTGCATAGCATATTCTGGAAATAGAAAACAAAAATAATATTGAAAACAAAAGCCAGAGATGGCTGGGTGGGACTTGTATAAATCAAGGATTTGTCTGCTAAAACAAAATATAAACATTCTCTACAGGTTTTGGAAACTGGAAGAGTCTCGTAACTCAAAGTTCAAGATGTCCAAGAAACATTTAATAGTACTCCATGTGCAAAAAACAAGGAAATTATCAACAGAAATATGATACAAAAACCAGTGTATGCCAATGACATGACACCGATGTTGGGATTATTCAATGAAGACTATGAAGCAGCTAATAAAAATTGTTACAATAATTTATAGTGATTATTCAAAATGAATGGAAAGCTAGAGAAACTCGATTAACAAAATATATAAAGACTGAAATGGAAATTTTGTAACTTAAAAATAACAACTTCCAAATAAAACCTCACAGGATGTGCCTAATAGCAAAATGGGTATGACCGAGGAAAAAGTAAATTAAAGATAGAATGATAGAAATTATCTAATGTAACTATCAGATACAAAACACATTTTAAAAATGCACAGAAACTAAAGAATATATTGAACAATACAGAATTGTCCTAGAAAGAGAGGAGAAACAGTTTATTGCAGGAAAAATATTTGACTAAATATTGGCTAACCACATCACCAATTTTATGAAAGACATAAACTGGACTCAAGAAACTCATTAACCCCAAACACAATGAACCCAAAGAAAACTATATTCACATCAGTCATAATAAAAGTTCTGGAAATTAGAGACAAAGAAAAAACTTGAAAGCAGCCAAAAATAATATTGCATTGATTGTTGGAAAATAATAATTTGAAGGTTGATGAATTTTACTTCAGAACTGATGAAGGCAGAATTACTGAAAGAACCCATACTGTTGTTCACGTTCATGAGCTTTTTTCTCTCTCATTTTTCCTCAGTCCCTCCACCTCCCAGCCCCCAACCCAACCCCCCAACTGATAGTTGTCAGCCTACTCCCTGACTATGGGTCTGCCTCTATCTTGCTTGATAGTTCAGTTTGTTCATTAGATTCCACATATGAGTGAAATCATATGGTACTTGTCTTTCTCTGACTGGCTTATTTCACTTAGTATAATGCTCTCCAGGTCCATTTTTCATTCATGCTGTGGAGACAGTGGTTGGGCGCAGGAGGGGAAGGGTATGGGAGCATAAATGGTGATGGAAGGAGACTTGGGTTGGGGTGGTGAACACAACACAGCGCACAGATGTGTTGTGGAACTGGGCACCTGACACCTGTATAATATTGTTAACTGGTGTCACCTCAATAAATTCAATAAAAAGGAAAAAAGAAAAATTTTAAAGTGCTGAATGAAAACTTAGCTTAGAATTCTATATCTAGTGAAAATATCCTTTAAGAAGGAAGGAAAAATAAACATACCTTGAGATAAAATGAAACTAAGAGAAGTGTTGCAACTGACTTCAGAAGGTTCTCCGCGGGAAGTAAAGTTGTATCATTAGGGATGAAGGAAGAGCAACAGCAGACATGGTTAAGTACCTGGGCGAGTATTATAGGCTCCTCATCTGCATTTGAGTTCTTTAAAATAGATTTGATGGTTGAAAAAAAATTACATTATCCAATGGAATTTCGATGTATGCAGGGGTACTATGTGGCAAGTACAGCACAGGGAGAGATGAAGGAACAAATATTGTGCTAAAGTTTCTATCTCTACTGGATATAATAAAATGTTGTTTCTAAGTAGGATGTGGAAATACAAGCATATAATCATAACCCTTTTGAGTAATCACGGAAAGAACTATGCAAAGAGATAAAGTGATGAGATAAATTTAGAAGAAAAAATAAATATTCACATAATTCAGAAGGAGAGAAAGAAAAAAAAACAAAATAATGAGATAAAAAAATGTTAGACCTAAATTTAAAGATATTAAAAATTGTATTGAATTAACTTCTAAACACACCGGTGGAAAGACATGGCAGGGTGAGAAGTCTCTGCCCTGATCGCCCTAGCACCAGCTCACCTTTAGGGCAAAGTTTCCGTTACCATGAGAGGCAAACTGAGGTCAAGGGCTACCCTTGCAACCAAGACCCCATTTGTAGAGCAGGGGCGTCACTTTAGGAAAAGTGGTTGCTGAGAAGCAGAGGCACAGAGGTTCTGCCTGGGTCACAGGCCCTAAGAACTCCATAGCTCTCACTAAGCAAACTGCCTTTATGACCAGATGATAAGTCATATCTACAGGAAGAAGTAAAGAAAATTAGAAATTAGAAGTAAAAAGTTTAATTAGTTAATTAATTACTTTTTCTCTTTTTTCTTCTCAGCTTCTTTGAAAAAACAAATTTATATAAAGTAATAATTATAACCATCAATCCTGGGTTTCTAAGATATATGACTATAATACATAAGACAAAAAGCACTAAAACCAGCGGAAGGAATAGAGCTACATAGAAATAGCATTTTCTATACCTGGAATTAAGTTCATATAATTCTGCGGTAGATTCTGATAGCTGAGATGCACATAGTAAGCCTTAGATCAATAATAAAACTCAGAAATATAAAATGAAAATTCTTAATTGAATTACGTCACCCTAGAAAATATAAAATTAATACAATAGCAGAAAAAGAAGTGCAGAGGAGCAAAAAACCATATTTTTACAAATAACGAATATATATCCAACCATATAAATAATAGCACTTAATGTGAATGGATTAAACAGTTCAATCAAAGGCAGTGTCTCTTCCCTATGCCTTTTAAAAATATTTTCCAAGGTAAACCATAAGTGTTCATATCAAACAAAATTACGTTACTAAATATTTTATTTCAAATGTATAATTAAGACTATTCAGGGTTAAAGGAGATAACAGCAAAACAACAACGATGATAAAATGAACTAAGCAAATTTTAAAAAACCCAATAATAGACTTTTCTGTTTCAGTTTATATAATCACAAATGTAATCCAGTAGAAATATCATGGTTTATGTCTTTGTCTTCTGCTGGAATTTAATTAATCCTTTCATCTATAACAGATCTTTAACCTAGCAGTGTGTTCATACTCATACGCTCTAAGGGTTTGGAGGTGTGGCTAGATTGTGAAAATGACATTAAGTCTGAGAAACTTCTTTCTCATTCTCCCCAATATATTTATTTACTATCCTTATAATTTGTATTTTAGTTAGTTATAATAACTATAAAATGGAGAAAAAATGGACTTGGCTGAGGTTTTTTCATTTGCATTAACTAGAGAAAAAAAGACATCATTGGCTTAAAATTATATTTTCCAAGTAGTTTTTCAAGTTTTAGTAAAGTTGGTTAAATTTTATTGACATGCCATGAGAGGTTTATTTTACTTTATAAGATTATAGTGTATGTTACAATATATGGAGATAAATGTAACACATCCATGCTGAAGCAATTGCCTTCTATAGATCCATCTTTGTTCTCTAAGGAAACCAAATACCCAGTACCTCTGTCTGAGCCAGCTCCGATAGAAGAACCCTGCAGACGAGGCATAAGGCAAGAATATATCTTTTTTTCCCCAAGTATTCTTTAGCACAGGGAATTTTTGACAAGTTATATGCATAAAAAAAGAAAATATATACAGTTTAAAATATCATGGGCAAAGGATAACAAGAGGCCCCCCGGAATTTTGTCATCAAAGAAGAGCATTATCCACCTTGAGAAGGAAACTTCAGATACTTTTCATTATTAATGTTACAGGCAGGTGGCCAGCTGCAAATCTCTAAGTGGCAGGTAGCAAAAGAAAAGCCATCAAATGTTAAATCTGATCTAAATTATTAAGTATCCTGTTATCCTTCCACAATAAATGTTTATAATATGATTCTTTAAAAAATGAAACATATGCTTCTGAAATCTACTTCTTTCTAAAAAAATGATTTTTTATTTTTCTTCCATTATGAACTTTGCATGTACTGATTTACCTGTATGTAATAACAAAGGTCACTTTATGTTTTATAAACCACAGTAAAGCCTTTGTGTGGATATGAAAAGCTGTGGGTTGTTCTGAAGGAAAGGATGTGCCTCAGCCCTTGATCCTCCTGACATGTAACCTGTACTGTAGACAGGAAGCCACTGTCAGGACAGAATATGGACAGAATGGTTTCCTGTAGACAAGGTGTTTTATTTTCCTGTTTGTTTAATCTGTATGTATAATATATCATATGAAAACCTGGGATAGATTTACAGGAATAAGTGGAGAAAATCGGTGGAAGACCAATAACTAAAGATATGCAGATGATACCATCTTACTGGCAGAAAGCAGCAACAATTTGAAATGACTTCTGATGAAAGTGAGAGAAGAAAGTGCCAAAGCAGGACTGCATTTGAGTAAGAAGACAAAAGTCATGACTAGAGAAGAACTAGACAGCTTTAACACAGACAATGGATGTTTCAAAATTGTTAAAGGTTTTGCTTCCCTTGGTTCAGTCACGAAATCAAAAAGAGACTGCAGCCAAGATATTAAGAGGAGGATGCAATTCAGAAGGGAAGCAATGGAAGAATTAGTAAAGACCACTCAGAGCAAGAATGTATCATCAAGAGGCCAAGGCTAAGATCATCTACCCTCTCAAATTCTAAATTACTAAATACAGATGTGAAAGTTGCACAGTGAAGAAGGTGCCAGAGGAGAGCTCTACAGATATCCTTGATGGCCAGAAAGATGAGCAGAGAAGTCTTAGAGAAAATTTAGCCTGAAACATTGCTGGAAGCAAAAATAAGAAAACTGAAGTTATTTTACTTCAGGGACATTATGAGAAAGCAGGATTCTTTTGAAAATATAATAATGCTTGACAAACTAGAAGACAGCAGGAAAAGGGGAAGACTGGATATGAAGTGAATGGACTCCAGAAGAGAAGCCATACGCATGAGTCTACAGGAGCTCAGCAGGGCCACTGAGGACAGGGATGCTGTGGACAGGGCCTTGTGGACATCACTCATTCATGGGGGTCCCAGAGTTGGAGCTGACTCAAAGGCATGTAACACACACAATAATAAAGGAGTTCATATAACTTAATCATTTGAACTCTTGTAGCAAACTGATAAATGCAGGTTATTCTAATTTGAACTAAGATCAATCTCTGTGGACATCCAGATATTTCTAGACCTTTTTAATGAAGATATTTAATCAGTCTTTGAGAATTTCTTAGGCCTGCAGGATTAGCAACGACATGCTAGATCCAGCCTCTTTTCCAACTGGAAAAAATTTAATATAATACTCTAAGTTTAGATGTTTCCAGAAACAAACCTTAATATGTTGGAACAGCACTATGTATATGGGCCATTGAAAATAGCTTCATCCCAGAACACACATTTCAAATGTAGTAGCTGTTTTCAGACTTCTACTCTACCTTCATTCTTACTGACTTTTCATTTTTATTTCTTGACTATGTCTTTATTATCTACCACCCTAAACTCTTGGCAATTCCCCTTCACAACGCATTACTGCAAGCCTCCTTTACAGCGATGCCAATCCCAACTTCATGTTCCATATCTACCCTTTTTCTAACCCTGCTTTCATTGCACCCATACCCTTGGCCTTCCCTCCACTTGCTCTTTTCACCATCCTGATGCTCTGCGTTATGTAAAGGTAAAGACTGTAAGTTCTCCAAGGGATGCTTGGAATTACATAGTCCAATTTCATTAGAGATGCACATTCCAGAGTGGCTGGAAATAGGCTCAAGGTTTTTACAGTTAATTAGCAGGAAAAAAGAACTAGGTAGTTTTATTATGACTCCCAGTCCAGTGCTGTTTCTATCAAATCAGAAATATAGATTTATCACTGGGAAAAAAATTAAAATATTATGCAATTCTGATGTTCCTTTTTAGGGCTTCTCTTTCCTGTCTATAAGATGCCTTTGAATCCCTTTATGATTAATTCAGGGCCTATACAAGTTTTGGTAAAAATAGGAGTCATATAAATATTGTATCCCCCAGAGCTCAGGCACTGATTTGACTACTTTAAAAATATAAATGGGTGATTACTTCTCTCTGCTACTTCATCTACTGAATCTTCATTTTATTAGTATATTTTAGTATTATGTACTAAGCTCAATTTACTCATGATTTAAAATAACAATTATAAATGGAAAATAAAGCCTCTGTCTTCTCCTTCTCACTCCAAGGAAATTTAATTGGAAAAAAGCAATCCTGTACTAAGAGTATTGTGTTCCTCTTTTGATTGCTCCTCTCATCCCAGTTCCAGCCCTTTTTCTTAAACTCCTGAGCAAATGTTTCCTTGAAGAGGCATTCAATTCTTTTGCAACACTAGTTTTCTCTTGATGACCCTGATCAACTTTTGCTTTCCCCCCCCCCTAACCTAGGGCTAATATATAAAATGACAGACCCACACTTGTATTTAAAACAATGAAGAGAGTTATTGTAATATCAAATATTAAAGTTACTGGTAATGCAAAAGATTGTTTAAAAAATAATATCAACAGGCTTTTAAAAAATTTCAAAGTATCTTATTATATAGCTAAATGTGTCATTTTGTATTATTTTCCATATTTGAGGATAGAAGCCCTCAAAAGTATGTTACTTATAGAAAACTTGAGTTCAGCAGTAATTCCGGAAAGTGAATATTAGAACCACTCAGTCTAATCACACTGACCCCAGACATGAATCCTGGCCCTCATGAAATTCTAATTATACCCACACAATCTACATTATTTGCTTTTAGAGTTTCCTGGCAATATTTGTTTCTGTGGCTCATATGTCTTTCATATGGCTAAAGATTTTATTCCAACTCTTCCCATTAACCCAACAAGGGATTTCAACTGAGATCACTGTGCTCCAGAATTTCTAACCCCAGAATTTCCAAAGCCAATCTAAGCTCCAGACATAAACCAACACTAGATGCCCCAAAGAAGCTTCTGATTAAATTCTGTATCTTAGCGCAGTTCTCTTGGAAACTATATTCATTTGGATGGTTGGCCTTTTAGGTTAAACAGAAAATGATACAAAAATGGGTTTCATATGATTGATATGATTTTGACTTCTATTTTTCATATCTTTCTTCTATTGGACATTAATGACATCATATAAATAACATGTATATCAACTAAAATGTAGTGGGTATGGAGGACTTTTCATTATGATAGAGTCGTTGCTTGGACAAAAATAAAACTTGCTCAAATGGTTACCTCTTTCTTGCCTCACTGTTTTTAAATAAACCTTGAGTTTGACTTGCGTCATATTGGTTTGTGGGACTGGACTTTACAGAATAAATGTTTACAAGATTAATCCTTGAAAGGACATTGTCAACATTTTTAAACCACAGGTTTGAATGTTTTATTCTTCTCCTGTTTACTGTGTAATTTTACTTTAACTTTCAAAAATATTACCCAGACTATGGGACTTTATAAAATTATTTTAAATTCCCTCTACCAGAGTATTTTTTCTTGAGTTTAATTCTAAATACAAAGTTGAGTACAAAATGTAATATTAGATTTATAAACTTATATGTGATTAATTCTATTTTTCCGTATGGTGAAGTTTGCATCTTTCTGTAACTTCTCATGTGCTGTCAGGTCAATGTTACTATTCCTGGATGTGACTATTAAAAGATAAGTTTCTTGCTTGAAGTTTTGTCAAAGAAACTCAAAGAGTTCTGAAGTTGTTCTTCTCTTGTAGAAAAAAAAAAAGGCAAACACAAAACACTAGCAAGGAATACAAGAGGACATGTAGAACTTTCATAATAATATATTAAGTGACCTGATAATGAAATATTGCTATTGATTTTAAATAGTTAAAATAGCGTTGGGTATTCTAGATTGATTTTCTCATTGTACACTCCTAGATTGGAGAAATGGGCATTGAATTATATTTCTGAGACTCCTGTGCCACTAGGCTCTTGGATGTAGACGTTTTTCTGTCAATCTTGTGAATATGTGAGATTTTTAAAAAGAAAAATGAGACAGGAGTCACCTTCTTGCACTGGTAAGGAAGATCATAGAAGCGTGAAGTGAAATTGTTTTTGCGTCATTTCAGTATTTATAACCCAACATTCTGGACATTAAGGGTTAGTTATCAGCAGTAACAAATGAGATGGCAGGGATTCTTGGCAGGAGCTTCCAGATTCATGAAGTGTAGATACTCATATGCTATCTTGATCTCAAATCTCCACTGGTGGCATTAGAAGTAATTGCTCTAGCAATGCATCGATTCTGTATTGGCCTGATGTCATTTATAGAATCGCGTGCCTTGCCGTCAGCATTTCCTTGATTTATATGCACATCTAATTTCTGTTGCTTATAATCTGTGAGAAGAAACACCTCGGTTCATTTGTTTCCAGCTCTGGACTTTACTCTGGTAACTTTTGAGACCCTGTTAGGTTTGCTTTTCCTTAATCTGTTTCTCTTGCAAAATAACTTTTATTATTTTTAATTATACTCCATACAAATCACTCTAGCTCTGTCTTACTCATGGAATAATGGTATTATTTTATCTTCAACAGGAGAAACCAGTGACATACTTTTTTTTTTGTAAGTAATTGCATCTGGAGACTTTTCCTGTATTTATTCTAAGTCATGCTTTCTAAAGATGTTTGTTTATTTTCAAATAATTGATTTTCTCTAGACTCTTTTGTACTTTTGATGAGTATTTCTTGAACCAGAAAATTCAAAGATTTTAATACCATTTTCAACTAATTTATCTATACATAATTTGTCAATGGCTTGTCTAGATTCAATTTAGAGTCAATAGCAATTCTTTCTTATTTCATGGAGATATTTAAAATGTTTATTCAGCACAGGAAAGTAGTAAGCAGTTGTTAGGTAAGTAATATTTATTGGACACTTTGATAGAAAATAACATGCCCAAGGCTATGCTAGAAAGTGTATTTTTTAGACCTCAAGGTATGGCTGACAGAAAAGTGGTTTATTTTAACTTTGGAAATAAAGAATGAGTGGGAAGCAAGATTCACACAAATAATTTTTTACTTAAAAAAATAAATACCTTTAATGGTATGCTTAGTATTCAGCTAAACCAATTACTTTTAGCCTTGGTTAAGTAGCAATTATCTGTGTTTAAATTTCCTAAACTGTAAAATGGGGCTAGTATTGGCTGTTTAACATAGAGAGCCAATGCTAGCCCACAGCCTATTGGCACCCTACCCCAGTTCCACTATACCAACTTGTTGCTATGAAGGTATTCTTTAATACTTGTTATGACAGTTATTTCCTTGGTTGTTAATGATATTCACAACAGAGAATGTTTAATCTGTTGCAGTATTTTTAATTTATCTTTAGAACCATGTTTAATATTTTTTAAATTCATAGCATACATTATGTTCTTATAATAATCCTATAAAACTTGGGAAGATTATACACTTTAGGTGTGCAATATATAATTACTGATTCAAACTACATATAGGAGTTTGTACTTTAGAAATAATATGAAATGTATAGGATTCTGCTAAGCAACAAATAAAAGGTGACTTTTTGGTCAAAGATCATTCTTAGAACAGATTGTACTTCTTATTTCTAGGAAAGAAAAGGGTAGGGAGTCATGATGGGAGATTTTTATCTGATTTTTTTACTTTCAGAGCTATATTTGGACATAAACTAACCCAGAAATGTCTGGCTTCAATGATGGGTACACAAGAGAATAAGTTGTGAGTTTGGAATTTGCATACTCCTTAGTAAGCTCTCTATGATCTAATCTACTAGGATCTAGACGGGAAGATGCATATTTTAATTTTAAGAGATACACAGATAAATGTAATGTCTGTTCATGTTTGGAAACCACTGACTTACATTATGAAATATAGTAAAAATTTATAAGATTGAAATTATCCTAAATTTAAACATCAGGTATGGGGACAGAAACAGCCAAATGAACTGCACATGATATCAGAACTGAATTACTTAAAAGTTGTTAAATATAGAAAAATCAATTTAGACCACCTTCAAAGAAGTCAATAGAAATAGCTAAATGCCAAAATTATTTTCAGTATTGACTTAAACACAGGGCATATACATGCACTACTGCATGTGTCTAACTCCAAAAAAAGATGTTAGGAATGGAAAAAAAATCAAGAATATTTTCCCTACCCCCAGAGCAATAACTACAGAGAGAAGAACTTAGATGAACATATTTCTTATATTCTGAATTTCAGTCTGAACAAAACAAGTTACACTTAATTTCCTGTGATAGTTGATGAGAAATCAGTTAATAGAAAATACAGATGCAATTTTATTTAAAGTGCCTGCTATACCACATATACACTAATATGTAGTTTGGAATAAATAGTACCTGAAAGTTGGTCTCATGGAGAGTAAATTATCTCTTTTTACCACTCTTTATTTTTCTGAGTCTTTTCTGAAAATGCTCATTTAAATTTCTTTTGGGGGCATCAGCAGTAACCAAGTAATTTCTTGGGAGAGAAATGTGGCAGAAACTGTTTGTAATCTCATGACACTCATTTTCTCATCTTCCTTATTAACAAAACACAGATTTTTGGCCTGGAGAAAAATGAACTCAACTAAATATTATTGTTTTTTCCCTCCTTCACTATTAGAAGTCTGCATATGACAATTTCTATCACTAGAACCTAGCTGTAAATCTATGAATTGTTTCAGAAAAAGCCTTTGATTTTCTGGCAAATAAAATAAGATTCAGCTCCCTGCTTCCTGCATTGAGTTAGACATAGATTCTGAGCTTCAATCACTTTACTGTGCAGGAGAGAAATTTCTCTTGGGAAAGGCCCTTGATATGAGAAATATACATGTAGCTTCCTTCAACCCTCTGTTGTCAGCCAGGTTAGTATGTGCTTATTGAACTGGAATTTAGAGAGTGTGATGGTGCTTAATCTAGATTAGTAGCTATATAGGTACCTCAGAACACTTATTTCCAACACTTAGAAACACCTTTTTCCCTCAGTCACTTGGCAAATGGGACAGGGACAGCAAGAAGCAAGGGCCAAGCAATTTTTATTTTGGACAGGATTTATTAATCTCCTCACGCATTATTTCTCCCTTTCAGATTGCTATTCTTTCATACACCCAGGTACGTATATGGACAGTAAAAAAAAAAAAGAAAGAAAAAGAGGGAAGAAATATAAGGATGTAAAGACAGCTGTTTAACAGATGTACATGATATTATCAGGAGCCTAATAAAAGTGAGAATATCACTTGGGAAAATAACAAGCAATATTTAATTATCATAATATAATTGCTATGATTAAAACAGTATTATTCTTGCCCATGACCATGGCCTTTACTTTCCAACCTTTTGTGTGAGATATATACACACAATCTCCATACTTATTCAAATATGTCAAAGATACAACAATGCTACTATTGTTAATTATATTTTTATAGATTATACATTCCTTTTTTTAATCTAGTATTTAATTCAATCTCTTCAACATCTCAGGCAGGTAAAAACAATAAATCTAACAAGTTAAAAAAATAGGAGAAAAATTTTATGTCGTTATGAATAAGAACTCTAACTGGACTTTATAAAAATTTCACAAGAGAGTTGACAGGTTAAAAAATACAATCAGGGGGAAGTAAGGCAGCCAAGAGATTATGAGACTTCTTGTAGACAGAATGAGGACTCAGGCTATGTCAAAGGCGAGGGGCAAGGGTCCATCACCCCCTTTTTCTGTAGCCTCCCAAGTCCTTCCCTGTGGGCCTCTTTGTGACCATGCCTGTCTTAGGTCGTCCCTCCCTTGAGGAATCTTACCTGTCATTGGTTAACTGGTCAGGCTCAGGGCCAACCAGGGTAAAATAAAGTGGGCAGAGGTGGCGCTTGTTATCTATTGTTTGATCCTTACTGCCTGACAATGATTGATGAGCTTTACTTGTATTCCTGTGCAAATTGAACCCAATAAAAGCCCATTGAGGAAAAGGCTCTTGGCCCTTCTCCTTTGAGAGATCAGCCACCTTTCCTCCCCAAGCAAAAAAAACAAAACAAAACAAACAATAAAAACAATCAGTAAACTTGTAAGGCTATTAAAGAAACAACTCAATAAGCTACACGGATATTACCCAGAGTGCCAAGTGATCTAAACAAAAGTTTTTGGCTGATGGACTTAAGTTGAGCAGAGGGGTGAGTGAACACTTTTCAGTACAAGACAGAATGCCAAAACCTTCACCAGAACATAAGTATTGTTTGTGTTGCAGAGTGACTGTAACACACGAATTGTTTGAGGACTCAGCATGTTGATGCCTTTTGGAGAACAGGAATAAAAGAAGAATACTAGGGTAGATCAGACATCTGCAAAACTAACCATGTGTTTTTTACTTAATGGAAATTATGTTATGATGTGTGCTCCGAGGAGCCAAATTGGTGTTATTTATTACACACTGTTTATTGTACAGGTTGGATAATTTATTGATACTGGCTGGGAATCACTCCACACGAATGTTACTGAAGCAAACAGTGATAAAAAAACAAAACAAAACTCCTGATTTAATCAAGTCATTGCTGACATCCAAAAATTACTGGCTTCCAAAAATCAGAACTTGAAGCAATGACATCCTGAAGTACTTAGTTGTACTCCTTAATTATCGTATAAGTAAGGATTGATTCAATTTGTCTTTCCAAAAAGAAAAAAAATATGTATTTCTACAAATTTACTTTCACTTTAAGATAAACAAAGATGATACTACATCTCTGTGTTAATTTTGTTCATATATGAAGGAAAAAATGAAAATCTTTGATATGGTAAAAACAGGCTAAAACATGGCTTTTCCCCAGTCATTTTGGTAATCACTGACTCAAGAGAGAAAGACTGACCTTGTAATAAACTGCCTTTTTGTTTTCCTTCTTAGAGAGCATGGGCACCCAGGTAAAAAGTAAATTGGATTCTCTGCTCCAGGATCATGTGTGTAACAAAATACTGGTTTTAACATGTTTATCAGTTTCTCAGCAAGACATTGCACATGTGTTCCATAGTTTAATTGTACAAAAACAGAGAAGTGCTATATATTCAATCCATAATGGAAGTAACACAAGTCACAGGGGCCATGCCCGTAGTGCATCATGGAGAACTTAGCAAAGCCCAGTTGTATTTACTTGAAAACTCCATGACACCCTAGCCCCCACACTCCTGTAATACAGGTCTAGGAGAACTGAAAGCCCAGCTGACTGCAATTACCCTGCCCGGGTAGAGTGCCAGAACATGCTCCAGAGCCCTCTTCCTTCCACAAGGGAAATGCAATTAAAACCTATTCACTGGGCATCCACCAAGCAAAGGGCAGGCCTTGTGAAAACTACTAATAGCACCAGTGGGAAAGAGACTCCTTGGAACACTTCACCACTGGGTCATTTTCCATAAATCAGATTTTCAAATTTTAACATTTAGGAGGAAGGATTTCCAATTATATTAGTTTCCCTCTGTTGCTGTAACAAACTTCCACAGACCAAGTGGCTTAAAACAACAAAAATTTATCTCTTACAGTTCTGGAGGTCAGAATTTCAAAATAGGTCTCATGAGGCTAAAGTCAATGTGTCATCAGGACTGTTTCTTTTTGGAAGCTGCCAACACTTCTTGGATCGCGCTTCCTTTCTCCATCTCCACAGTCAGCCACAGTCGGTGTGCTGGCAAGTCATCGCTCTGACGCTGACTCTCTGCTCCCACTTCCACCTTTAAGTACCCTGGGATTACACTGGAAACACCTGGTTACTCTGGGCTGCTCTCCCCAATAGAAGATCAAATGATTTGCAACCTTACTTCCACCTGAAACCTTGATGCCCCTGTGCCACAATATAGTCCCTAATTCCAGGGATCAGGATGTAGACACCATTTAGGGACCACTTCTGTGCCTGCCACAGCACTACTTTGCAAACAACAGTGGAAATCACTCCCTGGTCGGATGGTTGGAGTTCAGCTGGTTGCAGTGTCATCCCGTGCACCAAAAGGTTGAGGGTTCCACCCCAGGTCAGGGCACATATGTAGGTTGTGGTCGGCAATCCCTGGTTAGGGCATGTATGGGAGGCAACGTTGGTGTTCCTTTCTCACGTCGATCTCTCTCTCTCTCTTCCCCCCACTCCTCTCTCTCTACCTATTGTTTGGGATGAAGATTTAAAAATAATTAAAAAATAAAAACAACAATGGGAATCAAAAGCTGTAGTATGGACAGAAGGACAAATGTGTTCAAAGCCTCAAATTTCTTATGTCCAAATTCTAAGCACTCAGATCAGTGGATGACGCTGGCCGGAGCCTATGGGCATAGAAAAATCTCTATAACTCTTCTGGGAATTTCAAAAGCAGCAAGAAAGGACAGTTCCAGTTTTGGTGCCTGAAAGATTGTGTGACCTTAAGCAAATCTGTGAACTTATTTTTGTGGACCTCAGCTTCCTCATCTTTAAAATAATAGGGTCTCACTAGACAATTCTTAGTGTCATTTCTAGTAGATTGTTATCTTCTGAAAGGGAAGGTTAGATGAAGATGTGAAATTCTGAGAAACGTAAGTACTGGTGTCTTGTAATAGAATAGCACCTACCAAAAAATGAAGCAATTAATATTGTACTACTTTCCAAAGTGTGCAAATCTGACACTGATAACATTAGTGCAATCATGAGCAGTACACCTCTTTTTTTTCTTATAATTTGCAGATGATGAAGGATAGTCTTAGAAGCATTTTGGTCAAAATAAAGTGAAGGTTGTTATACAGAAATAATTTTTACTTTATTCATTATTCATTCTATTCATTGTCATAGAAAATAAAAATTAATTGAAATATTATAACCAGAAACATAAAACCTCTTATTTTACAGTTAAAAACAATCACATTGAAACGTGATTAATGGGCTAGTGAAAGCAATGGTCTTAATACAAAACTGTATAAATGACATGGGAAAACATAAGACTCTCATATTTATGACATTGCCCATCATATTAAATTAAGATTTATGATTTCATATGTGACTTATATTTTAGAACCAGAGTAAGAATTCTAATGCCAATTACTTAAAAAAAAGATTAAACAATGAATAAAATGGACAAAGCAGAAAAGTACTTTATGATATCAAATATTGCCAATCTATTAAAACCTATATCAGTCAAAATTATTACCTAAACATATGCACCCTTTCTCTTCATGTTAAATATAATAATGTACATGTAATTCAAACATAATTTGTGGGTGGTGATTTTATAATAGGCTAGAGTTGTTGAAATGTTAATGAAGACATCTTGTGCCTAGGAGAAAAAAAAAATCAACTTCAAGGAAAAGCAGCTGGGGATAAGTAGAAATATAAAACCAGTAAGGAAAGACATTCCAAGACACGTAAACTTGGACACTTCTGTAATTCCTTTGGTTTTTATTTTTTCCTTATTCATAACATTTATAACATTTTTCCTATCTATCAAATCTGAGATTCTGTAAAAATAAGCTGCTAGGGCTGAGGGGATTTAAGTAACAACTAGTAAAAACAATTGCTCAATATTAGAGGGAGCAGAGTGCTCTGGACACAAGCTGAAGGCACAAGATTCTCACAGAGAGTAGCTAAGCGGACAGTGGGGTGGGAGTCGTGGTGGAGGGAGATGGGGGCAGTGATAGGCAAAAGGATGTTTGGAGCTTGGAGATATTGGGCCAAGAAAAATTAGCAAGAGTTTCATGTAGATAATTAGAGTGTATTTTAGTCCTGGAATCATTCAGGGAAACATGGAAAGATTGTTTTCCCAAAGAGCATGAAGAACAATGAGGTTTCAACAGAGCTAAAATTTCAGGAAGAGCCTGAAAAGGCAAATACTTGGTGGCTAAAACCTAATGTGAAAATTAGTACATAGTTTACACTCAAGAATCTGTTGCCCACCTTCAGTTTGTACATCTACATACCATTCAGTGACTGAATTACGAAGATTGTGCATTCACTCTGACCAAGAACTTTATAGCCATGTTGCTTTCTTCTTAGAAAAGCTACACAGGTAGCTAAAAATTCAAACTTAAAAATATTTATTAGATTTCTGCCTTTTTTAATGGCCTGATAGATACTGGACTGAGAAAAGAACACTGTAATAGAATAATGAGAATGTTTTGTTTATGTAAAGTTGTACATAGCTCACTATCTGCTATCTGTCATATGATAAACATTTAATAAGGTCGATAATTATTAAGATGGTTACTAGGTAATGAATCAGGAGGCTCAACGTTAATTTTTGTTCTGTTACTCACCAGTTATGTTTTCTTCTATTACCCAAGTCATTTAACCTCTCTTTAATTTCAGCTCCCACATTTAAGTGGTAAAGAAAAGTATCTGTAATATCCCTACTGGACACAATTGCTCTGAATAGAGACAATACGATCTATCATCTGTCTTCCCATGTATCTCCCAGTGATTTTTGGAAACTCTAAATAATAGTAAAATCCTTATGGCTAAGGCACAGTCTTGTTTTTAAGGAGGTTATAATCTAGAGACGGAGGTATACTTGGTGTACAAGGGCTGTCAGAATGCGTACAGAATGCTGATGATATGATGGCAGAATACAAGTGCTGTAAGAAAACTTCAAAAGCGTTTCCTTTCATTAATACATTAATGAAGGATTGTAGTCTAATACTAACATCAGATGACTCAGCAAACATGATGGAATGGATCAGTGTGGCTCGTGTATAAATGTTGTCTGTGTCATGCAGAGCATAACCCTGTACTGAGTCATCCCGCTGCCACCCCTAACCTTTCATACAGACTCAGATTAAAACCATATCACAGTCCTGAAACTCTATTGTACATTTAAGCCTAACAGCAATCAATGGTGACTAAAATAATTATTTGAAATGTGGCAAAGAAAACGATAAAAGATATTATGATCCTTATCTTAACACTATAATATTAGGTATCCTTAGAAGAGAAAAAGTGACTTAGAGTGGTATAAAGAAAGTAACAATTAAAAATATGTGTAGCTGGTTCAATATAGAAGAAGTCACAGAGAATTTAAAGTTAAATTTTAGGGAAACAGCAAGATAATCAGATTATAGAATTGTCTCCCTGGAGAAGTAAAAGCATCCTGTGACAACGAAAACTAGATCAGGGGAAAGAGGTTGGAGCCAATAAAGGAGTTTTAAACCAAAAGGAGAGGGGGTGGATGACCTTTCAATTTTTTTCTGTAGCGTTTTTGGACACCAAACTGCTCAGAGACAGCAACATTTCTCTGAATTAATAGTAAATGTCAGAAACACATGTATTAAATTTTTACATTAGGATGACCGAGGTCACCCCTAATGAGATGGGGAAAGTCAGTCGTTCAATTCCAGATATTTTCATTAGCGAGAGAACTACAAAGGGCAAGTGACTGAGGATAGGTGTAGCCAATTAACATCAAGACTAAAGCAAGAAATCGATGCCAACGGACTTCTGAGACATCGCTCCACTGCTTTCTTATCTGTGCCTCTAAGCAGTCATCTCCTATGGGCAAAATATATTTCAGGAAGACAGAAACTAATTTTGACACAAAATGCTCCGCATTGATTTCCGGGATTCTGTTGTGGCTTCTCCTCAGCAGATTCCTGCTAGACTGAACAGGAAAACCACTTTGATACATAATTCAATAGAAAGCCGAATGTAACTTTTAAAATTTACAAATGCCAACTGAGAAGATGAAGAATGACATCCCATCTTTCTTCCTGGAATTTCAAGCACAAGGAATAAAAATTTTCATCCAAGGGCATTTTCTGCAGAAGTAACCACATCACTGGGGAGAAACACACCAAAAACAATTCAAGTTTTTAAAGAATAAAGAAAGAGACAAATGGATATACCAATATGAGTTTTTTTTTATCACATTCTAATGCCCAAGGAAAAATAATTCTGGATGCTACGATTAAGTTCTCTTGTGCCATAAAGAGTAGAATGTCGTTCCTTACGACAGTTTTTAGGGCCCTAATCTTACGTGGTCTGATCTGATACTTTAACTCAGCATAGAACGAACAAACAAAAAATGACGCTGATCAGTATTAATGCTTGTCAACTACTTTTTATAATATATAATTTAAAATTTACCTTAAATCATCACATTTTCTTTGACAAAATAATTCAGATAAATATCATATATTTAGTAAAATGCTCAATGCCTTATTTCAAAGGTAACACCTCTGAAAATTTCAGAGATATATTCATAAAATTTCAAAATGCCCAACCGCAATGAAATGCCATATTGCCTTTATTATTTTTTGGTATTATGTTCTCCAATTTAAATATTTATTCATAATGTATGTAAACCTTGATTATTCAGAAACATATTAACATCTTTGAGACTTCTCTGGGGACTATTGACAACAATGCTATAATTTTGTGCTCAGGATTAAAAAAAAATCTGATAGTGAATTAAGTTGATTAAGCCTTAAATTTGCTCAAGAAATGTCTCAATTCCTAAGTAAAATAGGTTCATTTCAGGGTTATGATAATTTCTCACTCAATTATTTTATGTTTTTGAAAGTAAAATGTTTATATGAAAAAATCATTTTTAAAATATGTTAAGTATTATTTGCTAAAAATCCCTATAGCTTAATTTGCTGTTTATATGGACATATATAGTAATAATATATGTGTGTTTGTATACTATAATATATAACATAATATATACATATTTTGTATAGTATACAGGATCAAGCACAAATAACACCTCTTTTTTTTATTACAAAATCTTTTATTACAAAATCATAAATAAATAATTCTGTAATATAACAGTATGACACCCAAGCACACCATATGACATTTAGGTGAAATTAAAACCATAAATTTTTACAATAATAATAAATATTATTATCCTACCAACCACACTCAAGCAGGTGTTACTTCTGCTGGACCCTATATGTGCAGAGGTTGGGAAAAGCAGGTTTACAGTCGTTCATTTTGAATATAATACAATAATTGCCCTGGCTGGTGTGGCTCAGTGGATTGAGTACTGGCCTGCGAACCAAAGGATTGCCGGTTGGATTTCCATCAGGGCACATGCCTGGGTTGCGGGCCAGGTCCCCAGTGGGGGCCACACAAAAGGCAATCACACCTTGATGTTTCTCTCCCTTTCTTTCTCCCTCCCCCCCCTCTAAAAATAAATGAATAAAGCTTTAAAAAAATACAATAGTTAATAAATAATAAGAATAAACTGTTTTGTGTCCTCACAACTGTAAACCTCCTTTGCCCACCCTGTACATCATCTGCATGTATATACACATAATATTCATATCATGTATATATATTAGATAATACAGATAACACAAAAGTACATATGTATGCAATTTTCCAATGCCTTAGAACTATGTTTCCATGAATAATTATAAATTATCAGAGATAATTTAAAAACTAAGTAGAATTTTTAACAATTTTACCATTGAGTCAAAAATTCAATGACTTTGATAACTGACTACACTTTTACTCCTTGCAGATGTAATAAATTAGAGGTTGAAGCTGCTATCACATACTGCAATATGTTTATCTTTCATCATTTGGTTGTCAACTGTAGCTTTGAAAACATGAAATCAAATACACATACTAATTTCCCTTTATGGCATTTTCAAATGTACAGAGAAAGAAATAATCCAATTCCAGTCACAGTTTGTGAAATTGCTTTTTAAAAGGTGAAAGATTTATATGATCTGAAGAGAAACCAGAGTATATGAAAATGTTTTTAAAATAAAACAGAAAATAAAGGTTTACAATATTTGGAATCTTTTTAGAACTTTTGTTTCCAGTATTTTATTTTACTTACCAACCTTCGTCCAACACAAACTAGAGTCACAATAAATCTAACGATTTTCCACCAAATGAATTCTAAGCTTGCAAATAAAAAAGAACTGATAATAATAAGAACAATATTTTGATATCTCCCTCTCTCACTTAGGTCCATAAAGGGGAAAACTATAAAAATAAATAGTGGTCCACCCAAAAGGCAGAAGCATAAACACGACAAGCCTTGTGGTATTATTTCCTGAATGGCTCACATGATTTTTTGGAAAGTGTTTTTATAGGCTAAATTACAGAATCATAGAATCATGGAATTTTTAGAACTGGAAGGAATTTTAGCAGTCACTAGGGTGCTGTTTGGTAAACTTTCTCTTGAATTTTCAAAATAATACCTGAAATCGCTAGTATAAATTTCTAAGAACATCATCTCTCCAAAGACTGCTTCCTGTGTGTGCTGGGTACATGGCACCATACGGCTTCACTGCATTATGGTCTGGTACAGCAGGAATGAGTTTGGCCTGTCTAGGACTACGTTCAAGGAGGTTTAGTGATGGAAGTTAAAGGGTTCCCAGCTATACATATTTATATATCCGTATCCAGATATTATACCCAGGATAAGTTTCCAGTGTATAAGAATGCGTGCCACTAACTAAAATCTACAGTATCCAGAAACTTTAGCCTAGATTATCATCTCTAAATATATATTAAAATATTTTAATAGATTATAATATTATTTTAGGGGAGAGTTTGTGTGTAACATTTCTGTGACTCATACAAAACCTGGCATTTTATATAGTACAGAGTAGATACTTGCATTTTAGGTTGTTTTGTTTTTGAATACATTTGGTCTTATATGTCTCCAAAAAAAAAAACTTCTAGAATATCAGATGGGCATCTAAAGTGTGCTTTTTATTTTGGTAGAATTGTTAGAGAAAATTTAATTGTGCTTAAAGGAGATTATTTCACTTAAACCTCACAAAAATCTAGTTTATAAGTGAGGAGACGATCTTTAGATAGATAATAATTTGAACCAATTTGCTCAACTTTTAAGGCACAGAACTGAGCTTCAAACCCAAATATATCTGTTAAAGCCGCCCTGTGAGAAAGGACAGAAATCCAAAAGGATTCAGCCATTTTACAAAGAGAGAATATAATTCTTAGAAAGGTCCTTTCAAGTAAATATATATATATATATATAACAATTCAAATTATTATATAAAAATTATAAACTGTAAAATAATATTTGGAATGATTTAAACATGTAATCTAATCAAAGAAGAAAAACAAAATAATTTTTCTTAGAAATCTTCCTTTTACTTTTACCCAGAATTTCCTCATATTAAAAAATACACAATGAATTGCTTTAAATACCTGAAAAACATGTTTCTGACTCTGTTCCCCTAAGGTCGACACTCCCCTCAGTCTGGTCCGAACAGCCATCCATGGAAAGGCGTTTGCTTACATAGCCCCTGGACTCATCTGCTTTCATATATGTACCGTAGGCTACGACTTTGCGCATTTTCCTCAACTCTTTCAACATGAACAGATTTGACAAATTATTTCAAAGTCCTTTTTCAAGTTCTACCTCTAACATGATGATCTTTTGCTTTTCAAGCATTGTATTAAATACTTATTCTCTGAATTCCATTGTCTTTGCACCGAGCACTGCAGATAAATCTTTGATTTTATAGAATAGCACATTTTTAAATTTTTAAAAAATATATGTGTGCATTGATTTGAAAGAGAGGGAGGGAAAGAAACATCAATGTGAGAGAGAAACATTGATTGGGTGCCTCTCATAAGGGCCCCGACTGGGGATCAACCCACAACCTAGGTATGTGCCCTGACTGACAATCAAACCCTCGACCCCTTGGTACACAGGACAAAGCTGCAGCCAATGAAGCCACACCAGCAAGGGCTAGATAGCACAATTTTAAATAGATTTCACCCACAGCTGACACTGAAAGTCTACTTATTCTCTCTGTTTTCTCTTTCACTAGGCATTTTTCTCCATCATTGGAGTGGGGGAGGTGGTTGTAGGATCACTGGATACCTTTATTTGTATTGTTAATTTGGATCTTTCATGGAAGTGGGGAAAGCTTTTCACTGAAAATAAATCAAAATATTGAGTTAACTGGTGAAGTTCCAACATTATTTTAAGTTATATTTAGCTGCCACAATTGATAGAACTTATCAGCTTGCATTTTTTTCTTAGTGCAAGGCAATTTCTAATTATTTGAATCAACCTTTAAAATGATATGGTTCCTATCTACATTTACTAATTTTTTAAAATATTGTGTTTCTTTGGCTATTTTTTAGTGTGCTGGCTAAAATTTCAATTCCAGTATTAAAGAGAAATTAAACTAATGGGCGACCTGATTGCATGTGAACTTAGTGGTATTATGCCATATGTTCATTTGATGCCTTCAGTGTAGGGTAGAACTCATGAGCAGTAACCAACAGCAAACACTCAAATGTTTAATATGTATTGGTTCTACCTCATTAACACACTATTTAATAAACTATATTTTACTATGCAGATATGTAATATTCTTAATTTACATTAAATTGAGTAATTAATATGTCTTATAAAGGGTTCCATCATAGTGCCTGTCATGATTACATAAGAGGGAAGAAAAAATTATTCACATTCCATTTAAAAGAAAGTAAGAAGTACATATATTTTTAGAAGAATTTTTCTTGTTATTTAAATAACCAACCGTCTCTCCTTCAAAATTGTCAGACTTTATATATTTGCTAAAGTGTTCAATTTTATTTTAGTAAGCTCCACCTCTGCTTTCTAAACAGAACCCACTTCTTAACAGAACCATTTCTGTATGATGCCTACAGAATTATTCACTCACTCCCTCACTTCTCTATTTTATATCTAACATAGTATATTTTTCCTTCGGAAGTGGTATCCTATTGTTTTGTGATTGTTATTTATGTCTGCCTTCTCCTTTACCTTAGTGGGTTCCTAATGGAGGTTCAATTTTGTTTCATCTTTTCATATTCTCTACTTAAAGCTTTACCTAACACAAAGAAGATAAATCTTCACATAAGATATGAATTTCACCTGGCAATAAATTTCATGAGGACAGGCCTTTTGCTGTTTGGTCACTGATCTGTCATGCTCACCTAGAAAGTCCCTGGCACATAGGAAATAGTCAATAAAGAAATATTCATTGAACTTATCAAGTTTTGAAAGGTTTATTTGATTTGCCATTTATTTAATTTGAATTAATCTAAAGTGTCTAATCATAAAAAATTAATATTTGACTATTAGTTACTATTAATTACATTAGTGAATAAGATATTTTCTAACCTTATACCTCAAAACACATTTCATTCATCAAAATAAAAGAATCAGATGTGCAACAGCAAATTGTGACCTATGCCTGCCCTTCTGACACGACCAGCAGCCAACACACGTGCATTTTATCCCCCACGTCTGGAGCTCTCATCAGAGCTTTAACCCAACCGTGTTTGAATCTTCATACCGAAAATCGAGTGGAAACTTTGCTGTGCAGTCTCACTCATGATACTTCTGGCAATCTTTAGGTCATTTCATGCCAAGCAATTGCAAAAGGCCACCTTAGATTTCAGAAGAGCTATCCCTTGCCAGAAACAGGAAGATAAACGAACATGATGAAACTCTCGCAGGTTAACAATAATTATAACAACATATTTTTCAGCCCTCTTTTGGCAATCTCCTCTTTCTAGTCTATAATTTTAATTGCTCCATTCATATATCAAATTAAATCTGAACTAGTAAATTTCGCCTGTTTATTTAAAAGAGCACTGGATTATGAAAATCAAGAGAGCCAGATTCCTGTACCAATTCAATCATTAATAAGCTGTGTGTTCTTATTGTTGGGAACCCAACCTGAGTAGACAGGAGACAGCAGTAGAATGTCTGAAGTCCTTTCAAGCTCTGAGATTCTGAGATCGTTTTAACTGATCCCCGTTGACATTTTCCAGTTTTACTCATATCATTATACTTTGTGCTCCTTCCTTAGCTTAGAATAGCCTCTATCTTTGCTTGCCTCTTCAAATTCTGATGACTTTTCCAGACCCAACTTTCTTCAGATTTCCAGCAAGTCTTCTCATGTTCTCATTGATTTTCCTTCTGATCACTTACTTACCTTATGTCATTCTGTGAGGACACACTATAAGCCATATTAATTTACTATTTTGTTGGATGTTAGTTTTTCATATTTAACAACAGTATTGCATAGATATTAGTCTTATATCTCCAAGTAGATTACTATGCTCTTCTAGAAGAGACAATGACTATACTTCTTTTGTGTGCCTTATGACATTTAGTAGTATTCTGGGTGTTCATTAAGTTTTTGTTGTGTTTTAAGAAGCACTTGATTGACTGCTTGCTTAACTGATTTTAGAAGGGAAACGATAATATTTGTGCAGAAAAAACTCTGCAAAATAGCTTTTTGTATAAGTTCTTAAGCAAAATATGACTGAATTTCCCATTCCATTGGTAATGCTGGCATTTGAAGTGTCTTTTATTATTTGATTCGTATACCCTGCTGTTTCTGATAACCAGTTTTGTCTAGAGAAGAGAAAAAGGCTTTTAGTGAGAGCTCTGTGTGCGTTCAAGTAGTGGGAACTTACACAATTCCAGATCATTCAACTTCGTTAAAGGACTTTTTTCATAAGGCCTACGGAGTAAGAAAGGAAGCATGACTCAAGAGAACCAGATTTTAGTACCAGTTTTGTTAGAAAATCCCTGGATGACAAAACTAATACACTATTACATCTATGCTCAGTTTTCCTATTACATGTTCAATTCAGTATTATTCTTCTGACTTACTTCACAGATTAGTTTAAGATAAAATGAAGTATTTTTTAAAAACCTTTGAAACATATAAGTAATATAAAAATGCTAGAATATTACTACTTTAACTTGTTTTTTAAGCTCAGTACACTCAGTGTCTTCCTTATTAATCACACTTGTTAGGACTTTTTCTAAATTTGGTAGAAGAAAATCTAATAGAAAAATTGATACATAAAATTAGGACTTTACTTTCCACTGAAATAGAAACAGCCAGAGAAATGAGTCCAAGACACATCTGAACTGCCATGAAAATAACTTTTTAAAATAGTTTTTCTGTTTTCTAAAAAAGAATTTTTTTTCCAAAAAAATCTGTTATACTGAATTTTTTATTTATGAAATACAAAACATATAACTTTCCTACAGTGGATAAGTTTGCTGAAAAAATATGCCTAGAGCAATGGTTGCGGTTGTGGCAGAGACTACTGCTTATTGAGATCTTCAGTCTCAAACCAGACTATAAAAATGTGTAGGAATGTCCATTAGTGTGCGTTACATTAAAAATACAGTTCTTGCCCTGGCTGGTGTGGCTCAGTGGACTGAGTGCCAGCCTATGAACCAAAGGGTCGCTGGTTCAATTCCCAGTCAGGACACATGCCTGGGTTGTAGGCCAGGTCCCCAGTAGGGGGCATGTGAGAGGCAACCACACATTGATGTTTCTCTCTCTCTCCCTCTCTTCCCCTCTCTCTAAAAATAAATAAATAAAATCTTTAAAAAATACAGGTCTTCATTGAGATAATTTATAAAGAAACTTTAAACTTTTTAGAAGACTACAATTACACAGTTTTCTAATAAATATTAAATAAAAATGTCAACAGATAACAAGTGAATTAATTGTCTTTGGTTTTCTCTTGAATTGAGAATGTACACATAACTTTCCATTAACTACCTATTAACTAGATCTTTTCTACTTTGTTTAGTTTTAATAAGACTTCATAAATATTTTGGAATGATCATTACATCTAATCTCCTTTTTAGCTTCTTTCCTTTGGTTTATTAACTATATTTATTAAGGGCTAATTTAAATGTAATAAGGTTCATTATATAATTTAATCTTTAAAACATTTTTGAGATGAGTAAAAATATTATCTTTTCTTAGTTGAAGACAAAATTAATTTTCAGGAAGATTAAATTACTCACCAAAGTACACACAGAAAGCCAATGGCCAAGTCTGTAACAAAATCTGAGTATCTTTGAATCCGAAGTAGATGCTCTTAATCCTAATCCATTCTGCCTTTGTTTTACCAGTAATATATGTTTATTGCTGGTAAAACAATTCTTAATTCTTAGTCTGTGGAAAGGTCCATGGTTATTTATTTTTAGAAATAATTTTATGTATCTGATTGTAACTTACAATCAGAATAAAAATCTTAACTTCTTTATATTTTGCCTTTATTTTGACACTAAACTTATTACATAATATACATCAGAAATCTTAAGAGAACAAATATACTGCAATCATAGATTAAACACATAATTTGTATCACACAGCTCTATATACAAACACAAAATAAGGTAGATTGGTTGGGTTTTAACTAATTATTTAATTCATTTATTCATTTAAGCACAATTATTTGTCAAGGTCATGAAAAACAAACAAACAAACAAAAGACTGAGAAATTATCACGGGTGAGAGGAGATTAAATGGTCGTCTAAATGCCATTTGGAGTCCCGGATTGGATCCTGGAACAGAAGAAAGACAGTATTTGAAACACTGGTGAAGTTTAAATAAAGTATTTAATTTAGTTAATAGAATTACCAGGGTTAGTGGTTTAGTATCGACCAAAGTACCACAGTATATACCGAATTATGTTAACATTAGGAAAAGTCAAATGAGTGGAAGGTGCACAGAAACTTCCTTGACAATCTTTGCAATCTCCCTGTGTACTCAAGAGAGTTCTTAAAAGCTCGAAGTTACTGGGTCAAAGGGCAGTTCCATTTTTAGTTTTCTGAGGAAATTCCATACTGTTTTCCACAGTGGCCTCACCAGTCTGCATTCCCACCAACAGTGCACGAGGGTTCCCTTTTCTCCACATCCTCTCCAACATTTGTTTGTGGATTTGTTTATGTTGGCCATTCTGACTGGTGTGAGATGATACCTCATTGTGGTTTTAATTTGCATCTCTCTGATGGCTAGTGATGCTGAGCATCTTTTCATATGTCTCTGGGCCCTCTGTATGTCTTCCTTGGAGAAGTGTCTGTTCAAGTCCTTTGCCCATTTTTTAATTGGGTTGTTTGTCTTCCTGGAGTGGAGTCGTGTGAGTTCTTTATATATTTTGGAAATCAGGCCCTTGTCTGAGGTATCATTGGCAAATATGTTTTCCCATACTGTTGGTTCTCTTTGTAATTTGGTGCTGTTTTCTTTAGCCATGCAGAAGCTTTTTACCATATGATCTCACCTTTAACTGGAACATAAGCAATAGAAGAAAAAAGCAAACAAAATATAACCAGAGACATTGAAGTTAAGAACAATCTAAAAATAGCCAGGGTGGGGGTGGGGGGTGGGGGCGGGGACAGTGGGTAGAGGGGATTACAGGAACTACTATAAAGGACACATGGACAAAACCAAGGGGGAGGGTGGAGAGGGGGGAGGGAGGTGGGTTCACCTGGGGTGGGGTGGAGGGATGGGGAGAAAAGGCATACAACTGTAATTGAATAACAATAAAAAAAAAAAAAGCTCGAAGTTAAAAAATGCTTTATTGAGTATCCAGCATGTGCTATACTGTGCTAAGGGGTAGTCCAGAGAGAAAAATTAAGACAGCTCCTGCCCTCAGTAAGTTCCCAGTCTAATCAGGTTAGTATTTCTGACTGTAAGACGGCAGGATACTCCTTTATGTGTCTTTGTGCGGAGACTATCTGAGTACACAAGAAGCAGAAATTAACTCTATTTAGATAAAATCAACAAGAATTCTTAAGGATGCAGAAAATATTTCACAATTTTATTATTTTCTCTAAATAATAAATATTGTTTTACACTAAATTTGTAGTGTAAACAATAAAACTAGATATAATTTGTAGGCCAATATTGCTGCTCATGTCAAGAATAATCTTGAAAAAATTCTTTGGACCAAATATTTCTCTCTATGAATAACAGGTAATTTTTAGAGAGAGAAAGACCGACTGGTTGCCTCCCATACATGCTCCCACCAGGGACTAAATTCACAACCTAGATATGTGCTCTGACCAGGAATCGAACCTGTAATATTTTGGCGCATGGTATGACTCTCCATTCAACTGAGCACCCAGCCAGAGTGCTAGCGGTATTTTCTTTTTTGACAGTTGAAATATCCATTCCAGAAAAAGACACAAAAGGGTACCTCTCTCATGCTAGGTACAAATAGACCAACTGTTAGTTCTGCTTTGAAAGAAGGACAGACCTTTTTATTACTGTAACATGAACAGTATGTAGGGATATTTATATCTAAGTTTGCTGGAAATAAATTTAGTTCACGCCTGTTATCCTGTTATAATTATAAACAAATCCCATTTCGTTTTCAAAAATGCCCCAGTGTGGACAATTAAACTATGTAGTTATTTAACTGCATGGAAGGCCTTGCCCACAAAATGACCCAGATTTTGCTCATAATAGGATATAGGAAAGAATATACATGAATAGACAAATAAATTAATGTATTTTTAAGTTCTTTTTTTCAGATATTTAATGATCCTACTACAATCAATATTGAGTTACAATATTTTTTTTGTTTATGTTGTCTTTACTTATCTTTTATTGCTGTAAGTGAAGAAAAGGGTAAATTCAATGTCACATCAGAAAAGGCAAGCCAGCATACATTTTTGGTTAAAAAACATCCAATATCTGATATATGTTTCAAATCTTTGTAGGTGAGATGAATATGGAGATGATAACCAAAAGATCATGTTTGGCTCCAGATCCAAGCCCCAGTATAAAGCTAAAAATTGCAGTTGGTCCAATAAGACCAAAAAGCTTTACTGTTCCAGTGAAATTGATTGATATTGCATTTGTCATTATTAAAAATGTAATTAAAAATGATCAGAAACATATAGACTCAATTAATAAGATCCTTAGAGGAGTGGAATGTTTCAGAAATTCTGTAACGGAATATACTTTCGAAACACATGTTTTATGGTCACTGCTTCTAATTACATCCACAACACAAGTCATATTTTTTGCTGAAAATCCATAACATAGCAGCTGATAATCTCCAAAGGCGGTTCAGATATCAGAAGGAATAGAAAGATCTCTTGGTACATGCTCTAGTTAGTTAGGTCGAGCATTTCACAATAGTTTGTGGAGTGCAGTTGCTGTGGGGTCTTTTCACTGAGTTTTTCTGAGTTTTCAGGTATTGCTCTTTATATGAATATAATTACATAGGTGATATATATTTGTAATTAAGAAAAAATCATGTAGATAAAGGTTTAGTTATTATTGTTTAAACTTCATGTCAAGCCAAACCCCTAAAATATTACAGTAATTTTAAAGACAATAACACCTACTTTCATTACATAGAGCAAATGAGGAAAAGGACATCTATTTTCATTTAGATCCATATTGGCAATAAGCATACCTCAACAGAAGGTTCTTAATCATGAAAATAAAAATCAGTGATAATTATTTTTTCTATCTGTTGCTGATAACCTATTATAAACACATGTAAGGCATAGGCAGCAAAACAGAACTTCTTGAGCCAGAACTAGTTATTTATGTTTTAAATACCATTCAATATAAACATTATCATGGGAGTTTTTATATAAATGTGTACATTTTTAGATTTTTAAATTTGAATCCCTCTTTAGGTAGGATATGCTTTCTTTAAAATAATCCCATACAATTCTCACTGTCCTTGTACTTGAGCCTTTTAATTTCTATATAGTTTGTCTGCCTGTGCTAAAAGAACTCAGTTCCTTTTAGGAGGGCACCACTCAGCATAGTGCCCTCCTTTCCAATATTGGCTGAAAAGTTCTTAAAAAGTTACTTCCCCATACTTTCTTGCAACTACAGAGGCTGAAAAACTTAAAATCTACTTTTCCATATGACAGACCTAGGCGGGCCTAGGAGGAATGGAAAATCACCAGGCAGGAAACTATACTGTGGGAAACTGCCCGCTGACCCTACCCGGGGCAAACACATGCCCTGCTAAGATTGGGGTCTGGCGTTGGTCTATCCACCATAACAGGGTGCAGCTTTAACTTGAGCCTGACAAGATGTATCAAGAACAATGGTCAGCAGAAATGGCACCCAGCAACCAGCTCTAGCCAATCAGACTCTGACACCCCAACCAGTTACCCTTCGCGGGTTTTTGTGCTTAAAAACCCTGACCTAAGAACAACTGAGAGAGTCTTACTCTGCCTTGGTTGGCTCCACTTTCCCCTCTTATTCCCTGCTAATAAACCCTGCTCCTTGGCTCACTGTGTCCATCTGGTTTCTTCAGCCACTCTGACTTAACACCATAGTTCCTTAAACTAAAGTTCTGGATCCAATTTTAGTTCCAGCAATTGATAAACTCAGGTTAGTTTTGGGAGACAGAGATGAGGTGTTTCTGTTTCTAATAATGTCCTTGGAGATGTGCGTGTTTACTAGCAGTTACACTGGTGAGCCCAGCATTCCATTATCTGGTAACCTGATGCCAGGAGACAGTTGTAGTAGCCTAGATGTTGGCAGTAGGAGTTCCTGAGGCCTGTGTAATTGGGGGTAGTCTAAGAGGCCACAGAACACCCACCACAAGTGTAGCTGGGGGCTGGGCAAAGTAGCAATGCAAGGATTGAGAGTTATTTTGCATATAAATAACGGCAGACTTGTGTTCCAGCCTGAGCGGAGCCGGGAAGATATGCATGACTTTAACCCATGATGTAACCGGGAGGCAGCTCCCCCCAGTTACAGCACCTGCTCCAGAGCTCGGAGATGGTTTGCTCCACACCACAAGGCCGTGCCTGCCCAGACTAACTATGGCAGCCCAGAAAGGCTGGAAAAATACAGGAGTGCTGGCAGGTGTAGCTGATTGTGGGAGGAGTCAGAGGGAAACTCACTATGATGGAATAAAAGTCTGGACTCAGGATTTAGTGAATCAATAGGAAGGCCCATTCTGAAGTAAACATGTTAAAGCTGAATGCCTGTGCCTCGGATCCAGCACAGACACTCTAACGTGGCATGTGTGATCTCGGAGCAATGGATGAACATAGCTGATCATTATGAGATTCCATTTCACCCTCTCCAGGTGTTGATCTACAAAGGTGTCCGTATATTGGCAAAACCAGTAAAGGGGGTTCTGGGGGAGGTTCCAGGCTAGGATTTAAACTAAACACTGGCTACCATGTGGGACAGAGACAATGTGGGGGACAATGCTGTTGTATCCCGAACGCGAGCAGAAAATCAAATGGAGACGTGTGGAGTGCAAATAGATGGTACTTTATTTTTAACTGCGCAGGGGCGAACTCCCAGGGTGCCTGTTAAGGCTGCAAAGGGGAGTCGAGCCAAACACTTACAGGCTAGCTCTTTTATTCGTGCTCGAAGCAAGCAAGCAAGCTACAGAAGCCGGAGTTGCCGTTATCTCTGCATAGATCTGGGGTCAGGAGGAACTTTTGCTCTGGAGTCAGGAGGAACTTTTGCCTGTCTCCTGTTGGTAAGCTTATTTTGGCTGATGTTGTTTCTCTTCCTTATCCATTCTAGTGACCTTCAAGAGGTTTTCTGCTTAGCAATGCTTATAATTGTCTAGCCCTCTTTCCTAGCTCTCCACAAATGCAAGACATGTGGAAAGAAAAGGGGTGAAAGGACTCTTGCTGGTCGGCCATGAGGAGGTGCCACGTGGTGTTGGATTAAGAACTAGAGATCAAGGACATAGCTGACAGTGCTGGGACTGCAGGAGACTGCCCAGCTGAGCATAGATTACTGGGAGGAACCAGAAGTCTAGATGAGCTACGGACTTCTATTTCTTTTCCTGAGATGCAGTACCCCTGACTGGCCTGGTTTAGCAAGGGGAGGCAGGATGGTGTGTGTGTGGATGTTTTAAAGGGACTTTGAGATTTAACAGTGACATTCCACCATTGCTGTAAACCTGTATCACTTTTGAATAAATAGTTCCTGTCCTTTTCACCAAACTCTGGCATTGAGAGTCACAATTCCTAACACCTGGCAGCAGACAAGAAGAACCATACTATAGAAAGACCCTGGGGGAGGGGGCTTGTTTCAGTAACAGCATATCTGGGGCCCCCCATGGGTCCAATTCTGTAACAGCTGGACTGCAACTCTGGACTGACTATTGTAATAGCAGTTCTCTGCCTCCAGCTTCTCCAGTTATTTCATGTAAGGGAAAATCTAATTCTCTAAAGTCAATAATTTTTGTTCTATGCAATAAGTAGAAAGAGGTCTATTCCCTGTCTTGAGACTGTCCCTTTTAGGGATCCCCATTCTGTACTGAAAAAAAAAACAAGGCACTTTTAGCTGATGTTTATTTGGGAGAATTACTAAAATTATTACTTTCAGTTATATCAATAGAAATTAAACTAATACTGTCTCATGAAAAAAATGTAACAGAACACTTTAAGTGACAGATACTGCCCTAATACCTGTCATTAGGCAAACACAAATGCTTTTGAGTGGAGGCAAGAGATTTAAGTGATCAAAAGCATTCTAAGGGGAGTATCAAAGGCTTACCTGTTTAGTGGATTTATTTATCCCCCAAAAGATATCTGCTGGTAGGAAAAGAAAAGGATGTCAAGAACCGCCCTTTCCCAAAGATGGAAACTCACTATGATGGAATAAAAGTCTGGACTCAGGATTTAGTGAATCAATAGGAAGGCCCATTCTGAAGTAAACATGTTAAAGCTGAATGCCTGTGCCTCACATCCAGTACAGACACTCTAAGGTGGCATGTGTGATCTTGGAGCAATGGATGAACATAGCTGATCATTATGAGATTGCATTTCACCCTCTCAAGGTGTTGATCTACAAAGGCGTCTGCGTATTGGCAAAACCAGTAAAGAGGGAGGGAGATTTTAGCTTCCTGCTATTCTAGCTAGTTGTCACTGGAGCCAGTTTTCATATGACAATATTTAAACCCTGAACTGTGGAATGGTTCCTATTGTTTCCATTATGTCTTTGCCTGGAAAATTAGGATATTATTTTCTCCCAAATTCTTTCCTCAAAACACTTGTTGGTCAAGGATTTAAATGCTTCAAATACTTATATTGCTAGTGGTCTAATTCCAGCCCATGTGACTTCTTTCCAACCACAGCAAGAGTCTCATGTTGGTCTCCTACCCAGAGTGTCTCCCCAGCATTACATACCACGAGCAGATTAATCATCCCACTGCTAGAGGATTCCACTGAGCTTCTGTCATCTTCACTGGCACTGTAGAATGCAGGATGGAAGTGTTTATGAGGAAGTATTTGCAACTTAAAAATGTATATGTCAAAAGCAGTTTCCTCAAAAGAATTAATGATAAAAGAACCCCATTCACTTCCAGTGTGCTGACAGCAGTAACCAGCAGTTTGTCTCTATAATGACATTAGGAGATGCTGAAGCATGTAGCTTTTCATCCCACAAAGACAGAAATCTTACTGTTATATGTGGTACAGTCAGGATATAAAAAGCTGCTGCCTGGGAGCGTCATAAAGAGAAGATCGTGCAGCCAATCATTTTTGAGTTCCACGTGCCTTGAGAAAGGTCAATAGTTCAAATGGAGATTTTTTTTTTATTTTTTGTAATTTCCAGACACCTAAGCTTTTAATAAAAAAGGAGCCCTCTCTGACATGTAAGATAGTATCACACATAGCAACAACTAAGATTAAAATTGCAGTACAGATGTACATAATACAGCACAAATGCAATAAAAAATATAAGGAATGTGGTGGATGAAGAAAAGATTTTATTCTCCTTCTGGTAGGGATTTGCTACATATGTTCCTATCGAGGTGCTGTGCTGGCGCTGTGTAGTGACACTCCTGCCAAATGGTGGCACACATTACTCTGAGAAGTTACGTTGCTCTGTTGACTAGAGTTTTAAATGATAAGCGTGGTGCAGACCAAAATTTCCCATCAGATTGCACAGCTGAGAATTAAAAAGCCTCTCTCCTGTAAAACTTCCTAGTTATTATCCGCAGTCTAAAAAGCTGTTTCCCACACACTGAACGCACTTACCTGCCTCAGTGCATGTGGCCTTGCTGATACCTATGCATCAGGCCAGTATGGCATTAGCACTCTGACAGCGCTATCACATTATAGGATTCTGTACAGACAACGATAAACAGGAACTCCCTTTGTTAACCAGAAGCTCACATTAAAATGTGAGAAAGAGAGAGAAATGGTAGCACACAATTGCAATGCAATGTAACACACACAATTATATAAGCACAGGCAAACTAAAGAAACACAGGCAGGGCTGCGATTAAGTCTCATTGAGGCAGGTCAGCAAGTACGGTAAACAATATTTCATGGGCTTCCATACATTGGCAATGGATCTTGCAGGTAGTTTGAGGCCGTATGACTCTGCCTGCTTATAAATGGTATATCACTTAAAAGACAATTGCCCTTCTCCCTCTTTTTCCCTTTGCTAATGGCCAGAAAGGCCTTCCTAGGGAGATTCCAGAGCCACAGTATAGAGGGAACCTGGACCTCTGAGTCTACTTGAAGGAGAGGTCTTAGTGAGGTTGAGGAACAAACTTCGTCTTGTTTAACCACTGAGGTGATGGTTAATGTATCTGTTATAGCATCTAACATTTGCTACCTTGGCTATATCAGAGACAAATGTGAATATTTAACTTAGTTAAATATTACAGCTTAGTACTGAGAATAGAAAATTGTACCAAATTTTGACACAGTTGAATGTTAGACTATGCATCAAGTCATAAAAAATAGTCATAAAAATTGTACATATCTGTAAGAAGACATACAGTTCTAAAGAATAGCCAATATTGGCTATTGCTAAAAGAGAGCATTTGATAGTCACATGTAACTGGGCAGTATATGGGAGATAAGCAAGATCTTCACACATAATTTAAAAAAACTTTAAAATTGCATGATAAAAAGTGAGGCACTGATTAAACCTTTAAAAAGGTTAAACTGGTAGCAAAATGGAGAATATTATAGAAGTAGTAAGACAGATAAATTTAAAATCTGTGACATTAGTCTAGTTAGAAAATAAGAACCTCAGTAAAAGCAGAGATGCAGAAGGTAGAAAGTTTTAAACTTCTGTTTTTTAACAAGGCAAGATTTATTAAAGTGCTTTGGTAATTGATTGTAAAAGACAGGGTTAGGGTGAAGGGGGAGTCAGAGTTTCATTCCTAATTTCTGGTGTGTGTATGTACATGGCACCACTAACTGAGAAGCCACACAGGAGAAAACAGATTCGGAGGTAACATAGTAAATATATGACATAGTGAGTTTGCAGGTTTCCGGAAAACAAGGAGAAATACAAGAAGACTCGGGAATGAAGGCTAGAAATAAAGACCTCACACAACTTTGTAAACATAGTAAGTATAGTATATCTGTTTTTCTTTTTTTTAATTGAAGAGGTAGTTATATTGAGAGCAGGAAAATTTGGGAACTTGACCAATAATTAGAAAATATTATTTGTAAATGAACTAAATAGCCTAAGTTTTGATAACATTTCATTGAGGGAAAGCATATGAAGGCCATAAGAAGATGTGAGATGTCCAAAGAACCAGTGAAGGAACGACAAACATGTTCGTTTTGACTATAATCCAGTCTTAGCAGTGGCACTCGTTTGCTGAAGAACTCTTTCCACACATATTTGAAAAGGAACTAGGAAAGACCATTATTTTCAGAAAAATAAGTAAAGGGATAAAAGAGGATAGATAATTTTTTTAAGTAGGCTTTTCTGTAAAGTCTTACAAAGAATTCTCCATTGTGATATTTAAGGTGATTGACAGAAAGAAAAAAAAAATGAAAGAAACCAGAAGCTTGCTAATGTAAAGATGAATTAGCTTCTACCTAACCCACTGCAGTGACGTTTCCCAGCCCACACGTGTGATGGGCTTCGAGGTGCTACGCTGCAGCGGCGTGGGTGCTTCCTGGTGGCAATTTCTCTGTTCGTAAGGTTTTAATGTCATGCTGGTTGTCCAGAGCCCGTTAATGTTACCAAAGGTTTTTCCCAAGAGTGCTGCCATAGCACAGCTGTCAAAAATATAGCCAGTAAGTTTAAATAATCAGTATGACATTTTACAAATGAGCAAAAGCCAAGATACTCAAAGTTCAGAAAACTTATCCTGAACTAACATTCTCAGTTTTCTCAATGTTTTAACACTGAAAAGAAAAAAAAAACAGCTTTATAGTACTTGTAAAAATTTTTACTGGTAAAAGTTGTTTCAGCATAGTTTTCTATAGCTAATTACCTTTAGAAATGAGTTTTTGCCAAGCTAATATAAGAAGTTTATACGAAACCAACACTGTCAAATAGTCACAATCTTGGACTGCAGATTCCTGGCTGTGATTGTTTTTCTGTGTGACCTTATAAAGTTACTTCACTTTTTAATTTCCCCACCCAAAAAGTGATGATAAAAACACTAATTTATCCCTAGAACTCCAGTGGAAGTCAGGTAATGAATTGGAAAAGTTATTCTGAAAATTATAAAGGTACTTCATGAAATCCAATTATCAGTTCTATTTTCAGAGTTTTATTTTTTTTTCTCAAGGGCATTTGTACTAAACTCTATGTAGCATGTATAATTAAACTGTTATGTTTCTTCTTATGTACAACCAGATGTGTATACACACTTTTGAACTAAGCTAGCAGAGGATTTTTTTAATGTATATTCTTCAAGACAGAAAAAGGCTGCTATTCATCACAAAAACAGCTATAAGACATGAAGGATATTCTATATGGTACCTATATTGAAAAACATTTATTCATTATGGAAGCAATAGTGATCACTTTCGACAATTCTAAAACACATATTGTTGTATCTCTGGAATCGAGGTACATTTTACCATTGCTAGCATTTCATAGTTTATTGATAGTGTTTTTTTCTCTTTGTGTAAAAAATAATGTACTTTGGTTACATGAAAATAAGTGTAATATATTTAAGTCATGCCTTCAAAGTGCCTAATTTATTAAAATGCTATTCAATCAGAAAAATGAAGGTTTTTTCTATATTTTATAAATACAAAAATTCAAGATAAAACTATTAAGAGCAAATGGGTGTTAGTTCATGCCTTTACGAAGAGATGCCAAAATGTAATTAAACATGAAATAGATTCCATGGGGGGAGGGACAGGAAAAGGTCGGAGAGCCTTCAGACCTTAATGACAATCCCATGACTATGGAAGGAGGAAGAGGAGTGAGAAGGACTGTACTGAAAGAGCCTGTTACTGCAGCAAGGATGGTGGGAAATCATGAAGCTGTCTTCTGATGGAGGAGTGCCACGTCTCCCAATGGGCCTGCTCCATTTGTGCCTTACCTTGTTCTGTTACTGGCTGGGAGCTCCCTGGAAGGAGAGTATGGCTTTGGTATGACCACGGCGGAGGACCCAGAGGTAGAATCTTTGGTTACTGTGCTTCCCATAGCTAGAAACATGAGCTGTCTATTTTTATGGCTACCAAACATGGTTTAGGCAATACAGCTCATAAGAAGAGGGACTATTTCATTTTTATTATAAAATCTTTTTATTTTTGTGCTAAATAATAACAAATAACTTTATTAATAAATTATATTTTATATCACATAGAAGGTTTATATTTCACACATGTTGAAAGTCATGTGGGAAGCCTCATAATTTTTGTCTTATAGAAACACAGTATGAAAAGTTTGCTCTGTTTTCAGCATTCACATTTGGGTATTTAGTTGTATACGTGACCCACAAATCTCTCATGTATTAATTAGCAGTGATGTGAAATGTGGAAAAAAAAAAAAAACAAGCTGAGGATTCAGGAAAACTCATATAAGTAGTATTTTTTCTGAATACTTTTCTTGTGCTGATCTCTCTCCTCACCCTTTCTCTCTCAATGACCTCTGACAAGTCATTCAGCCTCTCTCAGTTAGTTTCCTTAAAAATAAAATGAATAATATGATTTGAAATAGTCATTCTTGAAAGCATGTTCAATAAAGTAACTAAAGAGTTTAGAGATGATTCTAGGTCATGATTAACAATACGAATGGAATTCTGAATTCTGCAGAAAATGACGAAGCTGGACCAGCTTAGGGGGAACACACCAGGCTGATTCTACTGCTTTCAATCCAAACCAGATCTGTGCTTCCTAAAGCAAACTTGAGTTATGCTCATGTTCTAAGAACTCATCCATTGGTGGCATCACCAAGTAATACATGGGATTTGCAAAGACTGTTATGTTTTTGAAAGGGAAATGTGCCCCTTATCTGTAGTTTTAAAATATATGTATAAAGTACAAAATAACAGAACTTAATCCAAAGACATGGTTTCTCATGGTTTCAAGATGATTTTTTAGAAAAATCCCATTAATTGTTTTAAGGTAACTCTATTGACTAAGGCTAAGAGTATATTAAGTTAAAAAAAAATTAGCTGGCATAATGAATAGATTGAAGAACAAATTTCATTGCACCTGTAAATACTGGTCTCAAGACTGCATGTTTTGAACTTATTTCATAATTTATAAATGCATTAGCCAATACTATGAAGTGTTAAAAATAATACAAATTTATATTTCAAATAAAATATTTTGTGATTTTTAATTCATGTTGTGTATTACATAGACTTTCCTGATGAATAGGCCAATGTAATTGAAATAAATGATAAAACTGAACTGATTTAATTAATTGCAATCTCCATTGAAATGAATAACAAATTTAGTGCCAGTAACCAAGTTACATGACTCTATATTCAGATAATTTTTGTTCTCATTTAGCAAAATCATAAATAAAATTTGAAAAGTCCTGAGGTTTAATAAGTTCTGTTTTGGGAAGGAAGAAGTGATATTCTTCTCACATCCCATCATGTCAAGTGTACGTACTATCAACATGACAAAATTAATCTTAACTTGATTACCTCATTTGAGATGCTCTGCCAGGTTTCTCTACTGCAAAGTGACTATTTTGCTGCCCTCTCTTTCCATACTGTACTCTCTCTGGAAGCAGGTCTCTATGTAAAGCCAACATTTAGAGAAGGGGGAGTTATGCTTCTCTCCTTAAGGGCAGAGTGTCAACACAAATTATTTAGAATTCTTCTGCAACGGAGATTTGATCCTCCCTCTGCCCCCATCTTGTCACTCCCTCATTTTTTGGCTCTGTAAGATGTTCCAGGCTCATTTTGTATATTTCTTTCCTAGTTCTAGGATCGGTCATTTCACCAAAAAGTCTGAGTTTCTCTTATTAAAGAAAGGAATTACAAACAAATTCTGATTGTTAAGAGTGATCATTGCTACTGCGTGGCATTGTTTTTTGGCTGACAGAGAAAAAATATATATGTGGGCATACTAACCTCTGGTATATATACATATCTATAAATATTTTTGTATGTAATAATCTATACTTATAGTAAGGTAAATCTGAATACACACTGATGTCACCAATTTTGATCCATTACCACGTGCATGCTTCTAGATTCCTCCTTTTTCTTATCTGAAGATGGCCAATCCAACAGGCTCCTACCATCCAACTTCCATTTACTTAATTGTTCAATTCCAGTATACGCGTGCAGTGGTTTCAGAATTATTAAACACTATTCCACGGGAATCGCTTTTATCAACTAGAGTCTAGCGCACATAGACAGTTCTGTTTCCGTTTAAGCTTACAGACTATAATAATTTCCCCAATTACTTAGGTCAGTTCTTTCCCTCACCCCCTTCACTGAGAATGTCTAAGTGAAGCATTGAAAAGATAGACACTACAGAAAAATACTTGGATATGTAAATTTAAACACCAAATAAAGGAGATTTTAGGAGGTGGAATAGGAAAAACAAAAAAATCAAATGTATAAAAACTAACAAGAAAAGTTGAATAGCTTTTTAAATCTGTATAAGAAGAGTATAGCAAAGAAATAGTTCTATAAAGTATTGTATTGGGATATTTTTCTTTTAAGGGTTTGAAATACTTTTTACCTACTAAGGGTTTTAATAGTTGAGCCTACAAATATTTTTATATCATCGTTTATCTTCTCAATAGTTTACACAATCTTTTTATATATAAACTATTTATGTTTTTATAATGTCAAATTTGACAGTTTAGTTGAGTTCTCTGGATTTTGTGTTATGCTTAGAAAAGCTTTCCTACTGCCAACATATTTTTCTAGAGTAGTTTGACGGTTTTAATTTTTACATTTAGGTCTTTAATCCACTGGTGAAGTTGTTAACATTTATTCTTATTTCTACAATAATTTTTCATGAAATAAGTAATTTATTATACTAAGGTCTTTAAAAACTTTTTAATTCTTTTAATATAAAATCTTATTTTCTGTGAATACAACTTTTCTGTGATAAAATAGGTCTCTCTAGAATTGTGAAATCACTAATCTTATTGTTTTTAGTTACTTCTTCCAAATGATGCCAAAATAATTCTGTATTTCGTGGGTAACTAGATTTTCTTTCTTAAAGATCATAGAGCCTTTTAATGTAACTGACATTCAGAAATTTCATTGACATATGATTAGTTCATTCAGTTTCTTTCCAAATTTAATGGCCCTTTTTGATATAACACTTGCCTTTCTTCAACTCAGTAAAAAGAATAATAATAATAATATGAACATTTGACCCACTGCTCAAGTTATGCACAACAGAATCAAGTATGGATGCCTTAAAACTCAAATAGTAGTGTTCACAGAGGAGTATAGAACAAGAAAAATATAGTTTAAAAAATTAATATTTTTATTTGGAAAATAGAAGACTACTTCCAGTTGGAGGGCCATCAATATGACACATTTTATAAATTATTTCCCGCCCCTGTGCTTTTACCTAGTTCAGCCCTATCTGAATAGCAAACTTTCACCAACTATCCGGCTATTTCCTTCTCTTTGTTCAAGGCTATCTGATAACTTAATGTCCTGAATTTTCTCCTTTCTAACACTCATCACACCAGAGTTCTTCAATCTCCTTTTTAAATTAAATTAGAAGCTCTCTCACAACTCTATTCCTAGTACTTATTACATTCCTGGAAGATTACAGATACTTATGAGACCTTCATATTATATCCTGGAGTCTTTCTTTTGTGATTTTATGAATTTATTTCTGTTATGAATGAAATTTTTATTATATTTTCTTTTTTGAGATCGACAAATAGGTATTTATTTATTTATTTTAAATTATTTTACTGTTGTTCAGTTACAGTTGTCTGCATTTACCCACCACCATTCCCCCCACCCCAGCCATCCCCACCTCCCTCCCTTGCTTACACCCCCCCCTTAGTTTTGTCCATGTGTCCTTTATAGTTAGTTATGAACATATATGATAGATATCATCTTATAATTATTTGGTAACTTTCTTCTTTAATAAATGTATTGTGATAAAGATTTACATTTGTTTATCTTGTGTTTTCTGCCACTTTTTAATGATTTTGGTTGTCTATATTTTAAATTACTTTTCAAGAATTCCTTGTTATATTTATATTTTTGAAAATAAATTTGTATCTTCTCATTCTCCTGTATAACATAATACTATAGTATGCTTTAACTCTATTACACTTTTTCTTCAATTTCTCTACTAATGAGCTTTAATATTTTATAAACCCTTACCTTCAAAATGTAATCATTATTTTTAGAACCTACATTCTCTTTAAAGAATGGTTTTGGGAAATCTGCATAAGCATTAACCATAATGACTGGTTCCCATGTTTATCTCAGTCCCTTTCCCATCTAAGTTGCATTCTTAAATGTTTAATATTGTTTACTTTAAATTTCCTAACATATGTTTTTAAACAAGTTTCATTTTACTTATTTTTTGATGGGCAGGCCAGGTGATATATTTTCTGATATGTCAATTACATAAAAATGTCTTTCTGTTCTCCACATTCATTACAGAGCACTCAGTTGGGCATAAAACAATTGAATGTTCTTTCCCTCTTAAAACACTGAAGACATTGTTGTTCCCTTGTCTTTCATCCATGTAATTCACAAAAGAGAATTGTGAAGCCAGCTGGTTTTGTGTTCCTTTGTAATAAAATATTTTTCCACTGGATTCTTGTGCAGCTTTAACTACACATTCATGCACACACGCTGTATGTAAAAAAACAGTTATGGCAAAATCATAACAATTGAGGGAACTAGATAAGATATATAAAGGTTTCACTTTACTATACCAGCAGACTTTCTGTATATTTAAACATTTTCATAATAAAAATTGTAATTCAATAATTTTCCAAGATGCTTAAAGGTGTGATTTTTTTTTATGTGAACCAAATAAGTGCATCATTCTGTACACTGAAGTGCATTGTAACTCAGATAAATTTCTGTGAACATTGTTTGACTATTGTTCTGATTGTCTATTCTATAATAAAAACAATTCTTGGATTGGATTTCAGCCATGTTTTTCTCCTGCCTGTCTTATCTTTTACAGTTGTTTTTTAATTCTACATTTGGAGAAATCATATTTTCCCTTTACATAACATTAAATTTTCCATTCTGTACATGACACATTTTTTCTTTTACTTTTTAAAATTTGTTAGAGCTAATATTCTACCCTTCTTGAAATCTTTTATTTACTTCTTTTTATTTATTTTATTTTTTAATATTTTATTGATTATGCTACCACAGTTGTTCCAATTTTGTTATCCCCTTTAACCTCCTCCTCCCTGCACCTCCCACACTCCAGCATTCCCCCTCCCACCACTTAGTTTATGTCCATAGGTCATATATTTAAGTTCTCTGGCTTCTCCATTTCCTATACTGTTCTTAATCTTCCCCTGTCTATTTTGTGCCTACCTATTATGCTTCTTATTCCTTGTATCTTTTCCCCCTAATCCTCCCCTCTCTCTACCCACTAATAATCCTCCATGTGATCTCCATTTCTGTGATTCTATTCCTGTTCTAGTTGTTTGCTTCATTTTTGTTTTGTTTTTTAGGTCCACTTGTTGATAGTTGTGAGTTTGTTGTCATTTTACTGTTCATATTTTTGATCATCTTTTATTTCTTAGATAACTCCCTTTAACATTTCATGTAATAGGGGCTTGGTGATGATAAACTCCTTTAATTTGACCTTAGCTAGGAAGCGCTTTATCTGCCCCCTCCATTCTAAATGATAGCTTTGCTGGACAGAGTAATATTGGATGTAGGTCCTTGCCTTGCATGACTTGGAATACTTCTTTTCAGCCACTTCTTGCCTGCAAGGTTCCTTTTGAGAAATCAGCTAATAGTCTTATGGGCACTCCTTTCTAGGTAACTGTCTCCTTTTCTCTTCTTGCTTTTAAGATTCTCTCCTTATCTTTAATTTTGGGTAACTTAATTAGTATGTGGCTTGGTGTGTTCCTGCTTGGGTCTAATTTCTTTGGGACTCTCTGGGCTTCCTGGACTTCCTAGAAGTCTATTTCCTCTGCCAGATTAGGGAAGTTTTCCTTCATTATTTGTTCAAATAAATTTTCAATTTCTTGCTCTTCCTCTTCTGCTTCTGGAACCCCTAGGATTTGGACGTTGGAACATTTAAAGTTGTCCCAGAGCTTTCTCAGCCTCTCTTAATTTTTTTGAATTCTTGTTTCTTCATTCTGTTCTGGTTGGATGATTATTTCTTCATTTTGTTTCAAATCCTTGGTTTGAGTCCCAGTTTCCTTCTCTTCACTTTTGGTTCCCTGTATATTTTCCTTTATTTCACTCTGTATAACCTTCATTTCTTCCTTCATTTTGTGAACAAGTTCAATCATTTCTGTGAGCATCCTGATTACCAGTGTTTTGAACTCTGCATCAGATAGGCTGGTTATCTCCTCATCACTTAGTTCTTTTTCTGGAGTTTCAATCTGTTCTTTCCTTTGGGCTGTATTTCTTTGTCTTGGCACACCTGTTATGTTGTAAGGGGCGGAGTTTTAGGTATTCACGGGGGGGGGGCAACCCCCTTTGCTGCCATTGTGGTGCTGTCTGTGGGGGAGGGGTCAAAGAGGGAAAAATGCCACTTGCTGGTCCTGCTGTAGCCCTACTCTCCATCACTTCCCCCACTTCCCAGAAGCAGACTGTGGCTTCTCAGATGCTGATTCACACATGGGTGGGTTTGTGTACATTTAGGACCCTGTGGGCCTCTCCCAAGGACTCTCCTGTGATCCTGAAAGTTTCTCCCACTGCCATAACTCCCACAGATTTTTACATCCAGAGGTTTTGAGTCGTAGTTTCCCATGCTGAAACCCTGGGTTCTGCAGTCTGTCTTGCTTCCCAGTGGTTCTTCCCAGCTTATCGGCCCATGAATGTGGGACCAACTGGTCTACCAGCCACCTCCTTGGCTGTGTGTCCTCTCCACCTTGGCTGTCTGTCTCTGCCCCTCCTACTGGTTGGGATGAATGTTTCTTTAACTCCTTGGTTGTCAGACTTCCATGAAATTTGAATATCTGGCAGTTCTGGTTATTTTTTGTTTTTAAATTTGTTGTTGTCTTTCTTTTGGTTGTGCGAGATAGAGAAGCATTTCTACCTATGTCTCCATCATGGCCGGAACTCCTGGGCTGCTTTCTCCAAACCCTTGGCGTATCAGTACAGAGGCAGCTCCACCTACTTACTTCTTTTTAATCTCAACTTATACTCTTTGCATCTCAAGTCATTTTCTCTTCAAGTCATGCTGTCTTATTCTGAGACAGTTTCTCCTTCTTACTCTTAATCATGTTTCATATGAATCCAGATTCTTACATTTTAGTCACCTGCCCCCCCAGACTTCATAGCATGTTTCCCTTTTGCCTACTTGTTTAGAAACTCTGTATGTTACCGTGCTGTTATCTCTTCCTTATTCTGTAATATTTCACTGTAAGTCCTGTGCTCTTTTCTTTTTCTTCTTTCCAGTGCCATTATTTTCTGAAGGGGGAGTACTACAAACTGAATGTACAACCAAGCAGATTAACAACATCTTGATCATTCCACATTTATGTTTGAAGCCCTATCTCACATTTAGTGATGAAAAGTAGGTGCTCAACTAGGGGGACCAACCTTCCTAGTTTTCCTGGAAATGGCCTAATTTTAGCACTGAAAGTTTCATGTCCTAGAAAACTCCTCTGTCCTGGGTAAGTCATGATAATTGGTTACCCGAGGATACCCAGTGACTAGTGACTTTTTTTTTCAATTGGCTTTTAATTTGTGCAACTGGGTTTCTCTGCAGAGTTGCAATGCTATAGAATGAAAGCAGCATCTAGTACGCTGGAGATGTAACTAATGTAATGGTGACTATAGTTAACAATACTGAATTATCAATTTTAAATTTGCTGAAAGAATAGATCTTAAAAGTTGTCATCATATGAAAAAATATAACTATGTATGTAGATGTTAATGTGGTAATCATTTCTGAATGTATATGTACATTGTATCATTTTATACATCTGAAACTAATATAGGCTAATTATATCTTGGAAAAATGAGAAAAAATAAAATAACATCTGATTTTTAATAATAAACAAATATAAAATTAGGAAAGATAAAACACAAATAAAAATACATGTCACTATTTTGAAAATAAAATTAAAGAACTTTAGAACTTGATTAAAAATTAAACTATGAATTCTTCTCTAATTTTTGGAATTACATAGTGGGCTAATGGTTAAATACATTTACTAGGCATATTCCTTTGAACACTCTGTTATAGCAGAATAGTAAGGAGTAGCAATATTTACACTGAACAGTAACATATCATTTTACACACACATCACATATATACTGTTAATGGTTTCATAAAAAAATCCCTGTTCTGACACTTACATTCATTGCATGATTACAGCGTGTTTTCCCATTGTCTGGTAGACAGAATTACTGTTTTTGTGTCTTTTGTTTATAGATATGTATTGCATTCCCACTCTTTTGTGTTGCTGTTTGTTTTTTTCCCTTTCCACTTTAACTTCAAATGCCTAAGCGTCTCTTCATCTTTAACAATTATTAACAACTACGCAGGCTAGCCATATAATTCAATGATCTCATCTATTATATCATGACCGCCATGTCAGACTTCATGAAATATAAGTCAACACATTGCAAAATGCTTTTTATATGTGAGGTTATAAATAATAAATAGAGCCCATTTATAGCAGGCTGTGAGTAAATGGGGGATCTTTAAAAAATTTCACAATATTAAGATATTATCTGATATATGATGAGAAAAGAAAAAGAAAATAATGATACCTTTGTTTCTACTCTATCCCATTACAAACCTACCCTATTTCATGCCTTTTAATGGTGTTTCTACTTAAAATAAATGTAAGGGCATAATTGCAATTCTGTTAATGCATGTCTAGAAAATCCAATGACAATGCTGTGACTTAGTTATCACCCTACTAAAAATACATTTTTATTGAACTGAAGACTTCACAGAGCCACAAAACTATAGTCATTCTGCTATTTCACTTGAATATATTATGTCCCAGACAGTTACTGTCTGAAAATATTGAGTAGCGTGAAACTCAACTCTAGGAATAAAGCTCTGTGGGCCTTCAAATAAACCATTTTATTTCCAAAAAAAGCTGGAAATGAATCATAGTGTTATAGAACCTAAAACTAATAAGTGCCCACTGGTCCATTTTATTCCCCCGGTACTTTCACACAGGAAGCATAACTCCCCACAGAATAGTGCCACACGCATTCTGCCGTTACATGATTCAAGTGATGGTCTTTCCTCGGTTGCTTTCACTTTTACAGTTTGAAAGTCCCAGCACTGGTATATTTAACCCCTGACTTTTCTTCCTTTCTTCCTTCCTTCCTTTCTTCCTTCCTTCCTTCCTTTCTCTCTTTCTCTCTTTCTCTCTTTCTTTCTTTCTTTCTTTCTTGTTCCTGTATCTCTAAAACCAGGTTAATTCAGCGGGGATAGGGACTGGAGATATTTTAGCACTTTCTACACTTTGCTTACAACTAAAGGGCCAGAGTAATTTACCTTGAGAACTGGGTTTTATTTCCATAGTCTTTTCTACATCACAGCAAAACTTAGAAAAAAAAATCACTCTCAGAATTCCCCCTTCAAGCTCAAAGGTAGCATTATTTTTACTTCTCTTATTTCATTATATAATCATTCAAAATTGTTTTAATTATCTTAAATACCAAAGACTTCTTTAACCAGAAAATTACTTTCTAGGGTACCTTGCTAGAATACTAGAGACTGCATTGATTTTGCCTTGGGATTACAGGAGAAACAAACAATTGTGGAAGTTTATTAGATGAAACAGTGCAAAATTTTGGGTTGGCACCTATAAACACTAATGCAAATGGGAAAGTATTATTAGCCAATAAGCAGCAGGGCCCTGAGGCACCAGGTAGAGGAACAAGTGGAAGGAGTTTCAAAAGAGTTTAAATATGAAGGAGAAAGTCAGGGGTTCGAAAGAAATGGAAAACACCTTTTGCCTACGGCATGCCCTCTATGTAATAATATTGTGTCTTGCAAAATTTTAAAGGTTTTGAGTAAGATGTTGAATTTATATGCACACATATGCTTAGTTGATGGTATTTGGATTTAGGGTATTAATAAATGATGGTTAATGAAAACCGGGGCCTCCATGCGTGCCTAAGGGAAGGTTTCATAGACTTTCCAATAATTACCATGTTTGTTTTGATTGTAAGAAGGAAGTTGAATTTTAAAGCAGAACACCAAAGTTTTAATTAAATATACAAGAGAAAGTTGATACTAAGTCATACAAGAGAAAGTAATTGAAGCATATCCAAGTTGATCAGAAGTCAAGAATTTCAGTAATAAGGAAACCTTATAATCAAGATCTTACTAATACCAACACACTTGTCTTACTCATATGATAACTCTAACATTGAATTTTAATGAGAAGTATTCAAAACCGACATAGTGTAAATGATGTTGTCATAGGGCTACGAAATTGCACCCTATTTTTTGACACTTATCCAGGACTTATATTACAAGTGTGCTAACAATAGGTGGTTTTCAAAGCAAAAGGACAGGGGTATGGAAAAGAGAGGAGAGTAATAGGGTCTGAGAATGCAATGAATTAATTTTCTTCACATTGGTTTAGCTAACTATGTGGCTATTATTTTCACAGTAGTCATTTTCATATACTAAACTATATGTTTCTTTGATCTAAAAATAACTAAGGAATTTATTAAGTTCTACATAATTTTAACAACACTGTGGAAATTTTTTGAAATTTTCAGATGGAAAGAGCAGACCACACTTATTGCAGGCTCTTCATATTACTTTATTTAGTAGTTAGGAACTACTAAATGATATACCTAATGAACATAATAGCCAGCATTCACTCACTGGTTAAACACGAACTGCCTGCTTATTATGTTCCACATAAGGCTTGAGCCATCAAGGATGCAGACAAAAATAAATGTCTTCTTTCAAGGAGCTTTCCTGGGTTGTGGGTAATCAAATAAAGAATCTAAGGACTGGAATCTTTATATAGGAAGATAGAATATAGGAAGAAAATTATGTAAGTCTACGCACCCATCCTGGGGCATATACACATAAACCTAAATAATATACCATATTTTGTTGCTTGTTTAATTCATACATTTTGAATCTGCACTAGGTTTCAAAGGTTGAGCAGATACTACCTGAATCATTGTTGAGTGCTCACTATCTAATCAAGACTGTTTAGAGTGCTGTGGATAATTTTCTCTAGGATGTTAGGTGTAAATTCATCCCTTTCTGCAAATTAGGATTAAGGTATCACTGTGGAGACACCAAAGTGAGGAAACAGTAAGGAAGGAAACATCAATTCTTTCTAAGAAGAATTTTGATTTCTCTCAATTTTTCTGATTCCGTTCTTAACATTCATATGATTACTCTACTTGTTGTATAAAAGCTGTTGCAGACTTTTCAAAATATATATACAGTGTGAACCTTAATCCAGTCTCACATGGGGAAGAGACCTAGCCCTAACCCTCATGGGCTTTGAAGAAGCCCCCTAGGTGATTCTGAATTGTGCCATGTGACCCCATTCCCCAAGTCTGAGAGAAAAACAAAGCAACATAACAGCTGCTAAGCTAAACTGGTTAAGTTATTCTTGGTGGCATGTCTAAAATTTGAGCATTTGCTACTATATGAAAAAGGATACCTTGACAGGTAGTATGTACAGTGGTTACTAGAGTATTCTGTCTGAGTTCAGATCCCCAGGTACACTAGTTTAGGCAAATCAATGATCCTTTCTGTGCATCAGTTTTCTCATTTATGTAATAGAGATGATGTCTTTCTTATGAGATTGCAGTGACAAATAAATTAGTATAGGTAAATAGTACCTAGTAAATAGTCATTGTTATTAAAATTAACTTCTTCTTGCGAGACTATTGTGATTATTCATTGGCAAGTATAAATTATTAGAGAGATCACAGATGTAACTTTGGTCTTTCACATATGTGTTTTCAATCATAGTGTAATCAAGAGGGATATCAATTAATTATTATTTATAAAATGAGGCAGACCAATTTAATGAGGTCTATAGTTTACACAATTTGGGGATTCTCTTTAAAAATACAAAATTATAAATTTAAGTTTCAGTATGACAATGAAGATTTATTTAGAATAGGAAAATAAATCACAACAATTAAAATATCAAAAGCTGACATATACCACAAACATTTAAAAGTAATGTAAATGTGTGTTTAATTTAGCTATCTGCCTGACACAGTTTTACGATACCATTTTTTCCCTACAGTGTGGGGCTTAAATTTTTAACTTCACATGATAATGCCTTTTTTATTAGTTTCTGTAGAGAAAGAGTTTCGCTGTCTTTAACACAGCTGATAAAAACTTGCTGTATTATTGTTGTTGTTGTTATTATTATTATTATTATTATTATTGAGTTCTAAGATTTTAGGGTACAGTTAAGTATATGCCTGAAGGAAAAAACTTTGTTTTAACCTGAGAGTCAGTCAATGAAAAAAATATTTTACAGAGATCTTTAACTGTCTCCATACATTTTGCACCTTGTACCTTCCCCACTCCCTACATGCATCAAGCCCTGAGTGCAATAGGACAGGTTGTTCATACCTCACTATGACCTTTGCCTTTGTATCTCCGTGCCACAATGTTGGAGAAGTTGGCACAGCAGTTCCGGAAAACGTTCCTACAAGGCAATGGTCAGCAACAAACTAACTGTGCACAGAAGTCGTTGCCAAATCACAATGTGATTGCCAAAAAAAATGCTACTAAACCCAAACAAAATGTATCCCATATTTTCTCTTGAGCAGAAATGTCCATGGCTACCCCAAAGCTACTTGACACAGAAGTCAAAGAGATAACAATCTCAAGTGATTTTAGTAACTTACCTTGGTACATTTCAGTAAAAGTGTAAGACCACGTGAATATGTTGCTAGGGCCTCTGCCAGGGTTCTGGAAGGAACACATGCAAATTAAAGAGACATGAAGCTTACACTCTGATTTTTATGCAGGTAAAATGTTTACAACAAGAATTAAACATATTTTCAAAATCTGTACTAAATTACCACTAACTGTTGCGAAAGACAATATTGGTTGTGAACATAATAAAAGTACAAGTTTCTTTATGGAATAACTAAATACACTTTTCTTTAAATTTTACTTGAAATTTGGGGGGAAAATATGTAATTGACAAGAAATGTAGATGCTATTTTTTTTTTTTTTGCTCTAGAAGAGCACGTGTATACTCTCAGTTAAAATGGTATCTTTTCAAGGACATGTATAATACCTTTTACATAGGCCACATGCTTGTGGTGGGCTGCTTTTGTCTACTCCTCGAAACCCTAGGTTTATGATTTTTTGGGGGGGCAGAGAGGGATTGAGCAAAAAAGAAAAAAGAGAAAAAAGCTCAGGGACACAGACAATAGTGTGGTGATTGTTGGGTTGGTGGAGGAGGGTTTGGGGGGGATAAATGGTGATGGAAGGAGACTTTACTTGGAGTGGTGAACACACAATACGGTTACAGATGATTTGTTGTGGAATCAAGTACCTGAAACCTGTATAATTTTGTTAACCAGCATCACCACAATAAATCCAACAAAAAGGGAAAAAAACATTAGGTTATATGTACAAAATATTTATGAGGCTTATTTATGATGTATCATAAATAAGTCATTAATAATTAAATGACTTTTCATATTAGGGTTATGTTTCCTACAAATAAAATATAAATGGCTTCAGTGACATCCAAGTATAACTAAGTTTGGGAAATAAATTATTTTTAAGAACTTGGTTAGTGAGGCCATTTTGATTAGACACACCTCATTTAAGACAAATCCTTTCATATGAGTTGTGATCAAGTACATTGTCTTCATACTATTAAACATAGAAAAAAATAGTGGCCTATTAATTTATGGTTTGCCCAAGATGATATAATTTTGGAAATAGGATTAGAAGGTGCTGTGGCAACTCTCTCATGCAGAAATGCCTTCTCCCAAAGCAAATTGAGCAGATTTATCAACTAATGCACTTTACATATATTTCCTGAAAAAGGTTTTTGTTGATAGCATCATCATTAATTTATTAATATATTCTTTAAAACTGCAAGGTTCCAAATTTAAGACCAAATAAACATAATTCTTTTCAGTGTTAGCATTAATTTCAAGTGTTCAATTAACTATTGCTTTGAAAAGCCAGGTGTGGGCCATTTTTCATTTTATAAGTGCCAAAATATGGAAAAAGCCAAGAGGTATAATCTACCACCCAGTATGAAGAGGTCAAATATTGCATACAATACTGAATATCAGTTTTCAAAATACCATATCCAAACTTTCTCCTGTTAGTAAACTCACTGCCTATCACAGACACACTGTATTAGAAAAACGCTTTCTGCAAAATAATTATTTTTCTCTTTATGCTCTGAATCAAAATCAATCCCAGAAAAAAATGTGCTTAAAGCTGTCTAAAGATGAACTATTAAAAAATAATAAACACACATACGCACACACACACACAAAAAAAACCTGCCAAAAGAAGTTTTAAATAGCCATTTGCTCTTTTTATAGGAAGATATTCCTTTTGGTTTTTCAGAACACTCTTCTCATTTTCAAACTAACATAAAAACCTGATTAATGTAACAGGGCTACCTTGCACTCATCTCCATCCATACATTTCTGCAGTCCCATCCGGATCGCCATCGCAAAATGGAGACCAGATGGACAAGAAACACATAGCGTAATGAGGAAAACCATGAATAGGAAACGTTGCCGTTCGTAATCATGCTAAAGCGTATGCATATCACTTTAGGTGATTTACATTGGAACACTTTGGAAAATGAATGCCTTCCAAAAAAGTTTCCGTGAATACATTCTCCCTCCATTGGAAACTGTCATTTGACACCGTTAATGCACTTTACCAGTGGAATATATTTTCTCTTTAAGATATTAAGGGCGACAAAAAGGCCAGCACAAAACATATAAAATATGCATAAAGCTTCATATGCATATTTTAAGCAGGCTGCCAGGAACCAAGTGGATCTTATAAATGCACTCATAAGAGGTCCTGGATTAAGGACGTTAATGGTAAGTAGCTGTTGCGAGTTGTGAGTTGGTGATGACAGCAAAGGCAAAGAGGAAAATACATGGAGGAGACAGTGAAGGATGCCTGGGAGCCCACACTTAATTGAAGCAGAGAAACAGGGCACAATATAGATGATTTCTTTATATATATATATATATATATATATATATATATATATATATATATATATATAAATTATTTATTTTTAGAGAGAGGGGAAGGGAGAGAGAAAGCCAGGGAGAGAATTATCAGTGTGTGAGGGAAACATAGATCTGTTGCCTCTCACACACCCCCAACTGGGCACCTGGCCCTCAACCCAGGCATGAGCGAACCAGGGACCTTTCGGTCCCCAGGCCAGCAGTCAACCCACTGAGCCACACCAGCCAAAGCTAGATGACTCCTTCGTGGTCTCTGTGTCTCGTGAACATTTCTGAGAGAATATTTTACTCTACAGTACTTCAAATGATTAGTCAATTTTCATTCACAGTGTCTAGAATTCACATGACTGAAGCCACCTTCCTTTAGAGAAATCGGGCATTTCTATTTCATAATAAAATTACATGATTGTAAACAATATAAAATAAAAATTTTCATAATGAGCAATCAATCACCTCACTTTTTACATATTTTGTATCTATACATGGCAACTAGAATTTTTTTCTTCTTTTCAGAATCAGAATGTGCTTTCTACATCATATCACATTACTATAGATTCTTTGTAGAAGGAGGTTTTACATTTAGGGAATGTGTAAGATGATATCATGACATAGTAATAATAACATGCCTTATGTATAGTTTTCCTTGTGCATTAAATTTTCTGAAGAATTCACTTTCTTTTTTGAGCACTAATTCAAGAACCCAGATTCTCCTTTTAACCATTTTACTCCTAAGGAAACATGATAAGCCAACTTTTAAATTACACTACTTTAGTACAACAAAAACTACTTTATGTCAAAAGTGAAATGCATAATATTGCAATTATTCCATAATGATAATTAACTAAAAATACATTTTACAAAGCTGTCCTAAAACTTTTACATATACATTCTTAATTAATCCCCCAGAATGTCTCGATGAAGTGGTATTACATCTATCTCCCTTTCACATCCAAGAAAACTGAGGTTTGGAGAAGTCAGGTCACGACAGTGGTATGTGGGGGTCTCTTGATTTGAATCCACAGTTGAGCTATAGCAGAGTTAAGCTCTGGGCCACCCTGTTATTCTGCCTTGATATAGTTTTTGTGTATATATTATATTCTGGAAACTATTCACGTCTCTTTACATATATCAATTCATTCAATCCTTCCTCAATCTTATTAATTAGGTACCATTATTGTACTCAATATACATATGAGTATATAAACATATAAATCATATATATGTGGTTTGTGGAAGTATATACATATAGTTTATAGTTTATATATGTATGGAAACTGAGGCCCTGAAAACTGTATGATTTGACCAAGTCTAACTCATAAAGAGAAATGTCAAAGACTTTTATAAATAGGAGAAAACTTACCTGCCTAGCCTATGTGCCTTAGTCTAGACGATTCACAGCTGCTTGGATGCAGCACTAAGAGGTGAAGATGGATTACCTAAGCCCCAGAATGGTGCTTTATTAATTGTTATTCAGTACACACACACACCAATTGGGCTAAGCCCACCAGAAAGGATGCTGCTTTTCTCATCTCCCTAACTTACACAATAAAATCTTGAATCCCAGATGTATCCTATGGCCCAACTGGCCCACAGATCTAGCTACCAAAAATATCTGAATTGTTTTATGCAGTTACCAGGATTTGGTAAAGATTTAAAAATCCTAAAAAACCAATAAGTATATTGTTTACTGTATGTTACAGTAATGATATGCACAGTAATAAATACAATTATGTTGTGTTCTGCTAACGTTTCATTCAAACTTTCCTCATTCAAAACTGGAGAAATCTTGTGCACCTGTAGGTTGGTGGCCACAATCTGCCTTACCCTCTCTGACCATCCTTTCTCCACCCTCTCTGCTCTACCGTGGAGTGGTCATGTCTGCATACCCATTCTTTTATTACTAATTAGATGAAAAATAAATGGTGTAATTTGCACTGTCTCAATGTTTAGACTTTACCAACAGTTTTCATACAATGATTAATTAAATATCAATTTAACTTGAAAGGCATTTTTATCCAATGAATTCAGTAAGAACTTCACCCCCCAAAATGCCTTTTCATGCAGTGACATGGTTTTCTATTAGTTTCGCTTCTCTGTGCAGTCTGGGATCTGTCCGTGGTACAACCGCTTTATCGGGATAGATTGATGGATAGATTGTGAGGTCACAACAGCTATGAGAAAAAGCAAAGCAGCTGAAATAAAACCCATGGCACAGTTAACTGAAACTTTAGATTTAGCCAGTATTTAGGGAGTGGTAATTTTTTTTCTCAAATAAGAATTTTTAATAAAAATAAAGAAATTACTAACTATAAAATGTACCATATAATATTTTCAACTAATTAAATGCAGCCTAATATAACATAAAATATGCATGCTTGTATATGAGATATTCACTTGATAAGTTTGAAATTAATAATTATATCACATGAAACACTTAACCAAAAGCCAACTTTTGCTCACCTTCAACGTTTGCTCGCTCACATACAGCAACCTTAACTGCCCACTGCATCTCAGAACCCAGTTGGGAGTGGCTCACAGCAGACTGGCATGGTGTGTTATACTTGGTGAGCTCAGGATTTATGAGGATTTCTAAAACCAGACAATCAGCAAAATGCAGTGTAAATCCGTGTAGGGTACACTGTTTTACAAAGTCTGCAAAGTAAATTTATCATGTGATCTAAGTAGTCGGTTCACATAACAAAACAAACAGCATGGAAAGTGTAGTTGTTGTGAAATAACCTCAGCCCATGACCGAGTGTACACAGTCTAGGGGTAAACGCGTGTTCGTGTGTGTCCTGGAGGGTCCTGGGAAAGCAGTGTTGTGTTCTAAGCCTCGGCTGCCTTTTGCTGTTAACTCTCTGTCTGCCCTTTCTCTTGCTCAAATTCTTTACTGAGGTTGGCTCCACATGGGGCTTGACAGAGAAGACTTCTAAGAAAAAAATATAATGGAAACTCTTCCCTCAACAACAGGAATATAGAATTCTGTTATAATAGTGTTTTGAATGAGGGTGAAATGTCCAGGGGAAAAACATCCCCTGACTGGTTACATGGGGCTTCCCAGCATTTCCTCTTCTTTACCTTTACCAATGTCCTATATTCAAGTCTAAATAAAATAGATATAAAAATATGTATTTTGTTTGGCAGTTTACAAGATGATACAATTTACTTCTCAGTGCCTAAGGTTGTCTTTACCGTTTCTCTTTTTCCTTATTTTCCTCTTTATTCTTGAATTTTTATTTTGCATTATTACTTTAGTCTTAGTGAAAATATGTATGTATATGTGTAGAGTGGAGAGTGAGAGGGAGAAAGAGAGAACAAATTGAAAAAGAAAACTGCATTTTAACAAGTTTTTCGGAGGATTCTTGCCCATGCTAGTCTGAGAGTCACTGCCCTGGGGTTCTAACCTGGTGTTCTTTTTACTCTACGGTGAAGTGGTGCGTCTCATTTTAGTTAAATTCAATAAATATGCTTGATGTATTTGTTATTGATCAGGAATTATTTTATGTGTTGTGTATGCATATATCAGCAATAAATGATCTCTGTCTTCAAAGAAATCACATTTAAAATTCCATTTTAAGCATTACATATTATCACATTGACATTTCTAGACTCTTTAAACAACACAATTGCATGCTTTCTATCTACGTAAGAAATCCACCACTGGGAGGTAATTTCAAAACAAACCTTTCATGATCTCAGTTATATTTCAAGATTTTGAAGCAAGTATGTCAACAGTGTATCTTGACACACTTTCATGGATTTCAGACACAAAATTCTGGTTTTTGCATTACCCCCTAACTACTCATCTTATCTCTATAGCTTATGAAGTTTGAGGGGCTGAGATCACAAATATCTCCCCAGGGCCCAGAGGCATCACAGTTGTTTTATTTCAAATCCTAGTTCAGAGAAGTGGGTTGCAGAAGTGCTCTTCAGTCTTTGATTGTCAAGGAAAACGTTAATAGAAAACTTTATAACTTCGGTTGAGTAAAATTGATTTTGAAATGTAGACAGTTATTTCAACAATGTGTCTGACAAAGTGCGGTCAAAATACCATCCTAAAGATTATACTGCATTTTCCAATCTTATTGTTCATAAGAAACATGGACAAAATACAGGCAAGGTATCTGCTATTACTAATTGGTCAACATATGATTCATTGTATGAAGAAGTATTTAAATTACAAAATAAATAAGGTAGAAGGGTCCAAAGTTTGGGGCTGAACCCTTTTCACGGGTGAAACTTCGGAGTTTTGAATGTATTATTCTTGAATTTGAACATGGTTTTCTTATTAAATTCTTCCTTTCTGTTTCTCCCATTCAATGGACTTTACTGTTGGACGTTGAACTGTGTCCTGTCATCTGACATTATGAAAAGTAAGCTGTAACTTTCTCCCTCTTCAAAACAATTGCTGAATACCACTATGGACTCAACTTCTTGTGACTTTCCAGGGAAGTCGCTAACTCACCTCGGCCCTGACATGTGTCGTAAAGAGGCTCAGCCCTCTTCTGAGAGCATGCTGGGCGGGGTCCATCTGGCAACGCTAAGCTGTGGCCCTATTTCTGGCAAAGTAATTGCTCAAGGGAGCCAAGAATAAGAGTGTCAGAAGGAACTGCCTGTATATCAGACTAAAAGAAAGTGATGAATATATGAAATCTCCCAGCGGGTAGAGAAGTATTCCTAAATTATTGTGGCCGCCTTTGCAGACACACAGAAAGCCCTTCTCTGACTTTGTTCTCATTGGGATCTGCCGCTTTCACAGAGGAGACCAGATGCTGTAACACGTTCAGTTCACTTGAAAAAAACACATTGGAACCACAGGCTTTTCATTAAAGTCTAATTTATTTCAAACATTCTTTTGAAATTTTTAGACACCGAAAGGTGCCAAGTTTAATCTTTATTTCTATTAACTAAGTAATTAATTTTGTTATGGATCCATTTTACCAAGCCTAAAGGGGATCACTGTATGCTATACACTGGAAGAGGCATGTAGAAGAATGAAGTTGCACTACTACTAATAATAACAGAAGTAGTAATCACAATAACTAACGTGTTACTTGTCGTGTGGAGGCACTGTACGTTGTATTTTACCTTGGCTATACATGTGTTTTGTTAAAACAACCTTATAGGCAGGTATTGTTATTAGGCTCAGTTTAATAATTGAAGACATCGAGGTTTGGGCAGGCTACAGACCTTCAGTAAGTGGACAGAGCTAGGAAATGAATGCGTGGGAGGTGAAAGAAACGCACCCCAGTGAACACTCGCATACATCATCTGAATTAATCTACACACAAACCTTCCGAATACACACTTGTACCGTATGTGTTATGCTCAAATCATCATCAGGTTAAATAACTTTCCCAATACTACACACACGGGTTTCTGATTTACACCTCAGTCTAACTCCAAACACTGGGATTAGTCCATTAAGGTTGCATTTAACAGGGTTCTTTCTTGGAAGTAGTAGAAGAATAAAGGGAAAAGGGCAGGAGGAGAAAAGGAAGCTACTTAGTCAAGAGGGACTAAAAGATTTTCAGGTGTTCTTTACACCGAGCATCACGTATGTTATAAGGCCTTGACAACACTGTAGTTATGACATCACTGACACGATGACCCTTTTTCAGGTTTCTTTCTAATCCATGTCTATAATCTTTCTTTAATGCGTACAGTAATGATGGAATATGGCAATACCAGTCTGGCACCATTTCATCTCTAAGCAAAAGTCTGCAGGATTATTCCCCCACAGGGAAAAGCCACATTCACGTGCCACTTTTACTCAGCCCTTATATTCTCACCAAATGTCATCTTGCCCCAAAATGAAGACCATTCCCCACAAAGTCATACCAAAAACAACATTGTCGAATCAGATGATACAATAGGTAGGTATAGAACATTATGCTTTTCATTGTGTCTATTTCAATCCAAACCTTAACTACAAACTCTCAAATGAAATATACATTGGTTTTACACTAATTTTATATCGCCTTTATAGATAGCTATTTACGTTTATAGTGTAAAACAGTGCTTTTTAATTACAAATATATGAGTTGTTTTGTAATCAAAATCATGAAAATATGTTTTAATTAGCAAAATTGCTTTTTGGTATACTTCGAAAAATGAATGGCTGCATAAAAACGTGCTAAAATCTCTGAGGGCTTAAATGAAACCAAGAGAGAAAATTTCTGACTGGGCTTTTTTGTTTTTACCATTTTTATTCATTACTATTAACTCATTTTGGTTGCACTGTTAGTATTGCTTCTTAAAACAGTAATTTATTTACCACAGGCAACAAGCAGCGAGACATAAATTACGTGAACGCCAAACCCCCAAGGTGATCAGACTTAAACTGCAAGGTCAGATTTGTCAAGGTCAGATGATCCAAGGTCAGATGATCCAGGTGGGAATGAAGGATCTGCCAGAATCAAGTTGTAATATTCTAAGGGTTGTCTCCTGCTTGGTTAAGACCTGTCCTTAAGAATCATTTCAATTGCATCACATTTTACTACATGTATTTTTTCCTATTAACTGTTATTTTTTAGAGACAAACAGGGTGACAAATTGTGTATCATCAATTTCAAAGTTGGAGCACATATTGAAATCTTAAAATGAACCAAATTTGTATACATTTTAGATTCTTTAATTTATATATTTTTAACTTTATTTTTATTGTTGACACTATTACAGATGTCCCCATTTTCCCTCTTTTGCCCCCCTCCAAGCCCCTCTTTCTCCTTCCCTCTGGCCATCGCCGCCCTGTTGTCTGTGTCCATGTGTCATGCATGTATGTTGATAAAGTAACAAACCTTAGCCTTACAGCGATCACTATATAGATGCCTAAATAAACACTGAAATTGAAAAAATACCAGTTTGATTCAGATAGAATCTGAACCTAAAGATTCAGAACCAGTTTAACCTAAAAATTTTGACTTACACATTCAGATCTCCTCAAAAAATAATGGGTCAGGAGGATGTAAGTCATCTTTTAAAAAAAATTATCCAAAACAGTTGCTCATCTTCCATAGCCTGGGAGGTTCACAAACATTTGGACTCATGACACTCTTAGCAATATTTTCAGCATATACTAGGCCAAAAGAAATACCTAACAGTTCCATTTCCTTAGGAGCTAATACCAAACAGCTTAATAAGTATTTATGTCTTAACAAGTTAGTAGGCTTTTGGAAAAAAACACACATAAAGTGAAAGAACAAAATAATATTTTTAGTTCATTCTCAAGTAACCACAATTACTTACAAATTGTATGTATGCACCTGTTTAGCTCTTCAAGTCCTTAAGTCAGATCAAGCACTTCCAGGCTCATTTCCTGTTTCACATTGATTTTCCTACGGTACATTTTTTTTTTTAATCATGCCACCGCAAGAAACACATTTAGCGTTATGATGTCATCAGAAGGAATGTAGCCAATGTAATAGTTCAGTTCACCCACTGTCTGACAGGTGTTGAGTATTGTTGTGTTTTCCTAGAAAATTTAAAGTATTATCTCCCATGAGTTTGCTGCAGCTCTTGAGAGAGTGCCTCAATGCAGTTTGGGGAGTGTGGTTGTAGGCTATGATTTCCTTGCATATAGATATATACCAAATCAAACTATTTTTTAAAGCTCTTATTTTACTACTAAAGCTCAATCGTTTCAGCTTCCTAACCTTCCTTCCTCTGGCCGTATGCACAAAACGCTGGGTAAGAGAGGGGATTAGGAATAGCAAGCAGCTGGTTCCAATCGCTCTCTATTGGACTGAGATGTGAGAAACAGCAAAGGCTTCAAGGCAGTGGAGCAGTGAGACTTGATTTTCTGGGAAAACTTTTCTAGAGTTTTCCTTTTAAACTTATTGCTGGTTGTGCAGGATTCCAGGGAAATAAATTTGATAGGGCTCTTATCTATAAAATTTTTTAAAATTATTTTATTGTTGCTCAGTTACAGTTGTCTGCATATTTTATAGGGGCATTTTGATTGCAACGTAAATAATGCCATGTTGGGTTTAATGAAGTACCGATGAATATTCAGTAATGGACAAAGAGACACTTCCGTATGGAACCTTCTCGTATTGAGTTTATTCTCCAATTGGTGCACATGTAGGTTGTTACGCGTTGTCCAGACAGTATTCCTTCCTGTTAATGACCAGGAACTGTGTTTTATGGTTATTATTAAATGCACCATCCTGGCTAATTTCATGTTTCCAAGAGTAAGAGGTAGCAATAGTGTTAGTACTCACAGTGTCACAAAACAATGCAAAACATCTTGCCTCTACCTACAGTTTCTGAATATCATTTATTTAACACCAGTTGCATCATCACGCATGAATCTTCATTTTCTGTAGTACTGCCCATGAACATTGGTTTTCAGTGGCTCTTTCAAACGTTGTTAATGATACTATACATTGTTTTTTAAAGATTTTATTTATTTATTTTAGACAGAGGGGAAGGGAGGGAGAAAGAGAGGGAGAGAAGCATCAATGTGTGGTTGCTTCTCATGTTCCCCCTGCTGAGGACCTGGCCCACAACCCAGGCACGTGCCCTAGTTGGGAATCAAACAAGCGACCTTTTGGTTCACAGACCAGTGCTCAGTCCACTGAGCCACACCAGCCAGGGCAATACTGTACTTTGTTGATGATGACAACAAATATGTCATCATAATTTATCTTAGCCATAATATAAATAAGCATATGAAAAGTAATTTATTTTCTGGTCAAGTTAAACTTATCTTTAAAACTTTGTTGACAGAAATGTAGAGTAACACATTTTCTAGCCATGTCTCCTCCTGGAATCATTAGTCAATAAGCACTGGATGCCTAGAAAGTGATCTTTTTCATTGTTGGCCATACTCTAACCTTCCACAGATTGAGGGGATGTCAATCAGAGAGGCCTGTTGATCTTGCAGAATGACAATCTCAGAAGCCATTGAAGGAGATGGATGTGGGTACCCCAGGCATTTCCTACCATGTGGCCTGGAGCTTATGAGGGCTCCTCCCTGGCTGCCATCAGCAGGGGGTGGGTGGAGGGTTGGGCAGGGGATAAAAGTAACACAAACTAGCATTATACACCATTGCAGTTAAAAGCTGTTTAGGAAACACTGGGTAGGACATTTACCTCTAGGATAGCAACACCAGGCAGCACATAAAAGTAAAACTTGGCTGAGTTGGCTTGTGGAATTGTGAGTGGTGAGTGATATTCTCTCCAGGTCTGTTTTTCAGTGACTGAGCCATTGGAAGTAAGCAAAGTGCTGTTTATTGATCCTCCTTGGGCAGGGTACCATTCTTTCAACATTCTTTCCCTCAGGATTTTTGTTAAAGCCCTACCCCAAATATATTCATTTGCAAGGTTAAATACATCACAAAGGACCCCTTTTTCAATTTGTGTCTCTCTGCCATCTATGAGATCAAAAACAAGATTTTATCATTGTTTTGCTGCCAGGCTATTTAAAGTCCCAGAGGATTAATAAAAACTGGTGAAAATAACTCACTCTGCAGGAAATTTTAATGTAACTCTGATCTTCCAAAGTATCATCATCTTGATAGAGACCTGCCATAAAGAGAAGAAAGCAATAGAAGGGGAAATTATTAATGCTTGATAGATAACAATAAGGTTTATGTGCATCCCTAAATTATATATTATGTTGACAATTATCCTGCTCATTTTGTTTGGTTTTGTCTGTGTATTTCTTATATGGGTAGGTTGGAATACTTGACAGGAGTCATGCTAAAATGCAAAGATATTTAGATTGGATGCCAGGAGTCTTGTTTCTAGAACAACTTTCCATTAATTAATTGCGTACTCCTGTACTAATCACATTTCATGAAGCTACGACTCATCTTTGGAAATTGTTAAATTATATAAACTCTAAGAGCCCACTACAGATTAAAATTCTAGGTAGCTATGGTTTTTAAGTTAATAAATAACTGTGACTTGGATTGACATACCCCAATTTGATATAATTTGACCACATCCTTCGTTGTTTACCTCTGATACACTTATGGATTAAAGAAATTAAACCCATCCTAGACAGTTGTTAAAATATTGTTATCATTCGCATTAACCCTCTCCCCGAAACAGTGAGAACAGACTTAACGTGACTAATGTGATCCGACATAATTAAAAGATTCTTAGCTACATTACAATAGAACTAAATAGACCTAAGACCATGTAGGTCTGTCCTTACTTTTACTCCTCATTCTTATGACATAAATACAGTTTTACTTGGTAAATTAAAATGCTCAGTTCAATTTATTTATTAATATTTTAATCTTTTAAGAGTAAAACATGTTTCCTCGATAACTAAGGTCAAAGACAAGAGGAACTTAGAAAGAACCCGCGGATTATTTTCTTTTTTCCTGCTTACTCTTCCCCAACTAGAGATCCCCATTTAGAACTCTGCCAGGGTCCAAAGGGAGTTGGGAGAAGAGGAAAGAAAAGGTGATGAAGAGCTAGTTTGTTTTTGGCTTTGCAATTTAAACTGTTTTCCAGTTATTGATAACTATTTTACCTTCAGTCTCTAAATTTATTAATTAGTCACAATTTTGCTGGTTTAGTTTAATTTTTATAGTGTGTACTGGAAGAGTAAGTCTACTATGAACCCAAGCATCCCTGCGTGTTCTGGTTGAATATGCTGGACTGCAAGGCTTTTACATAGAGACGTTCCTGCAGTTAGTCAGAAGCTAATAAATAGGTTATGAAGACCACAAAGTGATTGTATGTATGTTTGCTCTAAAAGGGGAGGCAGCTGGTCTGTTCATTGCTGCTACAAAGTTTGATGCAAAAAAGCAAAACAAAGCAAACAAACAAACAAACAAACAAAAAACCCTCCGTCACTGGCCCCAAGTTTCTCTCCTGTACAGCGGTGCAGGAATGGTAGAGGGCCCGCACAAGAATGCTGACGTTGCTCTTGCTGTGGGTTTTTCATCTCTGATTCCAGAACCTCCTGTCTTTTGTTAGTTTCCATGAAACTGTGGTCAGTGAACTTACCTTGCAAGTAGGGAAAATTCCACAGTTCTTCCAAGTTCATGATAGTGTTTGGCAATGAGAATGGGCTGCTGACAGAGACGTGGCTTTCTGGAAAAGGAGGAAGACCTGGGCCACGTTAATCAGTTGATGGGATGTAAGGGGAGGTCTTGGGAATTTGCACCAATATGTTAACCAAATTGTACAGTCAAATAAAAAATAAATGTTTCTCTACTTTGTTGTCTGTTAATGAGGACAACAAATGTTAATGTCTGTTAATAAGCAGTTCTTAAATATTTAATTGGTTGTGATAAAAATAAAAATTTAAAACACCCTTCCAAAATGTTAATAAAGAAAAAAAGTAACTAATTTTAGTTATGCATTACTCAAAAAAAATCAGTTCAAAAGAATAACTGCTTACCTGGTTATCATTCATTAGTTAATTTAGCATTTTACAGTTACATGCATTATCAGAATTGTAAGCTTAAGAAAGCCAGTATCTGATTAAATACATTTTCTTATACTATTCACTAACTAATAAGATCTAGTTTAAGATTAAACATCAAATATAGTAGGAACTTATTTACCATTTTGTAACTTACCTCAATCATATAAATCAATTTTAATCTATGCATTTGTCCTCATATTTTCCGTCCCCTTTGTTACCACTTAGCAGTAAGAAGATTATTGTAACATATAATGAAAAATAATTCTGCTCCTCACAAAGTGCCTATTTTGAAAGCAGAGTAGTTGTTTTTATTAAACATTACAAGAAAGAACATATGCCATGGTGGATTAACGAAAGAGACTTGAATAAAAAACCTGAGTAGGAATTGGGATTTCCATAGTAGAGAGTTCATTCTAATGAGTAGTTACTGTATATCAGGCATTGTTCCAAATGTTTAACACTGCTATTTAATACTCACAATGATGCTATGGTTAGGCCTCAGTAATTACCCCACTTTACCAAGAAAAAAAAATAAAGAGTTCCATTAAGTTGCTTTGTGTCACGTAGCTGCCCTGCACAAACCCAGAACACCAACCCCCGCAGTCTGAATCCAGCCAGTTGTTATTAGCTGTTATGCCCCATCCAGTAACTCTCCTTTTCTATCTCTGAGTTTCTGCATAAGGGAAAATATGTACAGGTAAACACTGAAATGATCCTTTTAGGAATAAGATTTTTTTTATGTCATCAGAAGAGAAATCACATTTAAAAAATGCATTTTCCAAGGTAGTCAAAGATTAATTTTCTTCTGAAAATAGTGGGGGAAATTCAAGATTCTCAGTTACATTGAAGACATTGTAGGAAAACTGCTTATAACATAGTATTATTTTAAATTCGTAATGTCTCTTTTGAAACAATTAAAGTTCATAATCTTTATTAAGCAATGGAAGGGAGTGAAAATACAGAATTTGTTATGTATTTTTACTTTATTTTATTTTCTGGTTTCTTCTTTGGTTATAGGTCAATGCCTTTATATGGAATGTTATCAGGAAAAGTATTGCTCTGTTCTTTCTTGTTCACAAGGCAATTTTCTGGGTTAGGCAGAAAGCACACAACCCTCAGTTATGTGGCCAGTATGGTAACAGCGCTCTCTTCAGCAGAGAGGCTTACTGAGAACTATTGATGTCAGACCAGATGCAAAAAACAGAAATGAAGGAGCCACAAATTCAAAGAAGGCAATTTAATTCATCATTCAAAAGCATTGTGTACTTTTTGTTATTGCTTGCTTAATTAGAAGGTATTAATAATGTTTATTTAAAATACTGTTAAGAGTTGTGGTTCTTAATTTGCTCCACTTTTAATCATTTAATATTTACTGGACACCATCATTTCTGTTTGAGATCCTGTGCTTGAAGACTATCCTCTGCCTTCACAGAATCTACAGTCCCCAGGGGTGGACAGACCAGCGATTACTGTATAATGTAACGTGGTCACTGCAATAATAGGGTAACCAGAGAGCACTAAGGAAGTGCTGAGTGTGAGCATCCAAACTAGTCTAGAAATTCTGGCCGTCCGATTTATCATAGTACGAATACAATGACTCCATATAACCCATAGCATTCTGGAAAAGAAATTGTACCTCATAAAAACTATACCTGTGGATATACTCAAATAAAAATTTCGTGGATGTCATAGCTTTGCAAATATGCATTTTTGTATCAGGTGTTGAAGCAAATCAAAGTACATTAGAAATATACTTAACTTTATGATATCAAGCTTTCTAGTCTTAAAATTTCAAAACTGATTACAGACTTTTTATTCTTAGGATTTTACAATAAACAGTCTGGGTGATTATATCTTATAAATATCATCTGCTAATTTCACTGAAAAGTAATTCAAATGTTAATGCCTTGGGAAGTGCTAGGCACAAGAAAATCAATATTCTCCAAATGAGACACCTTCATACACATTTTGTAAAGATGTCAGGTTTGCTAACATCTAGCAGAGCAAAGACCATTCCAAGATCCAGTATCTCTCTACCTTTCTGCGATATTCTTAGGACAAACTCCTGAAAAGGAAATTGCTAAGGGTCTTGATACATTTTACTGTATTGCTACCTGTGATGGTTGAATAAAATATTCTCCCACCAGCAGTGCATGCCCCTACTCTCTCCCTCAAACTCTCACAATACATTGTTAGCATTAAAATATTTTAAAAAATAAATGCACCCACCCTCAGAATTCCTCACTTCAATTGTATGTTAACACAGCCTACTGATTTTTATTGTTTGGGGTCAAAACCAAAAGGTTACAACTCAGATCCTGAAGTAAGATATAAACCACAGAGTACTGTTTGGCCAACAGTCAAATACTTTGGCATTTAACCCTTAACCTTTCCTTTCTGTAAAACATTTTCTCTTTTTATCAGATTATTAATCTCTCCGTGTTAGCTACTTCTGCCTTCTCCATATGGTTAACCTTAATTTATAGTGATATTGTCAAAATACTTCTATTTTAGCTTTTAGAGCAATTCCAGCTGTTTCTTTAACAGAATTTTGCTTTTACTGAAAGAGAATTCAAATTAGACAAAGTTAAAAAGGAACCAGAGAAAGATTACTTTTTAATAGACAAAAGTTTTGCATTGTGAAAAATACTATTTTAGTTTTATTTTAAAAAGGTAAGTAGTCCAGTTTTCCTCAGCATAATTAAAACCCATTGCTTAACATAGTTAGGAGTAAATGCCTTCAGCAGGGTATAAACTTGATTATTTCATTATTGTTACAGAGATGACTGCTGAAAACTACACCAAAGAATTTATATAAACTTGTCCCACATTTCCTGTCTTTTTCAAATATGTATCTCAAAACTTGTAGTCCAGTGAGGCAAAGATCCACAGTAATTTCAACAAGAGGGTGCTAATACGTCAGGAATTATTTGGGTATGGTGAATGCATACTTCAGAAGTATTGCTTTCATGTCTTTGGCATTTTACAGCAGTTATAATAGTAAATTGGCTCTGTAGGTACTATAGGCTAGTAGGTGTATAGTTTGCATTCTAAATTTGCTTCAATATATGCTTGTTTGTCTACTAGTCACTCTTTTGTGAAATATCAGTATTATAATAGCTTCAAATAAACATATTAGTGGCTAAATATTTTAAGAATTTGGCTCTCCAATTTCAGAAGTTGAACAAAAGCAAAGCACTCAAATCCTCAGTTATCTTTTCGAATTTTTCTTCCTAAGCCGTAGTTACCTTCTCCACCACAGGTGTTCCTGATCTCTCCTCTGGACTGTGGTGATGCTCCCTCACCCGGGCTCCCAGCTCTGTCTTCGAAACCCTCCTTTCCGCATCTCAGTGCATTCATGCCATTGGCAAATTATGAAATATAGTTCTGAGTTTGTTATTTGAAATCAACTTTTTAAAATTATAGCTTACATTAAATAATATGCCCACCTTTTAATTGTCCAGTATATGATGTAACAACTATATATATATATATATATATATACTTTTAAACTACAACCACAATTAACATATGATAAATTCTATAATTCCAGAAGGTTTTCATGCCCTTATTTATTCAGCTTTCTTCAAAGCCTGACCACAGGGAACTACTAAGCTGACTTCCGTCACAATAACTTATTTATACCTCTCCTAGAACCTCACATAAATGGGATCGTACAGTACTGCATCGGGCTTCCTTGGCTCACCACAGCGCGTTGAAAGTCGTCCTGGTTTTAGTGTAACCATGCAGCGTGGGCTTTGGCCACTTGTCACCATGATACATGACCCAAAGATTTGTGTTGAAGGAAACAGATTTTTATTAACAGGGTTCCAACTTTGGGGGTGTGGAGGCTGAGAGAGCTCCTGCTCTGAGCCCCTTTCTCCCACAAGACCCAGAATTTCTCTTGCTCCCCAAAAGATAGATTACAAGCCAGAAGTTCCCCATTTCCTTATCCGTCCTTTCCGAGCTTACGCTGGCCTCACAAACAGATCTCCATCCTCTTTGGAATGTGCATGTATGGGTTTCAGAGTTGCCATCTCCTTACAGCAGCTCTCTCTGTCAGGGTCCAGGATGCGCTGCTCTCAGTCTCCGTGTAGCTGTCCAGGACCCTGTGCCATGCTCCACTGGATCACAGTGTCCCGGAGGCCAGAGCTCAGGGAGGCCCGCGTCCCAGCACAGGACCCTGTCTCCAGGGGTGGGCTTCTATCCATGCAGGGCCTAAGTCCCATGGGCCCAGCATCTGCCTGGACCCATGAGTGCTCTGAGACATGCGGGGAGCAAGGGCCAGAGACCCAGAGTGTCCAAGTGGACCTGTGTCCAAAAGTCCCAAATACAAGTGCCCTGAGCCAAGAGCCAAGACAGCTACTTCCTCCCTGCCTCTTGTTTACGAAGCCCTCTCTCCTGGAATCCCAGCCACTCTGGAAGCCAATGGGAGTGTCCAGCTTCCCAGTCAATGAGGGCCAGTGTCAGCCATATTTGCCTTTGTCCCCCTAAGGCTGAGTAAAGTCTCTTCTGCAGCCCCTCCCTGCAGGGAAGGGAAGTGTGGCCTAGTTGTTAGGATAACCGGAGCTGGTTCATTTACAGACATAGCTGCCTTTGTTATGCAATGTGCCCCAAGCACTATGCCTTCTGCTCCATCAGCTCCTCCCTGCCTTGGAGGAAGCATGATGCTTTTAATCCGCAGCCTCCACAGCATTCCCCACCCTCTGCCTTTCTTGGCAAGGGGTGGAGCACTCTTGTACCAGATTTGGGGGTTCCCCTGCTTTCCAGGAAACTGTAGTCTGATCTACTCCATTACAGTAGCATATGTGTGAACTTAGTTCTTATTAACTGTTGGGTAATATTCCATTGTATACAGGTACTGATTTGTTTTCCACTCACAGTGTATGCACACTTTCAGTCAGTGCCCAATACAAACAAAGCAGGTATAAACACTTGTATATGTCATTGATAGACATAGGTTTTCATAATTCTTGGGGAAATACAAAAATTTGTAATAACTTTTATAAGAAATGTTAAAATAGCCTCAGAGACTCTCTTGTTATATATGAGAGTTCAAAAAGTTCAAATCCTGGTCAATGCTTGGTATTGTAACCATTTTTAATTTTTGTGATTCCAGTGAGTGTAAAATGGTATCTCATTGTGCTTTTAATTTTAAAGTCTTGTTGAACATTTATTCATGACTTCAGTGGTTATCTATATACCTTATTTTGTTGGGTGTCTGAGAATTTTGCTTATGTGAACAATTTTGTTCACTTTTTAGTATTAATTTACAAAAACTCCATGTATATCCTAGACAGAAACTCTTTGCTAGAAATATGTTTGGAACAAAGTTTTCCTCCAAGGTGAACCTCTTTTCAAAAGCAGAAACTTTAACTTGTTATGAAGTTCCTTATCAGTTAATGCATTTGTGGTTAATGATTTTTGTGTCTTCTTTGACAAGTCTTTGCTTACTCCAGGTTTGTGAAGTTTTTCCTCTATATTTGCTTCTTAAAGTTTTATAGTTTTAATTTTTTATGTTTGTGGATAATATCCATTTTAAATATTTAGAAACAATATTATATAGGGATAACTGTTTAGATTTTACATCCAGATATCTAGGATCATTTGTTGGAAAAGAACTATTCTTTCTGTTGAATTATCTTAGCACCTTTGTTGAAAATCAGTTGGCCATTTCTATATAAATCTATGACTACACTATTATGTTTCATTATCTATCTGTGTGTCTATCCTTACGACAAATTCTCTTCATCAGTATAGCCCCATAATGGGTCTTGAGGATGATACTATAAGTCATCCAATTTATTTTTCTTCTTCAATACTGCTTTGATTTTCTAGATGAACTTGTCAATGTCCATAAAAAAGTTTGCTTGGAATTTTGAATGGGAGTATATTGAATATATGGATAGATTTGGACAAATTTGATACCTTAACAACATTAATCTTTCTAATTATTGAAAATTGTATACCCTACCACTTTTCAAAGGTTTCTAAACTTCACTTGGAAATATTTTGTTCTCATAATATAGGTTTTGTAGGCCTTTACAAATTATTCTTTAATTTTTACTTTAATGACATTATAATTTTTTATTATTTTACAATTATTTATTTCCAGTCTACATAACCATACTTATTTTTGTAAGTTCATTACATTCATTGGTTTCTTTGGATTTAAAATTTGATTTCTCAAATGATCAGAGTTTACTTCCAGTAAATATTGTATGACTTCCCACTTCACATTTCCCAGTCAAATGTTACAGTTATGGAATTCCAGTTACTTAGCTCCCATGCTTTTCGGTATTGTCATAGCTATTATTTTTATCTAAGACACAGACCCTGGTAATTTACAATGTTATTATTCTTGATTTAAAGAGTAATTTGTCTTTTAAAGAAAGTTTGCTAAGAATTAAATATGTTTTTATTTTATTTTTTAAGATGTTATTTATTTATTTTCAGAGAGAGGAGAAGAGAGGGGGAGAGAAAAGGAGAGAAATATCAATGTGTGCCTCCTCACATGCCCCCTACTAGGGACCTGGCCCACAACCCAGGCACGTGCCCTGACTGGAAATTGAACCCACGGCCCTTGGGTTCGCAGGCCAGCACTCAGTCCACTGAGCCACATCAGCCAGGGCTCCATGTTTTTTATATGTATCTGATTATTTACCATGTCTAGCGCTCTTCATGCTTTCCTTCATGTTTGAATCCATACAGCACTACTTTCCTTCATCCTGAAGAACATTTTTTAGCTTTTATGGTATCGCAGTCTGCTGGTGATAACAATCTCTCAGCTTTCATTTTGAAACTCTTATCTGTATTTCACATTCTTTTTAGAAGCATACTTTTACTGAATTTAGAATTACTATTTTAAATGTATCCTATAATGGTTGTGTAACAGGGTGCAGCCAAGGGGGTGGGGGTGGCAAATAGGGATTCGTGATGGGGTCCAGAACTCAGGGTTTCCAGGAAATATTAGAAAAAATATATAGGATGTCCTCACCCCCACAAGCCTGAGTTGGGGGATGGGACACATGGAACAGGGCCATTCAGAGCTGTTTTGTACAGCGACAGTTGTGCAGCTAACCTCTGGCATGGTCATTTAACATATTTATAACCTTTAACTGGTTTCATGGATATGTTAAATAGCTGTGGCCACGCTTTGAGCTAGGGGTATGGAAGTGACTTGCACCCAAGATGTAACCAGGAGGCAACTCCTGCTGCTTACAGCACCTGCGTGAGAGCTTGGAGAAGATTGGCTCCATGCCATGGGCCACACCTGCCCAGACTTACTATGGCAGCCCAGTAGAGCTGGAAGAATACGGGGATGCTGGCAGATGTAACTGATTGTAGGAAGAGTCGGAAATGGGGCTGCAGAGGAAGACTGGCACTGGGATTTAAGCCCAGGCCTGGCAGCCATACCCAGGGGAGAACCAAGCAGCTTTGGCAGAGTTTTACACATCTATTTTATTAATAATCTATCTCAAGTCAGCATTAAAAAAAAAACAAACTACTGAAAATTGATTCTGTCACCACTGAGTGTTTGTTATTCCTGGAGATAGCTTTTATTGCATCTCAATAGCATCTAACTCCATTTAGAAATGAAAAAAAAAGTCTTTAAGTCAGTTAATAAATTGTTTTTCTTTTTCAAAATACAGCTAAATTTAACATGAACAGAAAGTACCAGAGTAATATTGAGTAGACTCCTTGCATCTTTATTTGAACCCTACAATAAACTTCATCACACAAATAGTAATAAGATGAACATTGAGGATATCCATGAAAAAAGTCAGTATTAGCTAGAATGAGGGCTAAAGTATATTACTATTTTGTGCTTACAAATGGACAAAATGAAGTTTATATAGACCCGCACTCAGAAAAGTCAGTAAACAAACTAGTTCTTCAATCTATAAACCCCAATCTCCAAAAGCCACTCACATTTTTTGAAATCATACTTCTTCCCATATGTTTTGGGAGTGCATTTATTTATGTGTTTCATTCACTACAAAGTTGACCAAGTGGGGAACTCCCTGAAAATCATCAGATTTTGCATTCAGATTATCTTGGCAGAGGTATATCAGAAGAAGACAAATGGGTTAATAACTCTCATGTGTTGTTGGCTTAGAGAGAGGAGCTCATCAGGATATCATTGTTTTTATGATAAAACCTTTCCTGTCTGTTTTTTTCTTCTTTTTTATGAAAAAGAAGGATCATATAGAAAGACTTCTAGCTTCAGTTATGTCTAAACATAGATAAGGGATTTTCTTCTCAGTATGATTCTTCCGTAACATTTTATTCTCCATTTTTAGTAGGTGTCTTGATACTTGTTATACCAATATTTTAAATGTTATTCATTTATATTATTCAATGCTATGGCTCCAAATCGTCTTGTTTCTTTAGTACTTCTTATTTTTACCTTAATCATTTTGCAAATAATATGATTAAGGTAAAATTTTAAGGTTTGCTAATTTTGAATGATATAGATGTCATAAGGTATATTATTATAATTATTGTATTTTCATAATAGTTTATTCATGTAACTAATGAATTATTAGTTACATGAATAAACTATTATGAAGTGGAAATGGTAATTCAGATACTGGGTAAATATTTGAAATGCATGTAAATTTAGACATGATTTCTACCCTCAAGGAGCTTAGTTTACTGAGATAAAAAGCAACATAAGGAAATCAAAACAATCTCCTGTCATATCTTTCTTGTGTATGCAATCATATAACTTAGGCTTTGTAATTTTAAATACTAAAAATATCACCCAGGAATGTACTGTTGGTGAAAACAGGTGTGCTCAAATTACAATTTATTTTTTCATAAAAAGTTACCACTATAATAAACCCAAGTTATGTAAATTATTTAAACCGTGCTAAGGACACACAAAGAACACTGAACTTGCCTGGAGGAACGCAGAAATGTCTCCACACAAGTGTCAGATATTAGACTCTACAGGTCTTTTTTTTTAAATTTCCATTATCTTCTATTTCTTCACTATAACCCTGATTGAATTAAGTTGAGTTATTTTAGACTTCACTATCTAGAAACTAAAATATTGAGATTATAACTTATGTACCAATTTGCTTGGCCCTAATTAATTGACATTTTACTGTTATGTTTTACTGCTATATACTGACAGTTTACTGTTACATGGTTCCTGGATGTCTATAAAATGTGTCCATGTATAGGACAAATAAACATAAAATGTAAGGGATTATTCATATTTGACACAAATAATTCAGTGTATCTGAGCTGCTGTGACATAAGCTAAAATGTCACTTGAAGTAATTAAAAAGACTAAATTGACTGGTTTTTTTTTAATTCATAAAGCTTTCATTCACATTTGCCTTATATTACTTAGGCAAATTTTAACTTCAATTCACAAAGTTACTTTTGCTTGTAATTTCTAACTTTTTCCTTTTTAAAATTTTTACTTTCTTTCCTTTTTCTTAATACTTAAAACACTGCACCCTTGTTTTAAAATCAAAGAAGTAAAACCTAGATTAGAAAATATAATTGTCTCTATGTAATTCAGAGAAAACCCAGATAACTCATTTTGTGACCTGGAATTGACCCCTCGCAGTGGTTAGCAAGGTGGTGAGCAGGGTGTGTTGTACATGAGTTAGATAAATGAGCGTCCACTTGACATGCGTGAGTCTCTGGCTGTGTTATTTAGCACAATGTGATAATGTAAAACAGATATTCTCAATGAACAGGACAATGAATTATAGTGCTGTTTTTAGTTTAAATTTTATTTTAAAATCCAATGAATGCAGGTAATTTGGGGTGAAACCAAGCCTAATCAATGTTAAATAAAAAAATTGATTATAAAGCAGGCCTTTATTGAGCTGACATTCTCAGTTTTTAAATATCTTATATGTGAAACCATATGACTTAAGCTTCATAATTTTGAATACTGAACACATCATCCATGAGTATATTGTTGGTACTAACAGGTGTGCTCTATTACAATTTAACTTTGCATAAAAATTTAGCACTTTTATAATTTCAAAGTACTTAAACTTAATATATTTTTAAATAGGTATATAAAAGTAGAAACCTCAATTAAGGAAAAATTCAGATAATTATCCATATTGAGTAACATCTAAAATTTAATGGAAAGGGGAAATTTGCTATGAGAAGAGATGGAAGTTATTTCAAGATTTGTAGACTAGTGTAGTTGTGTCTTTTTCCACATGATCTTTCAAGGTCTGAGAAGCGAAGTGAAAAATAGAATAGAAAACTGAATTATGTACGTAAGATGTTTTCTGTTTCTATGTCGAAACCCACCTCATGCTGTGACTTTTGAAGATTGTGTTTTTCTTCTGCTAAGTTAAAAGCTTTGTAAGGTTGAAAATCAATATTTTAAAATAACAATTGCTAGAAAGATAAGTGAGTTCCTAGTAGAAGTCATCTTTCAAGTGTGTTAGTAATATCTTTGTACATTTAGAGTAATTGTTAAGTTAGTATTACTCAAGAATTTGAGGTGCTGTGAATCAAAATTGAATGAATGAATACAGGTGGGGAGAACGAGAACGAGGGGATTGGACACAGAGCTGTCAGTGTTGTGGGTGAACATATGTGCAATTTGGGAAAATTCACTTATTTCTTCAGACTAGGAAGCCATATACTCATATATTCTGTATATTCTGTTACACTTTCAAGTGGTCTTCCTAGAGACCAGGTATTAAGTGCTTAACATATTAGCTCATTGGATTCTCAAATAACCTTGATGAGAGTAATGCTATAATTAATATCCTTGATGAGATTAGTGCTATAATTAATATCCTTGATGAGATTAGTACTATAATTAATATATTTGTTTTATGGACAAAGGGCTGAAACACAGAGAGAGAAGTAGCTTGTCTCAGAACACAAAGCAAATAGATGAAAGAGTGGGATTCAAACCCAAGCTAACTAGAGAATGGGTGCCCTTAATTACTCTATTTCACTGCTTAAAATGCATTTAACTACCATACCCAAAGGCTCCACATGTGGACATTCTGGCTGAAGAACTTGACATTGACCATATAATAGACAGTTGGAGCCATTTATTTTTCTTAACCTTTCCCTTGCCTCCTTTTCTTCTTTACCTCCTCCCTTTCTTTTTGCTCCTTCTCAATCTTTGTATAGGTCCAAAGTTTAGGCACAGCCTGTCTGCTCTTTTCTCTTCAGGGTACAACCAGCCTGAAATCAAGGTATTCACTACACTGAGTTCTCATTGGGGGGATCTGGGCAAATTTTCACATTCCAGCTCATTCAGATTCCTGGCAGAATTCAGTTTCTTATAGTTCTGGGATGACTACCCCCTGACTTTGCTTGCTGTGGGGAGGGCCTGCTCTGAGCTCCTGAGAGCTGCCTCCCTTTCCTGTCACGTGGCCCCTTCCATAGTCAGAGCCCAATACAAAGAATCTCCCTTGCTTCTAATTCCTCTCCTGCTCCACATCTCTGAATTCCTGTTTCTGACACCTAGATCCAGATTTCAAGTTTTCACGGTATGAGATTAAGCCTACTTAGAAAATCTTCCTTTCTTAAAATCAAATATGCCATAAAATACAACTCAATTATATGAGTACAATCCAGACCATACTCATAGTCCCAGAGGTTATGCAGGGTGTGTAGAACAGGGAAGCGGGTGTTAGTCCCATCTTAGAAATCTGCCTACCACAGGAGTGACAATGTGGAGCAAAGTAAAATGCCCACTTTGCAGGAACAACTTTATGTAGGAATTGTGGAAAACGTACCAGGAAAAGAGACAGAGGAAGAAAAGGGGCAGAGGAAATAAAAGAGACAGGAAAGTAGGAAGAAAGCCTAAATAAATAATCTTGCATACACTAAAGCCAGAGACAGGAGTGTAAGAAAATGATGGCAATATGGCACACAGTGTGATTTGTCACTGCAAAGACACTGCAGACTGACTTGAAGAAAGAAACTTTATGAGTTTAGGGCAGGAGTAGAAGGCAGCTTGCAAGGAGTTAAGAAATAATGAGGAAAAGAATCAACAAGTATTAATTCATTTTGTGAAAAATAATAGTAGCAGAAAGAAGGAACTCTAAAGACCTGGTGGGAGGAGAAAGGTGGTTGACAAGCAAAGTCAAAGCCATATGTTGAATGAAATACTCTCAGAGAAATTTTGGCATACAAGAAAAAGCATTTTTTGACCACATTATCCCATTAATGTCCTCAAAGAACAGCAGATAAAAGAATAAATGGTGTTTGTTTTTCCTTGCCAGATATTTTTTTCTTTGTTTTCTTTTCTGTCTTCTTAAGTGAAGGAAGGAATTTCCTGGTAAAAAATTACCACATGAACTTGAAATAATGGGTAGTTGCTTTTATAAAAGCATGCAGGGGTGCTCATGGGGGAAACAAAGGAAATCCTCCTTTACCTAGAAGCTCTGCTAAAATCCCTACTGTCTGTCTGCCAGACATTAGTGCATTATTCATTCAAGCCATACATATAATAGATCATTTCTGTGACTCAACAGCAACCACTAAAACTTTCAGTTCTGTCTCAAAGGAATTTTTCAGGCCAATGGAAGAGATATGTTTTCAGAATTCATCCACTTCCATCCCTTTTTGTCAGGCATCACAGCAGCCTGACAGGGGCAGATATTAAAATTTCTAATTAAGTATATTTATTTTAATGTCTTCTCACTAATTCTAGTGCAAAGAAATCTCTAGGTGACAATGCTGCTCATCATTGTTCAGAAGGATTGTGCCAAATAACCAGAAAGCTAAAAACCTTGCACATTTTTTTTGAACTCTTAAGTAGGCATAGATGTCTTATGTTCAGTGAAGCAGTGAGCAGCAGAAATATACTTCTCACCACTTAAAGTGGGGCCACTAACTTTACCACTTTCCTATTTTTGATTATTAAAGTTCTTTTTCTTCTAAAGAAACCAAAAGAGATGTTTTTACATGCTTATCTTAATTTACTATGTATTCAGTACAATGACTTATTTAATGTTCACTATTAGCATTAACTGTTTCTTCAGGATGTCTAAAAATTAATTTCATTTTTAAAAAGCACATCTTTCTATGACTTGTACACTATTCAGTTTGTTATAATTTGTAAGATTTTTTCCTATTGATCATTGTTTAAGAGCAAAGATTATGCTAAGTATATAAATAATATGGCAACAGCTATAGAAGAAAAAATGAAGAGACCAGTTTATGCGTCATCTATGATTCCAAATGCCACTGTGATTTCTTGAGTGAACATGGGGAATAATCCATATTTTCCTGAAAAAATAAAAGAATATCATTGAAAAGCTATTCTAAGAGTCAGCTTTTTCACCACTCACCAACACTGAAAAATATACAATAAAAAAAATTCTTGCATGCATGTTGTACTTAATGGATTCCAGAATAATAATGTTAGTAGACTTGGTACTGTTTTAGGATTCCCCACAAGTCAGTGAAGAGATAATATTCAGAAAATAAGTTTAGTATTGTTGAAACTCTCAGCCTCTACAATCTATGAATTGCCTCTGCAGTTACCCTAAGTTTATAAACTGTGGTTTCTGGCTATTGATGAAGCCGTGAAGAATAGGAATTGGAATCGTGAAGAATGGATGTCATCTGGCAGTCACAGTCACTTACTATAAGGATCGTTTGTCTTAATAGCCCAGAAATCTAGAATTGCATGAATCCATCTAAGAAGCATTTGAGTGCTCAATGTATACGTGAATTTTTTTTTATCTTAGAATGTTGTTCTGGGTTGAAGATCACTGAATATGAGAAGGAAATGTGAACACATTGGAATTTTTAAGTTAAAGTCAGATAAAATTCAAATACCTTCTTTTCTTTTTTTAAAAAAAGACTTTATGTTGATTTTTTTAAGGTCAATTGAAGAAATCATGGTTTAAGACCTAGAGAATACAAATGCTCCAAAGTTAATGTCAACTCATTCTCTGTCACCAGATCTATCTCCCCTCACTAAATCCTCTAAAAATAAATGCAAGTCAGGACTTCCATCTGGGACTTTTGCTTCTCTCACTTGCTGATATATTTAATATATGGTATTTTCCCCAAAAAATAATTTTATGTGAACCTAGATTTCAATTTACATTTTTAATTTCCACGATGGTACTTCAGTCACATGAAATCTCACTGTTTTTAAGTTATGGAACTCAGTTCTGCTTAACTTGGTGTATTCATCTGGGTTCAGGGAATGAAACAGAAAATGATCTGGGTATTTTAAGCAGGAAGATATCAGTAGTAGTCAAAAACCATAAGAAGGTAAATGTCACTTTAGTTTTGCCTTCCAAATCTTCATCAAATATAATCAATGGGCTAAACACACTCTACATATAGAACCTAAAAGAGACTGAGACTTCTTGTTTTTTAGCTTTTTATCCTCTGCAAGTAGAAGGAACTGGAGGTTAAAGTGACAATCCTAAGAATCCAGCACTCATCTAAATATAATAGAGCAACTCAACCTCAATTGGTAGCAAACCAATTAGGTGTACCTGCGGCCAAAACCCACAAATCTGGTCCATAACCATCATGGCGGCACTCACAAAGCAGACCAAGTTTAATCATATCGATGGAGTAAGTGGCAGAATCTCACATGCTTTTATATCTGAGTGAAAGAAAGAAAAATTATTTAAGGATTAAAAATGTCTGTAAATTCTCTATAGTAAGTTAGATATGACCGCCAATCCTTTGCCTAGAGTTATTTATGTTATAATAATAAAATTGTGGTTTTCATGGCCACAGAGAAAAACTTGTCCAATCTCATCTACATGAATCCACAGCAACATCTTTTGCCAAATATTTTGATTGCATATTCTCAATGCCAAATGCTAATGTCTAAACTTGGCTCTGCTGTGTTAACCAAGCCGTTCTGATGTAGCTCTATTTTATCTGACAAATGAGTGATATCACAAAAGTGTGCCCATTAGGTCAGAGACTAAGAGGTTACTTAATGTACCCTCTCGGCATTTCAATTCAAAACATATAGTGACAGCTCCTTTCATAGAAAAGAATCCAGAATCTTTCTGCTATGTTATTATGGAAAAGTTGGAGTATAATTACCCTTAGGAAAATTGGTATGTTGCCAGACTTGCTAGAGAATTTAGATATTGTCTTATACTGAAACAAAGAATATGTAACCCATGCCCAATTTTGAATTTTACCAATTTTGGTAAGAATGAGTTACTTGGGTCTCCAAGATAGAAGGGGTATGAAGTCATTAACCAGCCATTAAATGCTTGTTTGGGGGAAAGGAGTAACTATGCCATATTGAAGACTAAGCATCAAGAATTGTCCAACAGAATGATAATCCCAACCCCTGTATGTGTTCTGCAAAAATTGCCAAATGCATTCTTTTAGTTGTCCCATGCAGCAATGTCAGAGGAGGTCAGGGATAAGAAGTGGAGGATTGAAGTTGATATTGAGGTGAGGCACTTCCTTGTTATATTTGCATGAAGCTGAATAAATAGCTTGAAGTTGTCAACAAACAAGTGTCCTCAATGAGAATTGAGGCAAAGAGAATCTTAGTGGGTACAAGAGATTTCCTATAGAAATACCAATAATACATTCCCACCTCCTACTAATGTAGAAATTACATTTCTAATAGTCGAATACCCAGCCTCTGCCAAACTGTTTTAATTAAGGTGGTCAGTTTACTCTACTTCCCAGAATTATAGGACCTGCTACCATAGTAGGCATTCTCATTAAGGCCAGGAATTCAGATGCTGTACTCACACGAGGAGATACAGAAAATGCTTAGAGTATGAATCAATGAGCCACTGGAATCAAAAGACAGATACCATTCAAAACTCAGGAATTTTCAGAGTTCTTTGACCAGCAACCATGCTTGAGAGCCAAATGCTCTGTCACTTTAGGCTCTGACAGCAGAAGAGAAACGTAAAAGAGAAGAGTGTGGATTGAGATAAGGGGTGAGGAAAACAGGGTCTCTAGGAAGAAAGAATGCAGATAAGCAGACATGGCCTCCTTAGTTGAAAAAGAATAGTACTTTGTTTCCGTATTATGAGTATGGGTGCTACTGTGATTTTTGAGCCCTAACACACCATGCCTGGGGCTGGGGGTGGCAACTGTAAAAGTGTGTATATGTGCGGAGTGATTGAAGTGGGTGGTTGGCATAACAGATCCTCAAAATGACTAAACCTCACACTTCTGGCATCTTAGTCAAGAAAGTATAATAATCTCCTTGTATGGTATAATGAGTAGTCAAAAGCATTGCATAAAATAAAGCCAGTCAAAATGTAAAGAACGATATTTGAAGATGTGTTAACTTTATTTTGAATTGAAATTCTACTTGTTCTGTAACTTGCAACCATTAATTTTTGTCTTGATTTCTTAGCAGACAGAAAATTGACTCTGCCTTTTGCATGTCAATCCTTCAAATATTTGAAAACTATTACTATCACTTCCTAGTATTTTATTTCTTTTCTAGCTTCTTCAACAACTGTTCTTCATTTGACAATGTTTGTAGTCATCTTCGTCATGTTTCTCAGATTTCCAAAATAGAATATCTTCCAGGGACAAGTCCACAGCTATATTTTCAAGCAAAAGTGGAGCAAACAAGAGGCATGGTCAGATTACCTGTGGAGGTCAGGAAAGCAAAACTAGGATCTGGTATAAAGTGGGCATGGAAAACAAACACTTTGAGCACACAGGAATTCCAGTGAGGTAGTAGCAGTGGAGTTTAAAATAAAGAGAGGTACAGAAATCCCCAGTTTATGGCCATAGATAAACGACCAGGGGAGATGAGCATCTGGATTCCCAGATGATGGCTGCCCTTAGTATTGTCTTGTAAGTCACTCCCAACACAGCCAGTCTACTAGTTTCATCCTGGATCTTAATATACTGCTGTGGAGTTTTTCTCTGTATAACAGTCAGTCAACATCTACAGACCTGAATGATGTAACAAGCAACACAAATACATATTTATATAAAAGCAAAAACTGTTACAACAACAAAGTTCAATTATTAGGTACTAAATTCCAGCCAGAGTGTCAAAAATTTTCACATTTGCTTCATTTTAAGTATTCCAATAACTTTTTGAGTTAAATGTTATTATTTATATGCCAGGTGCTTATAAATAATAACACTTAATAACACCTTAAGCCAGGTGCTTATGTTATTTGCCTAAGGTCATGTAAATATGTGTTAGAGCTGGAAGAAAAATTCAGGTCTCTCTGTCCCCAAAATATATGCTTCTGAATGCTATAGTGTTTTCCCCCACTTAGCAAGTACACTATAAAATGCAGCAAATATTTCTAAAGTACCTACTATTTATAAAGCAAAATGGTAAATATTGTGTTTACAGGAAAGTCTCATATAGAACCTCACACTCTAGTAAGTAATACAAAAATGTACCAAACTTTCTCCATAAAAAAATCAAGTTTTTAAATATGCCATAAGGAAGTCAAAGCATATTATCATATAGTCAGAGAGGAGGGAATAGCTAATTTCAGTTGGAAGTATTGGAAAAAGGATTAGTTCTTGGAGGGTTAGTCGAACTTCTATAATTTGAAATATATATATATATGTATATATATATATATGTGTGTGAAATTTTAAACAAAAGAAACCCAGCATAAAGATATTGCAATAGTCCAGATGTGGTATAATGACAACTTCAATAGAAGATTGAAGTTAAATCATTATTTTCTTATCATTAACTCTTAATTGCCCAAATTACTGTTTTCCTTTTACAAATCAAAATATCAAAAATAAACCCAACCTTTAACAATCTCTTTCCTATACTCTCATTGCCACTGATATAAATTCTCTTTGTATCTCTCCATGCATTTACTTTACATACATTCATACACACATATGTCGTACATGTGAAATATATACATAAATCATTATAAGCATGTACATAGGTGTTATGTACACATCATGGTACTATTATATTAATTTGCTAGGGCTAATACCTTAACAATAGAAATGTATTGTCTCATGCAAAAAGTTCTCATTCCAGTTGTTTTCAGGGTTGGTTCCTCCGAGGACTGTGAGGAGGAAAGCATTCCAAGCCTCCTGGTTAGCCTTTGGTGGTGTGCTGGCAATCTTTGGCAATTTTTTTGCTTATGGAAGCATCACCCTGATTTCTTTCTTTATTCTCATTTGACTTTCACAAGTGTTTGTCTCCAAATTTTCTCTTTTTATAAGTACAATGGTCATATTGTGTTAGGATTGGCCCTTATGACCTCATTTTAACTTGGTTGCCCTCATAAAGACCCTGCACTATGAAGCAAATGTCTGAGTTCCACCAAAATTCATATTGTGAAACGCTAATCTCCAATGTAATGGTATTTCAAAATGAGGTCCTTGAAGGGTATCATATTTTGCTGTACATAATGCAATCCTATGTATAATGCGCACCCATGGTTTTGTGCACATTATATACGGGATTATTACACCCATTATTACATCCATGGTGTGTAAACACTATATCCATGTATAATGTGCATCCTTATTTCCCCCCCTAAACTTTGGGCAAAAAGTGTTCAATATACACAGCAAAATGCGGTAATTAAGTCATGATGGTGGAGCTTTTGTGATGGGATTAGAACCCTTGTAAAAAGAGATAGGAGACTGCTGGCTTCCTCTCTCTCCCTCTCTCTCCACCATGTGAGGACACAGAGAGAAGGTGGCTGTGTAAGAGCTAGGAAGTGGACCATTACCAGATGCTGGATCTAACAGCACCTTGAGATTTCCGAACATCCAGAACTACGGGAAATAAATGTTTCTCATTTAAACCAAATGATATATGGTATTTTTCTTATAGCAGTCTGAAACTCTCTAAGACACCCTATCTCCAAATTATCATATTTTGAGGTACTGAGGACTGAAATGAATGGATTTGGGAAGGACATTGTAACCAATAACAACTGTAACTTATTTGATGGTTTCAGATTTACCATTCTGACATCCAAGAAACCACCTGGATATAAAAAACAATTAAATGTTCAGATCTAAGAGTTTTAAATAATCCAAGTTTCAATCTACAGCAAGTAGATGTTGGAGATGATAATATAATTTTGTGCATTTTTATTAGCTATTTTGTAATTGATAAGCTAAGCAGCAATATTGATTGGCATATTTTTATTTGTGTGAGTTCTATAAAATCATTTTAATAATCATTTCTTGTGACTATATTGTAGAATAAGTAAACATAGTTAATGTTTTTATTAGTATAGTTTTTAAATTGTAACATATTTAGAAAAGATGGCATCCATCAGTGATAAATTTTTTTGAAATTTTTAAGTTGTAAATTGAGTATGATTAAAAATAATTTTGTATAATGTGATTCTGAACTAAAGACTTTTTATTTCAGGATAAACAATCCTACTTAGATAATTCATTTTTAGTGATGTCATATTCATTTGTAAAGTATTAATTTTGTTACTGATTTCCAATAGACAATTTAGTAATTTATCCACTGACATAATTTGGAGCAGGCTATTTATTTCTCTTGTTTTAATATGGTATGGCATTAAAGAAGGAAAGGAAATGACTACAACTCAGCCTTTCCCTTTAATTTCAAGAGGTTTCTGGCCAACATTATATCCAAAAGAAGATTTTACAGTCTAGCATGATTTCCATTCTTGTTCTACTATACTAAATTTCCTAATTTTATCCACATGGTTTCTTCCATTATATAAATTCAAATTAAGAAGTGGAGGACTGATCTGAAATCCATTTATTTGCTCAAAGGCTGCACAGTGTGCCAGGCATTCCATTACTTTAGAAGTTTTAGATCTATGCTGGGGTACTGCATATCTCTCCATCACTTGTTTATAGGGCTGTGTTAGAAAGAACAGCCTGACCTCAGTTCAGACATCAGCAGAGTGTCTGGAAACAAGAATGAATAGGCCCAGAATAAACAGACCCAGAAATTGCAAAGAATACTAGAAACAAACAGGCATTGTAGGCACTGCAATCAATTACTGAGAGCTGTTGATTTCTATCGCACTATTCGAGCAAACACAATGCACTCTTTGGGACTCTTCATCGCAGATCGGGAACTCATTTGCTTAAGAACAGATAATATTATGCTATACTTGTCAGTCTGCCACTGAATAAATGACCTGTGACTGTCATTTATTGGGAATAGGGAGAAACTTACTTTGTTATTACTGGTTATTCCATCCGTAGTATAACAAATGTATTTTCTACATTGTTACAAAGATAAATGAAGAAGTTTTGTCACTGTGTGACTCTTACTGTGGTACTCCTTGATTTCAGAAATGTTTTGTAAATGTAAATTTAAAAACCTTAAAGTGAATTTTTATAATATTTTGTATTATGCTTTCTGACATTTTAAGTTTAATGTATGGAAGTGGGAGACTTGAGGAGCTGGAAAGAGAAATGAGATTACGGGTTGTACAACAAAATGCCAAACTTCAAATTGTCAAAAAAAAATGCTCTAACTGTCTTGGCTGGTATGGCTCAGTGGACTGAGCACTGAACTGTGAAGCAAAGGATTGCCGGTTCCATTGCCAGCTGGGGCACATGCCAGGGTTGCAGGCCAGGTGTGCAGTAGGGGGCGTTCGAGAGGCAACCACGCACAGATGTTTCTGTCCCTCTCTTTCTCCCTCCCTTCCCCTGTCTCTAAAAATAAATAAATAATTTTTTTAAAGCTATAACCCAGTTTTTCAATAATATACCCTGTATTGCTTTTCTTCATCCATGTCATGTACTCCTCTGTAAAACCAGACCACTTAATTATAGGAAGCTGGTCTGTTATGATTCCGTGATACAGTCTTGAATTGTATACCTGATGACACCTTTCATTAAGAAAGTCAATAATCATTTATTTTTCTTTAAAATCATAATGGTCAAAATTTTGGCTCACATCACTTATGTTTGGGTAATCAACTTGTATTTATGATTAATATTTTAAAATATTCACTTTTGTTATATAAAATTTTAGAGTTAGAATGGAGCTCAGAAGACATCAAACCACTCTGGTATCTTATAGATAAATGGACTTTAGCCAAGAAAAGTTAAGTGAGTTGTCTAAGACCACACAACTTATAAGTGAAGGGAGCAAAACTAAAAGTCAAATCTGACTGGCCCAGCTTATCTTTACCTGCCATGGGAGATCTCATTGGGTATCTTATCAATTGGCTACTCTGATAGGTTTAAATATACAGCCCAGATTATTTATGGCAGGATATGATGCCAATGGTACACAACATAGTATCTAAATCAAAAGCTTGGCATCATTACTTACAAGGTTTGTGTGTGGAAATTGGCAGAAATGTGTGTGTTGGACCATCTCCCCTTTCATGGTAGTCCTAAAAAAGATGAAAAATTCTCCCAATATTAGATATTTGAACAATACATCTCAAAGTTTACTCTGTCTGGGTGAGAAGGATAACCAGAGATAGGATTTAAAATACTTTCCGAGTAGTATTTATGGCCAACTACATAATTTGAGTTGTCTAGTGTAAAATGAAAATGTAGGGCCCCTTGCTTAGTATCTTGTTATTAAAGATACAAAAATAAAAAAAAGGTTTTCCTTTAAAAGATTATATAACTATACATAATTTTAGTCTTACTAGGAACCATAGCGCTAAATTAGAAACAGTATTAATTTATAAATTACAAACATTGTGTTGTAATTTTATATACTTCTATAAATAATTTCTTTCTGGAGCATCTTGACTGACCATCTACTTTTTGTCTCTGTAAATTCATTGCTAGATCATCAGGCGTAGAGTATTAGGACCTACCCTAATACACTATGACCATCAAACTTTACTAGATCATCAAACTTTATAGTTATAGCAATTTTATTTGCAATCAATACAATTAAAAGCAGTGTCAGTCTCTTTGGTAAATACAAGGTCACAAATAATTTTGATAATATTTAACCATGAGAAGGATCTTTCTGCTGACGCCACTGTTTCTGGAAGTGATAAAAAAGTTTTATAGGCTCTGATAAGATTGGGATAAATTTATAATAAATTATTTCAAAATATATTTTTTACTATATCTGGACCTGATTTTGTTCATGAAAGTATTTTTCTAAATAAGATTTAATTCTTTATGCAAATCATTTTCTTGTGTGTCTGAATTTAAGTGTAAATTCATATAAATGCCATTTTAATGATCTTCTGACATTTCTTGCAGCTTGTGGCAATCATATAAGAAACAAAGCAGCTTCATGATTTGTACATAATTTGAAATGCTGGTGTATGATATTATTGCTGCATCTTCAATTTCAAAAAAATAATTGAATTTAAAGTTATCTTCCTTGTTAATAATAGAGTCATCCAAAACTTCATATAAAAATTCAATAATGCAATGATATTTAAATGCCATTTTTATTTCTAAGCCTTGGATATTTTCTTTGCAATATTGCACCAATTATCAAAACTAGAGATTCTAAACTTTTTGATGTGTTCTAGTAACTCCAAGTATTCTTTATTGCAATATCTGTGTGTGAATTTTTACTTTGTATTAATTTACTGACATAATTATCGCTTGACTGCCAGAAGTGTCTGCCCCAGCATTCAAACTAGAGAGTGAATATTTCTGCAGATGCCTCAAGTGCAGGCTCGGGGGGTTCATGAGGAAGCCAGCCTTGCATGGCCCCTTCGGTCCTGACACCCTCCCTCCTTCCTCCCATAGCCACTGCTGCCGGCAGTTTTTCTGCTACTGTAGCCATTGTTATGTGTGGTCTGCTCTCAGACTCTGGCTTGCCAGTCAGCTGTGTGCCTTAGACTTCCCCAGGGCATGGGCTTGTGTGCCACGCTGACCACTATGCATTCATGCTTCCCACCATGCCCACAGGCTCGAGCCAGCAGGTGCTGACGGAGGCTGAACCTCTACCTTTGAATGCTCTGGATGGCAGAGCACTCACATGCATGTTCTATTTTTTGGTCAGACTTCACTTAAAAAAACCCCTCAATTCCAAAGAATTTCAAGATAGTAAAAGCAAGGCATTAAACAAAGAATGAGACCCTTTATCAGCAGGGGGTTCGGTGCTACTAGACAGATCACATGCCAGTGAAGCTGGCTCTGGTAGTAGGGAATAGCCTGGCCAGGTAGTCAGTGATTCGGAAGTAGCTAGATTGAAAGATTAGATAATAATGAAATTGGGGAAAGACTGTTTTATCACATTTAATGTTCAGCAGAGAGCCTTCACTGGAAAAAAGATTTTTCACAAAGATTTGATTAAACTAGCCAAGACTACCAATTACTTTTTTTATTACCCAACCAAGTTCTTCCTAATAATACGAAACAAAACTAAAGCAAACTTTGGGAACTGAGATGCAAGTGTTCGACCAAACCAAGAACATGACCTTCTTACGGTGTTCTTTTGGGACCGAATCCCAATTTTCCAGGAACAAATCCAATGTTTATTTCATGATTAGTCACTGGAAAATCCACTTGTGTACACGATTTGTGCACGTGTGCCATGACCTGGTATTAAAGTACGATAAAACACTAAGTTACCTACCTGCAGTAGACCAAGAATATTTTTATAGAGTAGTATTCAGATCTCTGAAAGCTAACGTTTCCATGTCCAACTAATATAAAATATTCTTTATATCAGAAAATTATCTTCTCAGTTGCTCAAATCATAATTCTAGAAGTTAATATGTAAAAGCTATATGAGCCTTTTCAGTGATTAGCTATTTTGTCGTAGGTTACACAACTAATAAGTGACAAGGACTTGAACCCAGAAAGTATGGCAAGAGCAGCAATCACAACCCAGTGCTGAATAACTGGCTCCCAGGACTTTCTGCTGTCCCTCTAAAGTTGTGATTGCCGCAGTGGGAAACTGTAACCCACCCCCCACCCTTTTGCCATTGTTTCTGTTAGTGCTGACTCTGACTAATAGGCAGCTTGTAGATGAACAGCATGTTTGTACAAGAATCCTAGGAACTAACTTGAAAAGATACAGACCTCAATCTTCAGGCATCTCAGCTCTAGGAGCTTTACTGACCTTCAACCATGGAGCCAGGATGACATGAAGTCAGGATGACATGAATCCATGATGACCGAACCAGGATGATGCACACTGGACATCACTTGCCTTGTCGGAATGAACTGTGCTTGTCTGCACCTAGAGAACTTTGTAACCCCTTCCCTTGATCTCTGTGTTCTGTCCCACTCTCTCCTTATAAAAAACCTCTGCCTCCAATGACAGGTGGAGATGGGCTTTGTGACGTGAGTCCCCCATCTCCCAGGAGATGGGCTTTGAGATGTGAGTCCCCCATCTCCCAAGTGGCTGGCATCTGATTAAACCACTTTCCTTTGCATCAGCACCTGCCTCTCCAGCATTGGCTTCCTTAGCGGCAGGCAGCCGGACCTGTGTTCGGTTACATGATCACACATCTCAGAAGAGCACTCATCACTGTCAAGAAAACAAAAACAAAACCCTAGTAACTAGCAGATACCATAGAAAATCATTGTCCCACTCTCCTAATGACTAAAATTTCTCCATAATCCTTCCTCTTTACTAAGTTGTTATCAGCTTATATGTCATAAAGAAAACAGACATAACCAGATGAGGCTAACTCCATTTTCATCCACTAATATGTATGTGGGAATTCTCTAATATGATGTAAAAATTCCCCCTTTTCTGGGACAAGGGTGAACTTGCCAACTGTGTTATAGAGTACACCTCTCACTTCTTAAGGACTTTGATTAGCAAGTACCCTATTTCCCTGTCACATGCTCAGTTTTTCCTTTTATATTAGATCATTTTATTAGAATGGAAATATACCTTAACATTTTTGCAAAGCTACTTCTTGAAAGAATTCTTTAGGTTTTCTGTGTCCACTCCGTCCTATTTCATTATATCCCCAGCTCGCTCCACTAAAGTATCTCTTACGGTCATGGATGATCTTGCAAAGATTAATGACCAACTTTCTGTCCTCATCTCACTTGACTTGCTGGCAGCATTTTAAATGGATCTCGCCTTTATTGAAACGTGCTCTACTTTAGATGTGTCTCGTACAGTGTGGTCTGCAGATGAGCAGTGTGAGCACCACCGTGGCCACCCTGAAGCAGCGAGATGGACATGACTCAAAGTCTGCTTCACGTCCAGACTGATGATGCCACACACACACACATAGAGCGAGGGTAAGAAAATGCTGATTGATCACAAAATAAGGCTTTCTGGGGAGAATGATTCCCAAGCAGGTTTTAAAATGACACTTCCGAGCAGGGAAGGGAGACAGGCCCAGGGGTTTTGCTGTGTTTAGGGGATGGCGTCAGTAAAGTTTTCTTCATACAAGCAGAGTTATTTCAGGGTTTGAACCTGCCACCAACACCAGAGGAGGAAGAACCTGGACTTTTCTTTATCAGCTTATCTAGATGTGAGCTGAAGGGGAAAAGGGAGGAATGAGGCTTAAAACCTGGCAGCAGTCGAACATCCAAAAATGTAGCCAGACTGTTTAATATACCTGGGAACGCATAAAATGAGCAAATTATTGAGCCCCATGTTAGCTCTACTGAATCAGACACTCAGAGAATTGGGCCAGAAATCTGTATCTTAACCAGCTCTCCAAGAAGGTTTGTTGCATCGTCAAGTATGAGACTGTCCTCTAAGAAAATAAGGTTTCTCTGTGCTTTCTCCCACCTGATGAGTCACATTTTCTCATTCTCCTTTACCAGTTTTTTTTTTCCCTACCTAACTGCTAAAAAAAAAAAAAAAAAAAGACTTCTCTGCTCGACCTATATTGCCTTAATGGCTTTAAAAATCAGTCAAGAAATTATGATGCCCAAATCTTTATCCTCAGTCTGGCTCTCCCACTGGGTCCCACTCTTGTTTTCATAAATGCCTCTCAACATCTGTTCTTGGATAGTAGCCATATAAAATTTACCATGGGTAAAATAGAAAGATTTTCTACTCAGAAATCCTCCAGACAACTCTATTTCTTAGAAAATAGCCCCTGTATCAGAAAATCACACCACTATCCTCTCAGTGGCTCAGGCAGAATCGAGGAGTTACTTGGAAAGCTCATTATAAAGCAACCTAAATTTTGTTGGTACTTCTTTTAAAATGGCTAATGTATCCTTTTTTTGTTTGTTTAAATAAATGTTTTTATTGTTATTCTATTGCTGTTGTCCCCAATTTTCCCCCTTTGCCCTCCTCATTTTCATCACATTCTGCTCCAGGTGTAGTTCAAAACATAGTAATTCTTCATCTGGCACAGGTCAGCCATCTCTTAACTGGGCCCCCTGCCCTGATTCTTAATCCCATCAAGTCCGTTCCCTGGGCAGCATCCAAAGTGATTATTTTAAAAGAGAAATGAGATCATGATACACCCTTCAATTAAAAAAAAAATCTCCAAAGCCTTTCTATTGTAACTGGAGTAAAATTAAAACTCCTTATTATGATATACAAAGTCCTATATTATCTTTCATCTGCTTATCTCTCTTATGTGCCCCATTTCTCAGCTCTCTTAAATTATACATTTGTTAATGTATCAGTAATTGACAGTTTTTCCAGCTCACATAAGCAACTCGAAAGCAATAAATTTTTTGTGTGTTATTCAGCTCTATATTTCTAATTTATCCTCATAAACTTCACCTCCCACACATTTGGTACTCCTTAAACATGGAATGACTAAATATGTTCCAGTTGGACAATTTCTTGCAGAACACTTGTGGAACTGTATGCGTGGCAGCGATGTCACGTGGTCGTTGCATCAAGAGATACACATGGAGATGTCAGTCAGTGCTCGTCCTGTCCATGACCACACTCTTGAATCAAGGCACTGCCTGGCTGACCACAGCCCTTGCCAGACCGGCCGGTTATGTTATATGTCACCATTGACTGGATCAGCATAGATATCTAATCCAAGATGGCTCAGTCCTACGCTGGCCAAAAGCCGAAAATATAATGACATAACAGAGTTTGGCTTAACAGAAGGAAGTAATTAGCTCAGACCACTACATACTCTTTCCTGGATATTTAAACTTACTTAAAATTTAAACCAAATTTAAAGGTAAAGGAGAAAGTCAGCATTTGCTATCATATCAGAAAAAGAAGGCGCATTAAATGGGGCATCCCATTGGTGAAACATAAGACTGAAGATTCAGAAGCTATTGCTCCTGAGATGTCCAGGGTTTTCTTGAATCAAGAGCCACCCTTCTGTTCTTCTCTTGAGCACACCACCAAATGTCACTGCTGTTTCGGAATTGTCGAGAGGAATTTTGGCCAAACTGGATAATGAGACATGAGTGATCTTCCACCTGACAAACTGAATATGGTAGGAGGCATGCACGGTATGTGATAGAAGGTGGACAATAATCACTTTTTATTCAAAAAGGGCAGCATGTACTGATAAGGAAGCATATTTACAAAATTGCTGAAGTATCTTTTTATACAGGTAAGTCACATAGAAAGAAAATAAAAATGAAAGGGCAATTTAAGAAGCTTCTAAGCAGGTGATCAGATATTAGCTAAATGAAGGAAAAATTATGAGAAAAAGTTTAATGTCAAAGTAGTGGAAATAGCTGCAAGTCAAGTAAAATTGAAAGAAGGGCAAGTGATAAAGTTGACAGGTTCCTCTCATGGTAGTTTATTTGTCAAAAAGAAATAATCTGGCCTACCAGAGAAAGTATGTCTTTTAATATTTTTTTACTATTTTTCAGTAACAAAATTTGCCTGTTAGTAACACTTCGAAAGTCAGGGCTCAATCCAAACAAGCACTCTAAACACATTTTTAATCTTGCACAAATCTCACAGGCTTGTGGAATTACTCCGCAAAGCTTCTTAGAAGTGGGAGAATATTCTCTTTGGACTTCAGGTACTTTCTCTCTCAGCTGTGTTGGCAATACTAGATAGCTCTTTGACTCTTGAACAACCTCACAGAAATCCACTTACTCTGACCGTAACATACATTATGAGGCTTGTAAAGATGTGCATGAAAGAAAAAGAAATAAATGAAACCAGTTAACAGTTACCAATATTTTGTTAAGAATTTCAGCTCAGGGGTTATTTCATAAACAAGTGTAAGTTAATGCAGGTCAGACAAAGAAGTGGCTCAATTCTTTCCACCCAAATCGGTTTACTGACTTCTGGCGGCCATGTGCCTGCGGTTACAGAACTCCCCCGAACTGCAGCTGGCACCCGTGCGCTCTCGGTACCCATAGATTCTGGATCTGATTCAAACTCATGTGTAGGTCCGCGGTTTTAAAAAATAGAGAAGTAAACGCAAGAATGTTCATCACTATGTGGCTTATAAATGGAATAAAAGAGAGACTTTCTTCATAGTAATTTAAAGCAGACTAAGTAAATTTAGAGGAAAACAACAAAAAACCCTGCCCTTTCAGAAAAGTCTAATAAGAAAATCAAGTTATCAAATTTGTGTATTTGTATTAACACCCACGAGTACACAAACAGGCAGACATACCAGAATATATACTTATCGTAAATAATTTAATCTTAATTTATTTATTCAGACAGCAAATGTTTACTGAGTGCTTCTGTGCCAGGGTCTGTGCTACATACTGGCAGTACACACTAAATAGACTTGTTACCCGCTCTGAAATCATCACAGTGCTCTCATAAATAGAACACTTAGTTTAATTTTCATAAGACTAACAATAGGGGTGAATTATGATCCTCTTGCTTTAAGGACTATTGTGTAGTTGTGTAGATAAGATGCATGCAAAAAAAATGGACAAGTAGTGATAATAATATGCATCACCATGTGATAAGATCCAAATGAGTGTTACTGGCAGAATTACCCTTGTAGGGCTTTTAGAAGGATCTACCCCAAGCTGTGCCTCTGTGGTATGCAGATTATTTTGAGCTAAAAGCAACCAAGACCCTGCAACCTCAAGAGAAACTTCTGTCTCCCCTTTAACTATCTAGAAGAATTTAAATTAGGGTCTGGACCATGATAAGAGTTATCACCAGAAGTGACTTTTACCTATCTATATGGCAAGCAAACTAATAATTACTGAACATAGGCTCTCCCTGCAGTTCCCAGCTGAAGCCCCAAAGTACCTTAACTCAGCCGTAGTTCAGAATGTCATATATATCTCCATTTTCCCTTATGTTTTTGAATCTCTCATGTATGTGGGCTTTCCATACATATGTGTGTAATTAAATTTGGTTATTTCCTCTCATTAATTTTCTCATGTCAGTTTGATTATTAAACCAGCGAAAAGAACCTTGAAAGTAGAGGAAAGTTCCTTCCTCCTCCAAACCCTCAAATATATGAGAAGATGGACATTTCATTACAGATCTGCGTGTAAGAGAAAGGCTTCTGGAAGAATTGCTTTCTACCAAAACCTCGTTGAGCTCAAATTTAAAAAGAACATTCCATACAAGAAAGGGTATCTACCACAGGTCACAGCCGTTTTCAGGAACTCCATGTTCAAAGTTCTGGGACAGACCAACGTGCTGAACGATACTAATTTTTAAGGATATTTAATATGAAATGCAGTTGTTATCAATTTTGTAACAGCTGTGTTTCCCTTGCACAGGCCAGTGCTTTATTCCCCCAGCTGCCATAAATGTAGGCTGCTAAAAAGTCATGGTGTTTCCCTTTTCTGGAAACTTTCTCTTGGCTTAATGGGAGTTACCTTGACCTACAATCCATATGCCACCATAGATTGCCCTTAGTTTTTGAACTAGAGAGTCAGCCAGTTACTGACTGAATCTGGGGGTGTCATCACTGATGGCAGGTCAGTAAATGATAGTCCCTGGCATGCACCGGCATAACAATTGCTAGGATTTTGATATGTGGTGAACTGAGATAGAGTGCAGGAGGAAAGAACTAGCATATACAAAGTTTTAGGTGTTTGAGAAATACAGAGGAAATTGCTAACAGTAAGGACTGTAGAATCGAGTGGTTGTTTCTGTTGATGCATTAAAGAGAGACTGCAATAGGCACTGAGATATTTATCATAAATGTATATAAACTGTGAAAATGAGATGGCCTCCTTGGCACCACTGAGAGGTCTTCACCTTTTGCATTCTAAGGGCAGACAGAGGGTAATATGTGGGCCTGGAAATAGAAGAGATAAGATAAAGAGCATTAGTAATATGGAGCATTCTCTCAGGACATGGGATTTGACAACCTGGCAAGGTCCCCGGGAGAAAAGTATAATAGGCTAATGACTTAGCTCTCAGAAACTGGGAAGAAATGTGGTGCCAGATATTTCTGCTTCCACTTAAGATTTAGAAGCTTGGAAAGAACATCACTTCCAGCACTACAACACCACATTTTCTGAAGCAATTTGATGCAGTCATAAGATAACCAAATAGCTTGAAAGCAAATACTTCCTTACCACCCCCATCCCAGGAAACCTAGGTAAGGAGAAACAGCTGAAACTTTGCTAAATTACTAAAGGTGAAGTGTGAGTTAGTAAGATTGTACATAAAACCTAGGAGCTCCAGATACAGGGATAGTTTAAATCCACTCACTGTCCGTTGCTGGGCTGAGCTGAGGAGAGCTGAGTCACCAAATGTGGAAACAGCTATTGAAAGCCGCAAGACAAACGTGAAAGGAACAATGAAGTCTTTCATCACTTGCCAGGCTGATATGAGCAAGAGTCTAAAACCAGAGAAAGTGTGGACTCTTCCCTAGTGATTTCCCTCAACCAATAGAGTTCCAGATGGACAGACACAGACATGGGGACATTGAGGGAGATCTGACCAAAGTTAAAAGGCTCCTGCAGTTTTACGGAGGTAGATCTGAGAAGAGGGACACGGAGAAGGGTGAGGAGTGGAAAATTACTAGGTATGGAATGAGAATGGGCCAAGAAGTAGCTATGCGTGAGAGCAGGGATAGCAAGGGGTTTCTGAGTCCCTGACAGCAACTCCTTTCAGAGACTGTAAGGCCCTGGCTGTGTGTCCAGTCTTGTGTGGGGAGGGCAATTTCCCATGTATGAGTTTGGCTAGGTAAAGCCTTTGTAAGTGCCTCTGGTTGGGCCTGAAAAATCATACATAGTTTTTTGCTTGTTTGTTTTGTTTTTTTTGGTTTGCAAAGTGCTAAACTCTTTGCTCTTAGGGTAGTCCCTGTGGAGTTTCAGCTGAACTAAAAAGTTGGAACATATAAAAATTAACTTTCAAGAGCATAGATTGATTGCATCAGTGTCAATAATTACATTAATTTAAATTGTCTAAACATGCCAATTAAGTGACAGATATTTTCTGACAACTATAGAATTAAAGAAACCGCATCTGTCTAGTCTGGTGGGAGGGGCACAGATGCAGAATGGGCTGGTCTCACATGCATATGTGGTGGATAAAAATTCTGGAGGGATATCTCAGGAGCGAAGAGTCCCAGCCCCACACCAGACCCCCCATCCCAGGGTTCCAGTACCAGGAAGATCAGTCCTCACAACTTCTGCCTGTAAACATCAGTGGGGATTGAGTTGGTGGAGGAAATAGCTGGAGCCCCAAGCAGTTCCTCTTAAGGAAACCATACATGGACTCACCTACTCAGACTCACTCCCTCTGAGCTCCAGCACTGGGGTCGCAGCTTGAAAGTCCAGTGGCATACTGGGAGAAACTGAAGTGTCTGGCATCAAGGTGAGCAGAGGCCAAGTCCCTTTTCTAAATCCTCCCACCACAGAGCCACAGAGCAGGCAAGCTGGTGCCATATCCGAGACTCCATCAACCTGACTAACACTGTTTGACCCGTGTTGAAAATCCTCAGAGACTCCGTCCCACCCAACTTATGGGTCCACCCAAGCTGATTTCCCATAGTAATGGCTGGTTTTGGCTCATGCTTCACAAACTCCTAGATCCTATTAAACAAACAACAGCTGGCCTCAGTGAACCTTGGGACTGGCACTAGCAGCAGCCAGCGTAGATTCACAGCTTGGCTTCACCTGGGAACTTCCAAGCACAGCACAAGTAGCAGCCATCTCAAATTGCTTTACAGCTCACGCAGAGTGGGCCCAGGCAAAACACAGGCTGACCTTGGCTTGCACACCTGGGAAACCTCAGGGCAGTGCACCCATTGGACAGCTACAGACCACGTAGGAGCACCACCATCCTGCCCCTACACAGCTGACTCTCCATGGAAGGCAGTGGTAACTGGTCACAACCAATCCTTGCAGCTGACTGTCCTGGGTAAATCCCTCCTGTCGATCTGCCAACAACAACCAAATCTCAACTACAAGAGGAGAGTGTACTCAGCCCACATGATGGGTGCACCTCCCGTATTACCCAGCTTGGGTGATAGGGGAGGCTGTGCCAGGACCCTACAGGAACCTACTACATTAGGCCACACTACCAAGACAGGGAGTCAGAGTAGCTCTTCCTAATACATAGAAACAAACACAGGTTGCCAAAATGAGAAGACAAAGAAGCATGGCCCAAATGAAAACACAGATCGAAACCCCAGAAAAATAACTAAATGAAATGGAGACAAGAAATCTGTGAGATGCAGGGTTCAAGACACTGGATATAAGGGTGCTCAAGAAACTTAGTGAGGACCTCAGCAACATAAAAAAAATCCAGTCAGAAACAAAGTATATACTAATAGAAATAAAGAACAATTTACAGGGAAACAACAGTAGAATGAATGAAGCTGAGAATCAAATCAATGATTTGGAACATAAGGAAACAAAAAGCAACCAATCAGAACAAAAGAAGAAAACAGAATCCAAAAAAATGGGGATAGTATGACAGTCTCTGGGACAACTTCGAGAGGTCCAACATTTGCATCATATGGGCACCAGAAGAAGAGAAAGAGCAAGGAATTGGCAATCTATTTGAAACAATAATGAAAGAAAATCTCCCTAATTTGGTGGGGGAAATAGACATGCAAGTCCAGGAAGTACAGAGTCCCAAACAAGATCGATACAAAGAAGCCCACTTCAAGACATAATTATAATACCAAAAGTTAAAGATAATGAGAGAATCTTCAAGTAGCAAGAGAAAAGAAGTAACTACAGGGGAGTTCCCATAAGATTGTCAGCTGATTTCTCAAAAGAAACTTGTAGGCTAGAAGGGACTCTCAAGAAATAGTCAAAAGTCATGAAAAGCAGGGACCCACAGCCAAGATTGCTCTACTCAGCAAGCTATCATTCAGAATTGAAGGGCTGATAAAGAGCTTCCCAGACAAGAAAAACCTGAAGGAGTTCATCATCACCAAACTGTTATTATATGAAATTTAAAGGACTTAGTTAAGAAAAAGAAGAAAGTCAAAACTATGAACAATAAAATGGCACAATTTTATATATATGTGTATATAGATATATATATATATATCTATATACACACACACACACACACACAATTGAATTAAAAAGCAAACTAAGCAAACAAGAAGAACAGAGACAGAATCATGGATACAGAGAGCCAGATGAGAGGGGTTTGTGGGGGATAGGGTAAACAGGGGAGGGGATTAAGAAGTACAAACAGGTAGTTACAGAATAGCCATGGGAATGTAAAATACAACATAGGAAATGGAGTAGTCAAAGAACTTACATGCATGACCCATGGACATGAACAATGGTGGGGGGATTGCCTGAGGTAGTGGGGGATGCTGGGTAGAGAGGGCAATGGGGGTAAATCAGGACAACTGTAATAGCATAATTAAAAAATAGTTTTTAAAAAGAAATAAAAAAGTAAATTAAATCTAAAGTAAAAAGAAGGCAGGAAAACTTAAAAATAGGAGAATCAATTAATAAAATTAAAACAAGATTTTTAAAAATGTATAAAACCAAAGACTGGTACTCTGAAAATGGCAACAAATTAATAAATCTCTAGCCAGAATGACAGAGTGAAAAAGAGAAGATTCATTACCAATATCAGAGATAAAAAAAGGAACATCACTGCAGAACCTACAGATTTTGAATGCTTAATGATTGAAATAATAAATGTCTTCATGCTTCAAAATTTGATAACTTAAATAAAATGGACAAATTCTTTGAAAAGCACAGATAACTAATGCCTGCAGAAGATTAAATTTTAAAAACTTGAATATTTCTGTATCTATGAAAGTCTTTGAGAACCTCACTGACAAATTTCATCAAGTTTTATGGAAAATAATACAAGTAAAAAAAAGGGAGGAAATATTTCTCAAGTATATCTATGAGATTGGCATAACAAATTTCGGTGAATTCTAACAAAATCAAAAACAAACATCTATCAAGAACATATACATAATTATCATTCTAAAATATTACCATAATGCAGAAATTATAAAAAAGGTAATATATAATGATCAATTAAGGCCTACCTCAGGAATGAAAGGTTTGTGAAATATTTGAGAATCAATCAACTCAATTCATCATATCAATATAATAAAAAAAATCCATATGACTTTTGCAACTAATGCAGAAAACACCTTTGAAAAACTTCAATTCCATTTATGATAAAAAATTCTAACCAATATATAAATTAAAGGGATGTAGTCAACTGAAAATCATCTACCAAAATCCTACAGCAAGCATCATGCTCAGTGGTAAAATGCTGAATATTTTTCCCTACAGTTAAGAACAAAGGAGGGATGCCTCCTCTTAAGAATCTTAATCAGTATTGTACTGAAGGTTGTAGTGTGTTCGGTAGAAGAATAAAATACACATAGATTAGAAATATATGAATGAAAAGCTCTACATTTGGAGGCAATAATACAGTCAATGTAAAATATCTGAATTTGCAAAACAGCTGCTATAATAAATAAGTGAATTTAGTATGGTCATAGGATGCAAGTTCAATATAAAAATAATTGAATTTCTAATTAATATCATGACCAATTGGAAATAAAAATAAAAATTACTTTTGTACCATAGCATCAACAAAACACAAAATGTATATGTATAAATCTAAAAAGTGAATATAAGATCTGTGTGCTGGAAATCCCAAAACATAAATGTGAGAAATCACAGGACTAAATAATTGAAAATATAATGTATTAATAGATTTTTATCAATAACATTGTAATATCATTCATCAATTCCATCTATAGATGCAAACAATCCCAATTAGAATTCCAAAACCTGTTAATTAGATTAGTCAATGGAATTTCTCAATAAAAGAATAAAGTTGGAGAGCTCATACTACTTGATTTTAAAACTTACTATAAAGTATAGTAGTAATAAAGACAATATAGTAATGGACAAAGAAAAGGTGCATAGATAAATGGAAAAGAATAGAGTCCAAAAATAGAACTACACAACTTATTTTTTATAAACTTCAAAAGTGATTCAATTGGAAAAATAGTCTTTTTAGTAAATTATAATCCAACATGAGGAAATTTGGGGGGGGCTGATGACAATGTTCTTCATCCTGTGCTCCATATCTTTCACTAGAAAAATCAATTTCAAATAAATAACATGTAAATACAAAATATATAACAACTATAAAGTTTCTATTAAAAATATAGATGATTGTTCTTAACTTCAATGTCTCTGGTTATATTTTGTTTGCTTTTTTCTTCTATTGATTATGTTCCAGTTAAAGGTGAGATCATATGGTATTTGTCCCTCACCTCCTGGCTTATTTCACTTAGCATAATGCTCTCCAGTTTCATCCATGCTGTTGCAAAGGGTATAAGCTCCTTCTTTCTCTCTGCTGCGTAGAATTCCATTGTGTAAATATACCATAGTTTTTGGATCCACTCGTTCGCTGATGGGCACTTCGGTTGCTTCCAGTACTTGGCTATTGTAAATTGTGCTGCTATGAACATGAAGTTAAGAACAATCTAACAATAGCCAGGGTGGGGGTGGGGGGTGGGGGCGGGGACAGTGGGAAGAGGGGATTACAGGAACTACTATAAAGGACACATGGACAAAACCAAGGGGGAGGGTGGAGGTGGGGGAGGGAGGTGGGTTCACCTGGGGTGGGGTGGAGGGATGGGGAGAAAAGGCATACAACTGTAATTGAATAACAATAAAAATTAAAAAAAAAATTCATAGAAACAGGAAAAAAAAATATAGATGAAAAATTCTTCAGCCTTGAATTAGGAAAAGATTTCTTTGATTGGGCCACAAACCATAAAAAAATATATAACAGGCCTTACAAAATTTAAAGCTTTTGCTCTTTGAAAGACATTGTTAATAGAATAAAAAGACAAACCATAAACTGAGAAAAAAAATTTCACAATGCATTTCTAATAAAAGTTTGTTATCTTAAATATATAAAGAACTCTCATAACCCAATAAGAAAACAAACAGCTTAATTACATAAAATAAATTAAAAAACATTTAAAGAGACACTTCAACAAAGATACTCAGATAGTAAAGAAATGCATGAAAAGAAGTTCAACATCATTAGCCATTTAGGAAAGGCACATGAAATCCTCTACAAGATATCACTACAGACCTATTGCACTGATAATAATAATAACATTCTGACCATGCCAAGCACTAGCAAAGATGCAGAGACACTAGAATCCTCATACATCATTGGTGAAAGGGTTTTATATTTTTGTTGGTGAAGTCATTTTGCATCTCTGCTTTAAAATGACAGTTTGGCTGTTTCTGATAAAGATAAACATACTTAATGATATGTCTCAGCTATCCCACTCTAAGGTAGTTACACAAAAGGAATAAACCTTGAACAGAAATATTCAGAGTGGTTTCATTCAAAATCATCACAAATTGCAAATATTCTTCAAATAGTGACTAATACAAAATTGGTATATCCATGTCATAGACTGCTCATCCCCAATGTAAAAGAACTATCAATATATTCAACAACTAGTGTTAATCTCAAAATACTAAAGCAAAGTGAAATCCAGACTCAATAGACTATATATTATATGATTTCTTATGTGAAATTTTGACAAAAGCCAAATTTCAGGACAGCAATCTGATCTATTGTTACCAGAGGTTAGGAGATGTGTGCGGGGATTCACCATAAAAGGCATGAGGGACCTTTTTGAGGATGATGGCAGTGTTCCACATCTTGATTGTCAGGACAATTATACAACTGTGATATTCAAAATTTATAGAAATGAACACTTTAAATGGGCCAATTTTACTTTATGTAAGTTATATCTCAATAAACTTGAGTTTTAAAATGTGATAGCCAACATTTAATGTATTATACATGCCGAAACTGGAATGGTAGATTTTGTAAGAAGAGAGCAAAAGGCTATAAAGGAAGTGGTTATGCCAGAATACTTCGGCTGCATAATACTAGGAGAAAACCCACTGGTTGCCCATGTTTCTTGTGGGGGCTAGAACACTTTGTGGTAAAGAGCACGCTAGAGGAGATCCAAGATGGTGGAGGAGTAAGCAGACAAATCTGAAATTACAACTAAATTGTAGAGAAATCATCCTGAATAACCAACTGAACTCTAGCTCGAGAAAAGCCTTATAACCAAGGACAGAAAAAAACAAAACAAAATATTTCATCACAACAAAATAGGGAGTGCAAAGGAGGTGCATGAGGGCTGGCTGGGTTCCCACAGGCAGCAGATGAATTCCAGAGGAATATTACAGTGTCTGGGGGTTCCCACTGAGTCGTGTGGGACCCAAGTCTAAACCCCAAGCTGGACTCCCCAGCCTACAGCACCAGAGCCAGAAAGGAACCCAGATAACATCCAGCTGTGAATAGCATCAGGGGTTCTGTTGGCCAGGAGGAGATGCAGAGAGACCCTTAAAGGGCCAACACACAAAATTTTGTTTGTAGCCACTTACCCTGGGCTCTGGCAGAGGGAGGGCACAGTGGACCTGACCTCAGTGGATGCTTGAGGAGACTCTGGGGTTGGTGGCTTTGGGGAGAGAACTGAAGGAACATCCTCCAGGATCCCTGTGCTGAGTCATTCCCAATAGTGCAGAAGCCATCTTTCTCAGGCAGAACATTCCTCTTCAAGTGGCATCATTCTGAGGGAAGCAATAGCCCTGCACACAGGAATGACTCTGCCCCACTCTGTGGTGCTTTAGTCTGTTGGCTGCTTATAGTTTCATTAGTTAACAACTAAGGCAGAAAATACAAAGAAGCAGCTAAAATGGAAAGATGAAGAAACGGATCCCAAATGAACCAAAAGAATTCTCCAGAAGAACTAGATGACAGGAGGCAAACAATTTATCTGATAGAGAGTTTAGAGTAATGATTATAAGGATACTCAACCCCATGAAAAAAGACATGGAAACTATAAAAAAGGACCAGTGAGAAAGAAAGAATGCACTATCTGAAATAAGCAATACACTGGAAGGAATAAACAGTAGGTTAAATGAAGCAGAGGATAAAATCAGCGATTAGGAGGACAAGGTAGAAAAAACACCCAGGCGGAGCAATAAATAAATAAATAAATAAATAAATAAATAAATAACATGATGAGAGCTTAAGAAGCATTTTAGACGACATGAAGTGTAACAACATCTACATCATGAGAATAAAAGAAGAAAGTGCATGCCCCCCACTGAGGACCTGGCCTGCAATCCAGTCATGTGCTGTAGACTGGAAATCTAATGGGCAACACTTTGGTTCACAGGCCAGCACTCAATCCTATAGGGGACCATTCCACGCGTGAGAAATGTAGCCCAGCCCCCACTCGGAAAAGCCAGTGGGGAGCGACATCCAGCAGGCAGGACCCATGCCCAGGGATAGGTTTTCCTGTGGGGAATTAGGCCTGCATTGTACCTAGACTGCTATGAGGCTTGCTCTTGCTAAAACTCCCTCACCCTGAATTAAGGCAGCAAATGTTTACTGAGTATCTTTAACTTCCTAAAATCTGAGCTAAACCACCCAGGTATGGAGTGTAACCAGTTCAACCACTTTTCCCTTTGCATTTGCAAATATCCTTCTTCTTTGATGTAATTAGCAATATCCTCTCCTTTGTTTTCTGTGAAAGGTAACCACCCAAAACAAACCTGTGCATAGTAAATGAGGACCATCCTTGATGTAATGTGCCTAGAAAAATAATAAAAGCTTGTCCAGGCAGGGTCTCGGGGCCCTCTCTCTGACCTAGAGAGTGGCTGTGCAGTCCCTTTTTGTCCACGGGATTTCTGTAGTCCGCATGTATTTGTCTATTGCTGCTACAACACAGGATCCTGATGGCTGGGATCCGCATCACAATCCACTGAGCCACACCAGCCAGGGCTGCAGTCTGCATTTGCATTTGCCTAATCAGTGATATAAGTGATGTAAGTTGATCGAATTTGATTCCTCTGTTAAAAAAATGCCTGTTCACATTTTTCTGTTATTTATTTTATGCCATTTGTCTTGGGGTTAATTTCCAAAATACATAAAGTACTTACATAACACCAGAAACCCAAACAATCCAATTAAAAAATGAGCAAAGGATCTGAATAGGCACTTCTCCGAGGAGGACATACAGATGGCCAACTAACACAGGAAAAATTGCTCACCATCACTAATCATCAGAGAGATGCAATTTAAAACTAGAGTGAGGTGTCACCTCACACCTGCCACAATGACTACCATTAACAAAGGGAACCCCAGTGCAGGGTTGGTGGGAATGCAGAACAGTGCAGCCACTGTGGAAAACAGTATGAAGTTTCCTCCAAAAATTAAAAATAGAACTGCCTTTTGACCCAGCAATCCCACTTCTGGGAACATACACTAAGAATTCTGAAACACCAATCATAAAAAATATATGCATCCATGTTCATAGCAGCACTATTTATAATAGCCATGATCTGGAAACAGCCCGAGTGCAGATCAGTGGATGAGCAGATAAAGAAGCTGTGATATACTTACACAGTGGAATTCTACATGGCTGTAAAAAAGAAGGAAATCTTACCCTTTGTGACAGCAAGGATGGACCTGGAGAATGCCATGCTAAGTGAAATAAGCCAGTCAGAGAAAGACTAATACCATATGATCTCATTTTTATGCGGAATCTAATAAACAAAATAAACTGAGGATCAAAATAGAACCAGAGGCATGGATACGTGGAACAGACTGATAATTCTCAGAGGGGAAGGGAATGGAGGTGACTGGATAATAGAAAGTAAAGAGATTATTCAAAACCCACAGACACAGACAATAGTGTGGTGAAGGTCAGGGTGGGGAGGCGGGGGCTAGGTCGAGGCAGGCAAAGGTGGGGGAAATAGGGGACGTCTGTAATAGCGTCTACAATAAAAATTGATTCTAATGAGTATTTCATGTATTCTGGACACTGATTACTTGATAGAATATATGTTGCAAATAGCTTCTAGTTTGCTTTTTCACTTACATTTTTTAAGCTATATAAGCTTATATTTGGTGCTATATAAGACAAAAAAATTATATTCAGCCATATTAATAAATGTAATTACTGCAATTTATTTGGATCACTTTTATTTGCTTTATTTGTATCATTATCCCCATTAGACCCTAACCCATGGAATCTAAAACAATGCTTATATTATTCAATGCAGCATCTTTTGTTCACACCAGAGTTCTTGAAGCAATTATTAAGTACATGTAGAATATAAGGAGTTAGTCCTACCATTTGTAGAAACCTACATGAGAAAATTAGCAATCTTTGGCTTAGTTGGTAATGAAGTAAAAATGTTTTTGTGTATAGAGTACCAAACCAGATGCTTCAGAAAAGTAAAAGATACATACAAGATGTGGTGGCTCTGTACCCTCTAGGCATTTTTATAGCCAGAGATTTATTTCTTTTCCCAACTGAATCCATAATTCCTTTATTTAGTCTACTTTGAGTATTAGTTTAAGTGTTATTCTTTTAATACCTACAGCTGTTTTTAAAACATTTTGAATGTTTGTTTTACTGAGTGGTATTTATTATGTAAAACAACATTAATGCAGCTTGTATCTCCAGAAAATTATTTGAAACACCTGCACTTAACTTTCTGGTGCATTAGGAAAGTTTGCCATATGATCTGACTTCACGAACCACCTACGTCAAACATTTTAAGAAACATTAGTAATATAAAAACAAAACTTTCAAATCGTTACCTTCATTTATAATAATAAGATGTGGAAAGTGTAGGAGCACAGTTGAATAGAAAACTAATTTTGCTCCTCTGAACATGGGAAGCATCCTCTTTTACTTGAATTAAAAAAAAACCTCAATAGCATTATTTTATGAGTAACTAGAGAGATCTGGGAAAAATAGCAAACACTGTGAGGTAAAATGTTGAAGAACAAGAGCGGATGCAGAGTTTTCCTTTATAGAACATTTAATGTTGCCCTGGCAAGACAGACCAAGGGTCGGCAAATGTTGCTCCCAGCAGCACAAAGGGCGTATCTATTATTCCATCCACCAGAATAATCTACTCACTAGAACTCACCCATTATTCTTCACAGTTCATAATGACAACCACCAGTTTGTTTTATACAGATGCATTTTAAGAATATTCTAAAAAGCTAGATGTTATAAGAGATTTTTTTATTATTATCTAAACACAGGAATCATGGTAATTTTGTTAACCTAACCACAAGGCTGTATTCAGCCAGGTAAACATTCCATGATATTGCAACCTAAGTGTTCCGTACATTCATTGAAGTCAATATTTATATTCACATTTTGTTACCTTTTCACCTAGACTTCTGTCAGCTGGATTTGTGTTGATGAAATTGTTATATTTTAAAAGTGAGGCTAAAATATTTAATTAGAGTTTTAATTGATGTGCTTCAGAAGAATTACTTAAAAGAGGGAAGGAAAAAGGTAACAAATATGTTTATAACAGTGCAAAAAAAAGAGTGCACTAAAATGTAACAGACGTGTTTATAATAGCAGGTTATTTTCAGTAATTATAGCATTTATTATATCCCTAAAAGTTAAGTTCTTCATAATTTGTAAAGGATGATGTCAAAAAGAGTCATTTGGACAAAGACAGCGTCAGACTGAGAGTGCTGGTGAAACGCCTTCCCATATATGTTAAAATGATATATAACATAGAATGGTATACATAATATATGTGTATGTGCAGTTGGTGATGAACCGGCCAGCCAACTGCTCTCCTAGGTCTTAGAGCTGACGAACAGTAGGTCCATGCCCGAATGCAAGCCTTGCAGATCAAAACTCTTTGAAATTCACCACAACATTGTGATTGACACAAAGAGGACAAGACGGATTTGTGAGATAGTCTAGAATGTAGTTGGCAGTTTGTGGAAATTGGTTCAATGTAGAAGAAAAAGAATTTGAATTAGGGAAAGAATATGACCAGAACCATCAAAGAAAGGAATTGCAATAATCAAAGGAAATTCTAATACACGAGTATCTCAGTGAAGCCTTGGTCAGCAAATAGAAACAGACATTAGATATTCAACACATGGAATTTCCTACAGGCAGTTGGTTACAGGGGTCTTAGAGTTTGGGAGAATTAAAGGAAAGACAAAGAATGTGATTGCAGGAAGCAACTACTGCCCTGGAGCTGAGGGAAGAAAGGGAAGCAGTTGTTGCTATCAGAACCGAGAAACTCAGAGGATGGTTTCTGTGTGTTTAGGGCTCAGAAGCCTGAGGAGTGGGTGCTGCAGGCTGCTTCGGGGGGCTAATAAAGCTGGTCCCGTGCAAGCAAAGGGAAGCTGGATACCGGAACCCACTGATGCTAAGGTGGTGCTGACAGGAATAGGAAACAAATGGCCAGAAATGACTTTCTCCCTTTCTCCAGCTTGCCAAGCTCGGTATTGCTATGCGAGGGTACTAAAAAGAAGCCCATTCTAAAGAAGAAATGTAATTTGCAGATTATTTACAGATTCTGATTCTTTAAAAAAAGAGTAGATTTGTTTCTGACACAAAGTCCATAGCTAACACAATTATATGGAGATTACAGTTAAAGTGAGTAGCTTGGAGGTGTTGGTGCTGATGGGGAGGATAATAAATTCAGAACGAAACCAGTTCGATTGAAAGCATCTGACCCACTGTAACTGTTGTCTCCATGTGATTGTGTTAGTTATGTACCTTGTCCGTTGAATATTTTTGTGTATCTATATCGCAGGGAAATATTTTTAGAGACATAGATTTTATTTATTCATCCATCCATCCATTCATTTGCTATCCCACTGACATATAGGTAATAGTAAAACTATGGGCTGATTAACATCAGATAAATAAATAAGAAACATTGAGAAAAGAAAAGCTAAGGTTATAAATCTTAGGATCTCCATTTTTAAAGTCAATCTAAAACAAAACAAGCGATATAAGGTTATCCAAAGAGGCTCAAGATATTTACTACTTACGATGTTTGACCTTGGCTAGTTAGCCTTTTTGTGCCTCAATTTTCTTTTTTGTAAAATAGAGATAATAATATTTGCTTTATGAGATTGTCATGAAAGTGGAGAGAATCAATGGCAGATGCTAAGAACACTGCCAAGTACATTTTAAATGTGTAATCAGTACTGTTTTTATTGTAGTTACAGAAGTGACAAAATAAAGAGTGTCAGCAAAAGGTCACTCCTACTATTGTTAAAGAAATAACTGGAATTAAGACATAAGCACTGAATGTCTACAATATGGATCTGTTTTGTTACTTGTTGCTCCTGTGTGTGGCATAAGGCTGCTCAGGTTGTGTACTATACAGCCCCACGTGGACCATTCACACAGTGGCATCTTGTAATGAGACAGCCCAGGTAATTCTCCACTTGAGTAAAGCGTAAAGCTTATTTTCTGCTTAAGCACATGTTAAATGTTATTCAAGACTGCTGGAATTATGTCAGTTGCTTGCTGATTTATAGGTGAGAGGGTCAATGGCAGAATAAATGGTAACAGAAAAATTAGTTCAAATGCATGTACATATATATAAGCTTTAAACTTAATTTAGACAGTTTTACTAAACTTGTGAATTAAGATATAATTTGATGTGAAGTCAGCTATTTTAAATGCCATGAAGTATCTTTAGGTTATGTAGGAACTTAAGGAGAAAAGTACATATAGAAAAATATATAAGGCTGTGATCATTACTGACAGCTTAGCAAATGAACAGTACCCAGGTTGGAAAACAGTAGCTGGAAAATGCAAGGTGTGATTGCTGGGCTGATAGGGCATTTCAAAGTACTCTATAATGATTTTGACATTTCATAACAGTCTATTTTACACTCTACATTTTCACAAAAGGACTAGCTTGGTCCATTTTTTGAGTGAACTTCAGCCTCTTACCTTATTACAGGATCGTGGGCTACAGTCCTATTAAACAAGATTGTGCCTCCAGGAGCTTCCTTAAGAAATATGTATAAAAATAATCTAGAAAAAGATGGCCATGATTCAGATATATTTCACATAAGAGAATTCTGAATGCCTTTACTTATTAGTTTGCTCGTTTATGCAGTGCAATCCATTCGGAAATAATTTTTTCAGGTTTCCCCATCTCAAATTAACCTAATACAAATTTCTTTTATTCCAGTGGCATGGAGGTGGGGTACATTTGAACTGCTAGTATACTTCAACTTGCCTAGAAATGTATGAGAAATCTGGTGTATGGGAAAAGATAGTTTATGTTTGAAAAATACAAGCTACACTAATTTTACACCTGACGATTCCATCCTTATCTATGGAATATAAACATCGGGCCAAATTTAGAAATATGCGAGTAAAAATAATAGCTTGGTCATGTCACTATTTGCTTCAAAAAGCAGTATCTTTTAAATATCTAAGGAAAAGAGTAAGGAATCAAAATGGTATAATATATAATCCGCCAGGTCAAAACACAACTCCTACTTTTCTTTTGAAAAATTTTTTAGGGTAGGGGTGGGGCTACTGATTTTACCCTCTTTGAGATCTCATCATTGAAGAGATTCTTTTAACAACTGCTTTAAAACCTAAGATTGTTCATTCATAATTTAAATGTCTTAAAATTCTTTTTAAAATATTATACATCTTTCTGACTGTTCTATAAATTAACATAAATATCTATATTTTTGTTCAGCAATATTCATCTTATACCTATCATAATTTTATACATAAGCTAATGTACAAATCAATAAATTAACTTTTTGAAAAAAACTCATAATACAAAGTGAATAATGTTAATTATGGAAATGTAGATATTATTTTTAACAATATTAGCTAGTTTTCCAATTTATTAACTTTAGATGCCCAGAAATTTACTTTCTAGCAATTAATAAAGTCCACACATGCAGAATAATAAATGCAGATTAAATTGAATATGAATAAGAGGATTGTAGATTATATTTTGATATGATTTCTTGCAAAAATAATAGGAAAGTTGCTCAAAATGTATGTTCTAGTTCCACAAATCTTTTTTACAAACATTAATATCAATATACTATATATCATTTTATTAAAATTAAGGGAAACTTGTGCCTTGTGTTCACCGAATTTTCACAGATAAAGCAGCATTGTATGGTTCATCAAGTTCAGCTCTGATATCCTTTGAGAATAGAGTCTATAAATGCAGGGACAAAGTTGAATAAAATTACTCAATATTGATAATAGAAAGTAAAAATGACAACTTGGCTTTGATTCAACTTGACTTCACATGATGAGATTCAACAAAAACACATTTGAAGGTATAAGTGAAACCTGGTGAAATTCGTATTACTAGAATGTCAACTTGATTGGTATAATCGTTATCTATGTATAAATAAAAGAGTTTTTGAGACCTACAGGGCTTGGCTTAGTGATCTAAGAATCCAAATTAGAATGCCTAGACTGCCTGGAGCCACAGGTTTACATGCTGTCAACCAACCCTTTCCTCTTCCGAAGCAGATAAACCAGGTTCCGAAAAGGCAGCTGGCTGTGAGTGGTGGAGTGGAGATCTCTCCATGACACCTATTCTTTCAGGACATTAAAGATTATTTTGTCTGTCTTATGCAATAGTTCGTCTCTGTACTTGCCACAGTTCTGGGACCCAGACCACAAGATCAGGTGGGCCAACAAATACCAGATCCCAAAAGGGTATTTGCCATTTTAAAATAGTTTATATATGTAAAGTATTTTAAATAGTTTATTTAAAATAAACTATATATTGTTATAAGCTGTATATAGTTTATACCTAGGTAAAAAAAATATATGTATATGTATATATGTATGTATTTAAAGGAACTAAGGATAAAATAAGTAGTATTGTATAACCTTTAGGAAGATGACCTTTGATAATTACATATTTACAAACTACTATGATCATTCAGCTAAGAGTTAAAAAAAGGAAAAATAAAACAACCAGTGGGAACCTTCAGTGGAACTCCAGGATCAGGAGGCAAATGGGATTCAAGCACATGCGAAAGCTATGGTACCCAGGGGAGCTTTAATCACTCAGACATCTGTTAAGTGGCTAATGTAACTAGGCACATGCACCTCATTAAAGGTAGCCCTCAGTTATTCAGATGACAACATAATGGTCCAGAAATCATACAAATTTCACTGACGGACTGAAACATCTTTCTTTACTTTTTTTGAAAATATAAAGGTGAAAACATGAATATAACAACTTTTGCCTTTTCTCACATGAAAAGCAAGACTACCATAACAGTGAAATAGCACACTGTTCATTTCAAGAACCTCAAGGGAAGTGACCTCGCAACTTTATTTAAACAGTAATTTAGGTTTTAAAGATAACTAATAAAGAATAAAGAGAACAAGAGCAGACAATCAATGCATTTCTCACATCAGTTGATGAAAAGAAACCAAAATGTCCTTGAATAATTCAACCAATAAAAATGGCAAAGTAGATAATACCTTTTCTTTTTTTTTGTCAGAAATGATGATTAAATCTGATTCAAATTTTTTTCTGCATGATTTTTATTATTTTTGTTAGTCAAAATAAAAGCAGTTTAAAAGTTGTTAAATAAAAAAAGTGTTAACTAAGTACCATAGGACTAGAAACTTATGTACCGAGTTTACTGGAAGCATAAGAAGGGTAACAGACCACATGGATATTATTCACCTGCTTTGAAAAAATAATTAAGCATCATTGCAATGAACAAACTCCACAGAAATATTACTTTTTTTGAGGGCAATGTCTCATATTTAGTTCATACTCAGGTCATTACAGAATTCTTTGGTTAAGTACAAGTTGACTCTAGAAATTAAAAATAAAAAACTTTTTATGCCCCTCTCAGCTGTAGATGAGAATGGAACACACAGATAAGGTTATTTTTTTAGAGGAATATCTGCAAGGAAGAATCAACTAAATCTTTTCCTGAAGCCTTATATACTCACTTAATGCCAAAGTATTTTAAAAAGAACATGTTCATTTCAGAAATCAACAATCATTTGTGATAGACAATTATTCCTTTATTCCCTGAAAGAAGGTTCCAAACACATAGCTCAGCAGCTGCTCTCTCTGAATGCCAGAAAGAAGCCAGGAATGCAGGCGATAATTACATGTAATGGACGTCAATTTGCCTGTCGAGATTTATCAGTTTGCAATATCCCAGGAATTTGCAGGTGTTACAGTTTTGCCACATTCAGTCATTGAAAGTAGTAGTTAACTGTCAAGACCACTGACTTCTTAACCAGAAAATTTCATGCAGGCCTCTGAGATATATCACGGAACAGATGACTTGTATTCACAAAAAGGCAGCCACCAGATTCCCAAGAAAATGAAGAACATCACAACAATTGCAAAAGAAAATTCACTAAACCATAGATTCCAACAGAAGTGCTCAAAGGAATTCTAGTTCATAATAAAGACATCGAGAGGTCATTTGTTCTATCCTTGCTGCCTGAAAAGAATAATTTGGTTATGGAAGCTATCTGGCATTTAGTATTATTTTACACCAAATACTGCCTCCATTGACTTGTAAAAACCTCAAGGGCAAGGAGTAAGTTTTATACTATGCAGACTATATTAATGGACCAAAAATACATAGGTGTGATAAAGGACAAGCTATTTTAATTTGAAATGTCTTAGAAATTTGGAAATGTATGATTGTGCCTACGTAGTTTTAAATTTATAACTCCTATCACTCTATCTTCCATATGAAGTTAAAGAATGTTATTGAATAATCAAATTAATTAAAATAATTAAACTTTAATTTATTTAATAATAATTTATTTACTAGTAAGTGACGTTTTCTTCTAGGTTCGGGGTTATGTCTTATCTACACACTTAGAAGTGTTTCTGCACTTCTGAGTGCTAACCTAGTGGTCAGTGGCATACAATAATTTATTCTGCATTGTTGTATCACCCTGTTAACATGAATTAAACTAAAGAGATGAAGCTATGAATCTCTTTGTATTAAAGTTTCACTAGATACATGATCAAGCAGGAAACTATTTGAATTGCCCTAATCTCATTGGAATCTCATAATAAATTTTTTAAAGTTTACATTCAATATAAAGATAAAATTTGCATACTACCCTATAAATATAGCTTGGATTAAAATCTTCAATGTGGTTGAGCAAAAAATGGTACAGATTTCCCAATTTTTGGTAAAATGAACTTAGTTATATTTATATAATATTTAAATAGTTAGGCAAAATTAGAAAAATAATTTACAGATTATTTCTGCTACTTAAAACTAAATATCATTTGGTTAATGGTTTAACTTTAATTATGTATTATTATATTACTGAAATATTAGATACAGAATGGCTTTTAAATTTTAATAATTTGTTATGTCCATTACATTTAAACCACTAATTAATTGAGTCACTTCTATTAATTAGTCAATCAGTTTCAGTCGTGAGAAATAATCGGGTGGATCAATGAACTATTCAGTGCAGCTGGAACATTCCAGGAGCTGTACAACAACATTGTGCGAATTTCATTGCATTCACCTAAATAAGTAGATATTTTAGTGGGTTTCCACGACAATAAGGTTTTTTTTTCATAAAAATCCATGTTCTGCTTTGGTTTCCATTGAATGAACTTAATTTTAAAAACATTTGCTCCACTGTGTATTTTAGGTTTTGATTCTCAAAATAACTTACTGACTTTATAAGCTCATGCCTGTTAGATGCTAATATTCCATGTTTGAAAATAACATTAGCTAGTTTAGAAAAGTTGTTTAACTATCTGTATTTGCATGTATATGTATGTGAGTTTCATGGGGAGAAAAATAACTACTCTGCAATTTTCATCTAATAGATCGACTTGGTAATTTTTAATTGCCATTACTTAACATCTAATTAATAAACAGCTGCTTATTCAGTATAATAATGAGGTAGTTTACCTTTTTCTTTTATAAGATAAATATACTATTATTTCAAGTTCATGCGTAGAAATATAGAATTCAGAGAAATGCAGCTTTTTGTTTATAAGTTAACAATCTCCAGTTTTACTTTTATTTTTAATTTTTATTGTTATTCAATTACAGTTGTCTGCATTTTTACCCTCTCCAGTTTTACTTTCAAACATTTACTTGTATTCTGAATTATGATTTTCTCACTCTTGTGATGGTTTTTAAGCTATTATTTTGGGGCTTCACATCCTGCTTTCTCCACTTTGCTTTGTGAGGCAAAGGCTGTGACTCTGAGAAACCCAATTCTCTTATTACCAGCTGGCTCCCTGTTAAGTCTTACTAGAGGGTAAAGGGAAGTGTGGAGGGAGAAGGGACTCACTCTTCATGTTTGCTTCCTGTTTCTTCTGTCAGCATGGCTCCAGCGATAGTTCTTTACCCTGGCAGTCGAAGCTGGTTTGCGATTTGTTCCCCACACCCACAGACCTAGCCTCATTCTGTCCTTTCAGAAATACTGGCAGCATTTGGCTGGCACCCTCGTTTTCAAAGATCTAAGTCTCCGGTGCGGAGGGGCTCTCATCTGACCTTCTAAGGTACCAGCTCCAGCTGAGCACTGCTCTCTCCTCAGAGAGCTGGGTCCCTCCCTGAAAACAGAACCCCTCCTTCAAATTCTAGACTGTGGTCCAATCTCAACCTCTTTCCTTTGTCTCCCCAGCCCTACCGATGAAAATTGCTTCCTTCAGTTACTGCCTCTGTGATATCTCAATATTCTCCATTTGCCTTTCCACTTTTCAGTACCTGCAAACAATTTCTTATTTTAAATGGTTTCACTGTTAAAATATGTGGTGTTTATTTTACTGGCCAGACCCTGATTGAACCCTCACTAATTATGACCGTTTTTATCTTTCATATGTGTAAGACAATGTAAAGAGTAAAATTTAAAGTAAACTCTAAACAGTTTTTAAAGACCATTATTTAATTTAAAATCTATCTTCGTCATGTTTTATTTCATTTTTGGCTACATTATATCTAATTTGGAATCAAGTAATTGTAGAAATGTAGAGCTACAACGGGTTTTATGGATCATCTGGCCAAGTGCTAGTGTGGAAAAGCACCTGAAGTCAGAGTGTTCTTTGGAGATTTTCATACTCATAAAAACACCTATAAAATAATGACATGTTTAATTCTCTCATATGAACTGGAAACGCTTTACCAGCAGAAATATGATGATAAATTTATAACTGTGCAAAATAAATTATATATTAAGGTACCAAAGAGATGGGATTGTTAGTACAGTATGCTCCACCATTTCTAATGATTTCCATTAATATTACTTACATGCTGATTCATATGTGATATGGTTTGCTGATATTGAGTAGCTGGTAAGTTGTAGTAAAGGTCTAAGCACCACTATTGAGAAAAAAATCATAAAGTTAAGAAAAATGTATGCGTTATTCGATTGTAATGCTGGAATAATTCAGTCCAGTTCCTGGAGTTGAAGAGTGTTTGAGAGACTTAGTCTAATAATCTCATTTTACAAATGACCTTAATTTCAAATAATATATAGTCACTAAATTATATAGTCAAAATCTTCTGATGAAACAAAGCTACTTCTTATGCTATAAATATTTATTGCTAGGATGGAATGTGATGATATCATTTTTTCTTCTCATTTTAGATTCTTTAAAAAAGTCACTTAGGATTTTAGGGCTAAGTCTGGGTAGAAAGTGAGCGGCATGCAGGAAATATAGCTCACAATTTATAAGTGATTTGGAAAAGAAGACATTGTGTCTGAGTTCAAATCAAACAAGTTGGCTTACTTTGCAGGATTCTTTCCTGAACAATGTCAAAGCCCATGATAAGGCAATGAAAAAATTTTTATAACAATTTAGATAATCTCAACAACATAAATGCCAATAGAGTAAGTCTAAATTAGTCTAATTTTCACAGGTACCTATTTAAAAGAGTTTACTCTTGATTGGTAAACAAATTCAAATTTACAACCTTAATTTCTAGAAGTGATAAATACTTTTCATGTACCTTACCACATTTGATTCATTGTACCAGTTAAGGGAGTGTGGACAGGCGCCTTCTCTTCTCATTTCGCGAGGATGGCAGAGGCTCCCTGTACCCAAAGACTCAAGACTCTAGTTCAGAGTCAAGTCAATCTCACAATTAATTCTTCCTATTCTTTATCCTTGTGGCTTTTTCAAGGCATCTCTAACATACCATAGATCTAAATCTTATATATTTGTGATTCTTTAAGGGCAAAATTGTATCTTCCTCTCAATATGTGTTGTTTCTAGAAAATAGTATTGCAAAACAGAAAAATGTTAATGTCTCTATGATATATAATTAAAATATGATCTGTATGTTATACTTCTTTAAAATAAGTCTCGTAAATTAAAATTATATTAGTGAGTAAGTAAAAATCATATTTTTCCCTTTTGTTGCAATAAAACTAATATCGAGCACAAGGAAAAGAGGGGGAAGCAGGAGGAGGAGGAGCAGGAAGAAAAGGGTCTGTCAATGGGCTGCTTTCTCTTCCACACATTTGACTGTTGATGCTCTCAGGGTTTATTTACATTCTCCACAATCAGATATACAAGATTGATGATTGTCCTCAATATGAATGACTTTCAAAAGATTTACCCCAAAACGTTAGCATTGTTTTTCTCTATAACTATAGAATAAACATTTATTCAATTAAACGGAGTATCAGACTTCAGTTATCAGATGGAAGAGAAAATAAGAATCATTAAGGCTATCTACTTACAAGACAAATGTGACTAATCCCTAAACAGTGACTGGCAGGCCGTGGCCAAACGGGCTTTCCTTCTCTCTCCTCATTTGCTGACCCTGGATTCCTGCTTCTCTAAGGAGATGGAGTTCTGGGACATAGTCCTTTCAACTTGGGGCTGATGAACAGGAAATCATGTACCTGTTGTGGCCAACCATGAGCCTCTGGGTGTATCCTCTCAATGAAGACTTCCACCTTTCTCAAACCAATTTCTCTCTACTTCTCTGCCTACACCAACTGCAAATCTTATGTGTTAAATGATAACACTATTTGTAACTTAAAACATACTTTCAACAACTCTTTATTATCCAGTGTACCGAAGTATATTCTATATTAAATGAATGATCATGATTATTTTGTTTTATTGCTATTAAAATACAGATTCTTCTTGAATAGACATTAATGTATTACTAGTAGTATTAATAGGTTGTTTTTATAAGTGCATCTGACATTCTTACAACAGTGTAAAAAAACACATTGGATGATTCAGTGACGTTGACTTGATATGAACATGTTGTCTAGAAATCAGTAGACTAAGCCATCATGTTTAATAGAGAGAAGCCAGTCAGATTCATGAGCCCCAAATCGTATCTGAACTTTACATTTTAAATTGCTGCCACAGAGATTTAAGTGTCTGAAAGTATATGGATATGAAGTAACTCCTATAAACAGAAACTGTATCTTATTTTCAGATACACCCCACCGCTTTCATCAGCTCCAAGCATAGTGATGTATAAACAGCAAATTCTCCACCAATATCAATAATGTAATTTAAACAGTGTATAAAAATGACCAAGGCATATTGGTGTATCCTTGACTCAAGAAAAGAGCTAATCTTACCTAAGAAGGCAGTAAAAAGGAGTGAATATTTTCAGTTACGATGAGTGAACTTGCATGAGAGAGGGCAAGGGAGAGAATGAGAATGGAGGGAGATTAATAATGTGAAAGACTAAATAATGCTAACTTCAACGAAATTAAAAATTAGTGTTTATCATGCAAAATATAAAGTCCTGCCAAATAAATTATGAAATTATACATTTTTAATTTCTTTGTTTAGGCTTTAACAGGCATAGTAAAGCGTGCAAGGGAAACTGGTTCATTGTCCTCCAACCATTCTGTGTGATCGATTCCTGCCATCTTTGCTTTCCAGCCCAAGTGAAAATGCTGCCTAAGTGCTTGACAAGGCTTTTGTGGTACAGGTTCGCCATGTGGTATGATACCATATCACACACAGGTTGTGCATTTTGGATGATACGTATGCTAAATCGAATCAAGATGTTTGTTACCAGCAAGCGTAAATGCCCCTTGACGGATCTCCAGATTCAGGTGCTTATAAAAACAAATCTGAGACGCAACATTAATTTTAAATCCTCTGAGCTTTATACAGCAATCGCAAGTTTTGGAAATACTTCAAACTTCATAGGATTACAGAATGGAAAGTGATCAGGGTTCTGGGTGTGGGTCCTTTAGACATATTTTCCAAATAGTTCTGCATTGGAAAATAGAATCCATGTGCTCCTATATACCTGAACGTGTTCCAAACAAAATCTAAATGTTTATATAATAGAATTCAAAATACAGTGATTTAATGGCTAGCCAACACAAAAAGCATCTGTAGTATGACTGTCACATGATACTCGATTTACACACATCATTAAAAGCAAACCAGTACAGTGAATTGTTTGCACCACTTCATAATGTACCAATATAATGCGAAAATTTAGATTGTTATTAAGGGATCTAGGACATGTCACTGTTCAGAATCAAAGTTCAATTTCAAAAATGGAAAGAAAAAGACAAAAATGCTTGTTTTGTTTATTTAATTGAAAGGGAATGGAGATGTAAGGAAACCTGCAAATTCAAAAATAGAAGGAAAACTAGTTCCTAAATCTTGGCTCTGCACTAAATCAACTTAGGTCTGGTGCCAACATGTGAAGAAGACAAAATCCTTTCTAGCGGAAAGGAAGAAAGAAGAGTATGCACACACTAAATACGTAAGCAAATGTAAGAAAAGGAAGAAAAAAAGCAGGTGATTGAGATAGAGCACAATGAAGCAATCGGGTTGGGAACTGTGGTACAAAAATCAATGAGGACAAGCCCCTTTGAATGTACATTCTGCTGAGAGATCTAAGATGGGAAGTCACCAGGCCTGAAACTGAGGAACCTGAGGAATTTGACCGTAACTACAAGTGAAGGTAAAAATTTCAAATAACTATTTTATTGCTAAATTAACACAACCAGGAGTCACCCTTTGTTGTGAAAATAGTATCATCATACTGTGGAAGTTTCTTATTCTTAGGAGGTACAATGTGAAGTGCATAGGTGTGAAATGCTATGAAGTCCACAATTCACTTTCAAATGGTTCAGCTAAGTGAAATAAACATATAACCAGAAAAAAGAGAAAATGGAAGAAAAAGTTAACCTTACAGAATATTAACAATCAATGATTTTAGGTGAAAGGTACATGAATGTTTATTATACTATTTTATTTAAAAAAACAGGAATTAAATCTAACTACATGCTGCCAATGATTACATTAAATTTCTTGGGGTTTTCTTAGAGTCGACTTTCTTTTATGAAATTCTCCATGACAAACTTTCATTTTAGAGCAAAAATAATACAAACAATTCCATGTCCAGCAACAACACATTTTACCCTGTCCAGATAATAGCATAGAAAATGCTTAAAATAGAGAAGACAGCCAGAATCGTGAGTCTGCATAACATCTGAAGTGGACTCGGCTGTGACCCTACTCTTCAATTCTTCTTTGACTGCTTTGTCTCTGTGTCTGGCACACGCCGCACTTCCACCCACATGTCTCTTCAGTCCAGCCTCCCCTGGGCTTCAGGTACAGTTCTAGCGTCTGCATTGTCTTACCTGCTTCTCCATTCTGTTTCTTACATATCATGGCTTTGTTTATTTTCTTCCACTATGATCTTTCAAAGTTATTATTATTTATTGCATTTTTCCCATTACCATTTATCCCCCTCATACGTCCTTCTCTGCTGCAATCTCCACGCTGTTGTTCAAGTCCAGGTGTCCTTTTTCCTTTTTGCTCAAACCTCTATCCTCTAATCACTCCGCACCCCGGAGTTATCTCCCTGCTACTTATCTCTATTTTGCTTGTTAGTTAAGTTCTTTCGCCTTGACCTTTTTATCTCCTTTCATTCTCCTCAGCATAGAATACAGGAGACTGCAAAGTCTGGTTATCCTTTGCCAAACTCATTTCTTACAGGAACTTTCATTTTACTCTGTAGTCATCCTGAAGTCCTATGAAGTTCCTCTAAATTGCAAGATGTTTCACATTTGGGTGACTTTGTTGAGACTGCTACTTTTATTTCAAATGCCCTACTCTACAAATCTATATACGCTCTCTACTCATTACTCAAAATAGTTTTCAAAGCTGAGAAATTTTCCAACAATCTCGTCCCATTCCAGAACTGCCTATATCATAGTTCCAAAAATATTCAATAACCCATGTTATTTACATGTATCACTCTCTTTTGGAATGAAACTTTTTAAAAGTAGGGACCTTGCTGGTTCTTTACAAATGTACAGCTCCAAGCACCTTGTGTATCATAAGAGAGCCACTGAGAGAATGTTTGTAGAAACAATGAATGGATTAAATAAGTGGAACTAGAACTATTTCGTCATCTTCAATGTTATTGTTAAAACAGATTTATGACTACTCTGAAAAATTCTTTAAATGTACGATACTTTTCCAAAAATATTTATCATTGGATGTCTTAGTTGCTAAGTATAAAGAGATGAGAAAAAGTCTCTGTTGTCAACAAGGTCAAAGTCAAGAAGAAAAGACAGATGAATAAAAAATTATGATCTGATCTATAAGTGTAACCTAATCAATAAAAAAACAAATGAGCAAAACAGAACCAGAGACATGGGCATAAAGAACAAACTGCCAGTTACCAGAGGGGAGGGGGAAGGGGATAATGTGGGAAAGAATAGGAAGGGACAAGCAAAGGAACACAAAATAGAGGACTCATGGGCACACACAGCGGGGGGGTGGGTATTGACTGTGGGAGTTGGGGGAACAGGGAAAAATAATTAACTTTATTTCCTTACTTTGTTGACAACTTTTGACCAGAATTTTTTTTTTTTAAATTGAGTGTGAAAAAACTATTTGGAATGATACGTGTTTTGATAAGATATTCAGAGGATGCTACAGCATCAAAGAGAAGGGCACTTACCTTAGGCTAGAGTTAAGTGAGAAATAGGAATGACCGTCCCAGTGAGAAAACAGGGCACACCCTAAGACAAAATGCACCGGAATTACCAAAATGAAAAAGTGTTAGTAAGCTGATTTCAGCAGAAAATGACCTTATAAGATTTCCGTCACAGGAAGATCTCCCTGGAAAACAATAAGACGATAGATAACAAAAAAAGAAATATTGAGAATTGAAATGAATGCACTGGTGTTATTGAATAATAATTTTTAATGAAAAATTTAGAAAATATGGGAATAGTTTGGTGTGTGGTTGTGAAAGTATGAGAAAGAAAATTTGAAAAGATTCTGTAGTTTCTGCCATGCAGAGTAAAGTATCTTTTTATTCCATTCACTGGCAAAAGGTGGGTTAGTTAGCAGGTATGTGGGGGAGACAGTTGGTTTGATTTGAACGTGTTTAATCCTTAATGCCTGTGGCCACTAAAAAGCTGTCTTCAAAGCTCAGGAAATGATTTGGATTTGAAATACACGCTTACGGACTCTTTGTGTGTGACTGATGGCTAACTCTGTGGTTGTAGATGACTTCACCAAGGGAGAATACTAAAATGCTCAAAGAAATGTCCCTGGAAAACTTCAACAGATAAGGAGTAAATGCCAGAAAATGATACTAAGACAGAGTGGCTGTAGAAATAGAAGAAATACATGCAAAGAGTAAGCTAATCTCTAATTCAAGAGAAAAAAGAGATTTAAAGGGGTTATAGACCACAGTTTTGAACATCCCAGTGGAAACCACAAGCCGTAAATCAAGCTTGCCAAAATACTACTTAGATAACACCTTTATTATTCATTTTAAAGTTACATTCAATTATATATTCTCATTTCTACAAACAGTTGGTTAAGTCAAATCATTTTATTCTTGGTGTTATTGGGTTTTTTAAAGATTTTGTTTATTTATTTTTAGAAAAAGGGAGGGAGAAAGAGAGACAAACATCAATGTGTGGTTGCCTCTCTCGTGCCCCCTAATGGGGACCTGGCCTGCAACCCAGGCATGTACCCTGACTGGGAAAAGAACTGGAGGCCTTTTGGTTCACAGGCCAGCACTCAATCCATTGAGCCACACCAGCCAGGGCTCTATTGTTGGTGTTATTAATTAAGTGATACATTTTTATCTGAATTTAGTCATTAAACTACCTCATGTTCAGGGTGATATGTAGAAAAGTATTCACCAAATAGTTACTAGAAAGTTTTTCTTTTAGATGTTTGCCCTGTTAGTCTGATTTGTAGTTTTGATTATTAACATTTATGTGTTTTTAAATATACCTCCTATAAGCACAAATATTACAAAGAAGAAAATTGAGAAAGCAAGTGTTTTATAAAGGTGTATAAAAATAGGAAATATAGCATTTAAGGTGTTCTTTTACAATATAAACACAAATCCAATTTAAAAGTGATGTTTGGTGGCTGTCTCATTTATAGGGAGTGTTGGATAGCTCAGTATTCTAAAGTAGATCTGTATTCTGTATGGTATGCTACTAATATAAAGTTGAGATACAATTAACCTGCAATGAAATGCACAGATCTTAGTGGTTGAATTCAATAACTTGACAAATCCCTGAATCTATGAAACCAAAATATTGCACATTACCAAGTCCCTAGAAAGTCCTCTTACGGCATTATCACCATCGCTACGATCATAGATTAGTTCTTTTCCTGTACCTGGATTTAGATAAATGAAATTACTGTTTACTCATTTGTGTCTGGCTTTATTTTCTTACATAATATTTTGAGATCCCTCCTTGTTGTTGAGTATTCAGCATTTTTTCTAACTTCAGATTATATCAGATGGTATGGCTATGCCCCATTTGTTTATCTTTTGTAGAGGAATATTTGAGTCGTTTCCAATACCTGGTACTATTAATAAAGCTACTATACACTTGCTTGTATAAGATTTTGTGTGGATATGTTTCCATCCCTTTTGGGTAAATACCAGAAATTGAGTTGCTGTGTTATATGGTAGCTGTTTACTCAATTTGACAAGAAACTTGCAATCATTTCTCCAAGTACTTGACAAGTTTACATTCCCAACAGCAATATATGAGTTACCCGGGTTCTCACTGACATTGGTGTTGTCAGTCATTTTGCTTATCATTTTACCAGGTTTGAAGTGGTATTACATTGTGATTTTAATATTTATTTCTCTGATGACTAATAATGCTGAACATCTTTTGTGCTTATTGCTCATTTATGTCTCCTGTTAGTGAAGTATCTATTCAAGTCCTTTGAACATTTTGGAGATTGTTAAACTCTTTATTATAATTTGTAGGAGTCCTTTATGTATTATGGATCTAGGTTCTTTGTCTGATATATGTGACTATTTTTCCCCAGTCTGTACCATGTTTACTTATTTTCTTCATGGCATCTTTTGATGACTGGAAACACCTTAATTATAATAAATTCCACTGTATCACATTTTTCATTTATAGCATGTGCTTTTTCGTGTCTTTAACCTTAACTTAATCTTAACCTGAAATTATGAAGATATTCTCCTGTGTTTCTTTTAGTTTTATGGTTCTGATTTTTATGTTTAGATCACTAATCCACCATAAATTAATTTTGGGAAAGACTGCAATAGTTACTCTTCTCTACATAAATATCTGGTTGTTCCATCAGCATTTGCCAAAAACACTGTCTTTTTCCATTAAATTTTCTCCACACTGTTCATAAAAACACAGTTGACCCTCTATATACAAATTTATTTCTGAATTCTTTATTCTGTTACATTGATGCATTTGCTTACCTGTATATCAATATCACACTCTCTTGATATTGTAGCTTTATAGCAAACCTTAAATGCAGGTACTATAATTTATAGCTATTCTTTGTATAAAAGGAATTCTTACTTCTTTTTTATGATTATGGCTATTCTAGATTACTTTCACCTCTATAAAAATTTTAGAATGATCTTGTCTATTTCCTCAAAGAAGACTACTAGAATTTTGATAAGGATTATGACTGAATCTATGTATTAGTATAGAGAGAAATGGCTATGCTATGTATTAGTATAGAGAGAATGGCTATGCTATTAATATAGAGTCTTTCAATCTAGGACTATGGCTTATCTATGCTGTTATTTAGACTTTTAATTTAATTTGCAATGTTTTGTGGGTGACAGTATAGAAGTTTTACTTATCTCTCATTTTTACTCATCAGATATTTCTTTGTGCTATGATTAAAGTATATTTAAAAATCATTCCAATTGTTTAATGTTGAAAATATACATTTACCTTATATCCTGCAAACTTCCTAAATTCATTTATTATTTATAATAATTTTAAATTCCTTTAGATTTTCTATGTAGAAATCATGACACCTGTAATAAATGAGAATTTGTCTTCTTTTCATACTTTACTTCTAATTCTTTTCGAGTTGCAAGTAGGAAAAGTACTCTTGCACTGTTTTATAGCCTGTGGGGAAATTATTTACTATTTCACAATTAATTAAGATATTACTTAAAGATTTTTCCACATGTGTCTTTTATCAGAATGAGAAAATTTCTATTTTAAGTTTGCTGAAGTTAATTATATGTTATAGAGATGCTGATTCTTTAAGTATTGAGGTTATAAATGGTCCTTTAATATTGTTAAAAAGGGTTATTATATTGATTTTCATTGAATTTGGAGGATAAACTGACTTTGTTATTGTTTTAATTGGATTTATACATTGCTCAATCCAATTTTTAATATTTTGGTAAGGAGTTATATACATATATATTTTTATATAAGGATCATTAGCTTATTATTTTTTGGTAATATCTTTGTCAAGTTCTAGTATCAGGGTTACGTTAGGCTCATAACATAAATTAAGAAGTAAATACACTTATTTCTGAAGTCGATAACCAAAGTAATGGTGGTTAATCAAATAATAAACCCTTTTGAAAAGTACTTTTATGAAAACTTCTAAAATTTTAATTCACAACATTTCAGAACCACTCAATGAACTGGTATACATTTTTTTTTCCAAAATTAAAGTTTGAAATTAAAGGATCCCCCATTAACAAAACTGCCATTGCAAAGGCTGAATCTTCACATGGCCCTCTGACTACGTGGGCAGCAGACTGCCTTCATGGTAAAAATCTTATTAAGCAAAATAGGATATTCTGAATTTTAAAACTCACTTGGAATTGCAGATTTGTCCATACTTAAGGGAGGCAGATGCTCGGGGAGCACATGCTCGCAAGTCAGAAAACGTAGACCACATGAGCAACAAAGGCAGCCTTCTAGAGTAAATTTGGAAGGAGACCTCCCAAATCTTGCTGTCCACAAGATGAGAGGGAAAGGACAGCTCTCTTGAACAGGAACAAGTTCATTTCAAGGAGTTGTTCAAAGGTTTATCTTGAATGTTGGCTGTTTTTATCATCTACATACCAGAGATACTATAACATTAGAGAAAACATAAAAACTGCTCTTTGAGCCAGAAACTGCCTAATACTGTGAGTTAATTATTTAAAATAATAATCGGAGCACATTTGAGGCTTTTACACAGGAAAATGTATTTAGGAGTATGGTCTGTTCTATTTCTTTTAAAAAGGAAATGTATTAGCAATGACAGATGAAACAGGCCCTGCGGAGATGTGCCAGAGGTATGGCGACAGCCTGGGATTCACAATGGATGTATTGGTGTGCCTCGGGCATCTGTTTTTTATACTCCACATTTTAAAGGCCAGTAATACAGCATCATCCTTTATATTTTCCTAGATCTTATAAGGTGAATGTATTCGACCAAAAGTTTGAAGTGGAACAGGAGTTTATATAAATGGAATGCCAGAATTTCAAGTAAGGGAAATTTTCAGCAAGGCCTGAATCATATCTAGGAACAAATGTAGTATGGTTCTTTCCCCTCATTTATTTAATAACTTATACATGACTGGTTTACTAAAAACATATATACTAAATTATTTTCCTGCTAATAAAACTCAGTTACTTCTCATAAAGTAGGGCTTTCAGATTTGACCCAGATGAGGTACACTTTTTGTAGTGCACAAAAGCTACAAATATGAATTAAGAGTGCAGCATCATTTATAATTAGGATGATAAGATTAGACAATTCCTAACTAATAATCTGCTCTTAACTCATAGAATGTTAGGTAACATAGCTGTCATACAGAATTATAGCATGGGGAGAAGAAAAGAGATGTACCCAAGAAATAACTAGAGATAAGAGAGACTTCAGAAAAGACCAAATGTGACCGAGGAGCAGAGAAAATACCTTGGAGATAAAAGGGAAAAGGTGATGAGGAATGCCTACAGCAATGTAACACATGGAAAAATTGTAATATCTCCTTCTCTCTCTTCTCTTTGAAGTTGTATGGTACAAGTAATGAATTTTAAAATATCCACGGAGCTAACCTGAGGATATTTGCCATCTAGGATTTGCAGGAACTTGATCTGAAGATTCCAAAGTACATACTTGGAAATGCATATCCAAAAGCATGTCGCAGATGCCCAGTGAGCAAAAGATGGACTATACATGTACAAACTGGTATCAAAGAAGCCAAGGACATGTCAGTTTCTTTCTGAGCTTATTGACTTGTTCATGTTTTAGCGTGTCTACATATAATTAACTATCTGTATGCATGAATGCAGTATCTAAGTATGTCTTCAACATTTCAAATATTCTTAAAATTTCCAATATGGCACAAAATGCAAATGTAGACAATTTATGATAAAACAATTAGCACAGAGCACATTTACCAGAAATATTTTATTGTGGGTTTTAAAAATACCTAAATGTCTATACTCCACTGTTATTTTTTATCATTATTAATGACCCAACCCACCCTATTCAGTAAAGAAACTGAAAAATCTTATCTATGACAAAATATCATATTAACTAGAACTAGATAATACATTATAAGAAGAGCCAGCCCTGAACATACATAGAATACTGCACATATGATATAAATGAAGGCAGTTCACTAAGCACAAAGTGGCTTAGCTTTTAAAACTGATATTATCATCATTTGAGTGAAGTCATATATATTAGATTTCAAAGAAAATGCAGTTTATGTTTTAATTTCAAATTTATAGCAAACTCATTTAGCCCTTAAAAAGGGCAAGAATACAAAAAATAAAATAGTATAAATTGCATATAAACCACTTGGCTTAAAACATGACTATTATCCCCCAAAAAGAAAAGAAAAGGATTATTAAATTCTTTTTTCATTGTATTTGTCTCAATGCCCAGTAAATACCTACAACTATTTTAAATTGTTTATTTTTATAAGTATATTTTATACTTCTAAGTGAATGCACACTTTTTAAAATTACATATATATGCGTATATACTTTTGTCTTTAAATAGTATAAAAATAACATACAGTATATTTTATAAATGATAATTTTCTTGCTTTATTGTCCCTTTATGCACATGAAAGCCAGTACTAAGAAATATAAGTAATTTAATTATGGTAATAGCTATTGTTTATTAAACTTCTTTTAAAGCCAAGTACATTTAAACATCACATTATTATTTGCTCTATAAGAAAGGAAATGTAAATATGAGGTCTACACAGAAAGTATTCAGCTTTGTACTATGAAAAATAGAGACATTTATCAAAGAAGATACAAGACATAAGAAATATTGTGTACAGGAAAATGATGCCTCAGTCCTCTTCGAAGTAGGCCCCCTGGGCCCTCACACAGTTCTCCCAATTGCCATCAGCTGCCCTGTTGTATTTTCTTGAATCTCATTAATGGTCTGAAATCTCTTCCCTTTCAAGGTGATTTTAGTTTGGGGAAAAGCTAGATGTCACAGGGTGCCATATCTGGGCTGTAGTGGGACTGAGTCGCCTGGGTGATCTGACGTTTTGCCAAAAACTTCTGCACAATATGTGATTCGTGAGCAGGCACATTGTCCTGATGAAGCTGCCAATAATCAGTTGCCCACAGCTGCGGCCTTCTGAATCATACAAATAGTTTCTGCAGAGGAATGTTCAGCTTAACATAAGATTTGATGCAAATTTGGTGCTGTACTTGCTTAGTCATTTTGAATGCCATGGTCACACAGTACACATGCTCACTCAGTGGTGTCTACCATCCCCACTGACTCCAGGCATGTGCATTCCAGTCCACCTTCCTTGGCTGCCAGGTTACATCAATGTTGTGCAAACAATTCACATTGTATTAACAGTGTCTGGACTTTTTGCAGACTCTTCTATGTAACCTGACTAAAGTTCATAAAGCTAGTACCTGAAAGAGCCCACATACAAAACCATATCTGAGATCCAAGGTTGTTGTTATTGTATAATTTTATATTGCTTATTACCAGCTGCTCATATAATAGGGAATCAAGAAATATTTCACCAAATAAAAAATCAGTTGATAAATAATATATAAACTAATATAAACTCAATTAATACCTTTACATTTTTTGCACCCAAATAATATTCTCCTATTTTAAAAGTGTTTTTTTTCCAAGGAGTTGGGACCAATATGATGGTATAAGAGTATGCTGAACTTGCTTCTTCCCATGAAACCATTAAATATATACCAACATGTAAAATATTTCCTCCTGAGAGATAACTGAGCTAATTGAACAGTTTCTGCACAGCCAATAGCAAGAGAGAGAGAGAGAGACTCAGAGAGAAGGTCAGGAAACTGTGGGAGCTCTCTGGGATCTGTGGAACTCTCTGGGGACTGAAGGTGTTGGTGAAGACCATTGTTCACATTTGTCCTCCACTTAGGTAATGTGGGTGGGAGCTCTTCAAAGTGCTCTGACCAACCTACAAGGCTGTTGTAGCACATTCCTGTCCACAATGGGCAACTAGGGCACTGCAGCACAGGCACTCACCACTGCCCCAACTGTAGTAACTCCAACAGGACCAACGGGGTGCCACAGCATGTGCACACTGGGCCGCCCTGCCCAGAGCTCTCGCCGGTCGAACAAGTCACCACAGAGCACACCCACAGGGACAACCTTCCTCAGGCTTGCTGCCACCCTGGCCAGACAGTTCCTCAGATACCACATGCTCCCACCCCAACTCTAGCAGGGTGGCCCAAACCACAAAGCATACAGTTTACACAGAAACTGCTTCTATAAAAGGCCACTTTTTTAAGATTGAGAGAGATAGCTATGTCATCATATTAATCGGAACATCCAAAGTCAAACAAAAAGAGAAGATAGAGGAATATGGTCCAAATGAAGGCATAAGAAAAAAATAAGAATAAACCCTAATGAAATGATTATGAGTTATTTGCCTGATAAGAATTCAATAATGGAAAAAATACAATAAAGAATAAATTTAAATTAAAATAATTAAATTAGACTGCAAAACAGAATTCAAAATCATAACGATGCTCACCAAACTTGAGGGAACAGAGGAACTCAGTGAGAACTTCTACAAAGATTTAGCAAATATAATAAAGAACCAAACAGAAAAGAACTAAAGAAAACAATAACTGCAATGAAAAAGAAATTGCAATAGAAGGAATCAATAGCAGATTAGAAAATACAGAACAGATTGATGACCTGGAAAACAAAATAGTGTAAATCACCTAATCAAAATTGCAAAAATAAAAAAATAAAATAATGAGGACAGTTGAAGAGGCCTCTGGAACAACATCAAGCACACTAACATTCACATCATAGGAATCTCAGAAGGAGAAAAAGAGTAATTTTCAGAAGTTTACTTGAAGGAATAATGGCTGAAATCTTTTCCAACCTGTGGAAGAAAACAGAAATCCAAGTCCAAGAAGCACAGAGTTTCCAACAAAACGAACCCAAAGAGATCCACGTGAAGACATGCTGCAATCAAAACTGCAAAAGTTAAAGATAAAGAGATAATCTTCAAGGCAGCAAGAGGAAAACAACTATGAGTTCAGCTAGTTTCTCAGCAGAAGCATTACACGCCAGAAGGAAATGGCAGGTCATATTTAAAGTGAGGAAAGAAAAGAAACTGCTTTGCTATCATTAAGTTTGAAGGAGAGACAAGGCATTTCCCAGACAAGTAAAAACTGAATGAATTCATCACTACTAAACTGGATTTACTAGGAATGTTAAAGCATCTTTTTTAAGCAGAAAAAAATAGGCTATAAGCAGAAGTTTTAAAAATATGTGAAATAAAATATCTCATTGGTAAAGCAAAATATATAATAAGCTAAGCAAAGCAGCCACTTATAAAGCTAGTATGTAGGTACAAAATTAACTATGTAACAAAATTAACTATGATTACAGTAAGTAATTAGGAGGTAAACAAAACAAAATATCTGAAATAGGGCATAAAAACATAAAGTGTGCAGGGGAGAGAATAAATGTAGTGCTTATGCAAATATCTATCAGTTTACAATAGATTGCTATAAATATAGATTGAGATATATGAATTTCATGGTAAACATAAACTAAAATCCTATAAAACATATAAAAGAGAGAAAGGAACTCAAAGAAAACACTAAAGGAAACAGCAAGTCACAGGGAAGACATCAAGAGAAAAAGAAGAAACAGTAAAAAAAACTACAAAAAACAAAAAAATAACAAAATGGCAATATGTACATACCTATCAATACTGTAAATGTAAATGGATTAAATATGGCAATCAAAAAGACATAGGTTGGGTGAATGCATAAAATAACACAAAATCCATTTATATGCTGCATACATGAGATTCCCTTCAGGTTGAAAGACACACACAGACTCAAAGAGAAGGAATGGAAAAAATATTTTCCACGCAAATAGAAATGAAAAGAAAGCTGGAGTAGCAATACTTATGTAAGACAAAATAGTCTTATAGTCTTATGTAATAAGACTATTTCATCACCTTTATCAATCACCTTTATCCATAAGACTATATCAATCACCTTTAAAACAAAGACTGTATAAAAGAGACAAAGAAAGGCACTACATAATCATAAAGGAGTCAATTCAAGAAGAGGATATAACAGTTGTAAATATCTATAAACCCAACAAAAGAATCTAAATATATAAAGCAAATAGTAATCAATACAAGAGAGAAACTGAAAGAAATATGGTAACAGGAGGAAACTTTGATGTCTTACATGAAAGACATTTATGTAATGTCTTAGGTAAATGGCTTACAGACAAAAAAAATCAATAAGGAAGCAATTAACTTAATAGATATTTATAGAACATCTCATCCAAAAACTACATAATACACATTCTTTTTAAGTGCACATGAAACATTCTACCAGATTGACTGCATATTAGGTCACAGAACAAGTCTGAATAAATCAAGAAGACTGAAATTATATCAATCACCTTTTTTTTTTTTTTTTACTACAAAGGTATGAAACTAGGCTTTAAGTACAGGAAAAAAATTGGAAAAAATACACAAATAGTGGAGTCAAACAATATTCTACTAGACAACCAATGGATTAAAAAGGAAATCAAATAGACACAGACACACAAAAAACAAAACAAAACAGAAAAACCGTGAGGTAAATAAAAATAAAAACACAACTCTTCAAAATCTATGAGATTCAGAAAAAGTAGTTCTAAGAGGGAAGTTCATACCTATATAGGTCTACTCAAGTAACAAAAGTTCTCAAACACACAAACATACTATATACTACAGGAACTAGATGAAGAAGAACAAACAAAATTAAAAGTAAGTAAAAGAACAGATTTATGTCAAAAAAATAAAAAAACAGATAAAAGAGAACCAATTTCTTTACATGATATGATAAAATGAATTCAAAATGGATTAACACCAGCCAAGATGGAGACATAAGTAGATACCCTTTGCCTTCTTGCACAACCAAAAGAAGGACAACAACCAATTTAAAAATATAAAACAACCAGAACTGTCAGAATGTCAAACTGTATGGAAGTCCAACAACCAAGAAATTAAAGAAGAAACATTGATTCAGACTGGTAGGAGAGGCAGAGATGAGCAGCTGGCCAGAGAGGACGGGTGGCTAGGCAGTGGCTGTTGGTCCCACATTTGCGTGCGGATAACCCAGGAGGAATAACTGCAGAGTGAGACAGACTGTGCAACCCAGGGTTCCAGAGTGGGGAAATAAAGCCTCAAAACCTCTGGCTGTAAAAACATGTGAGGAAATTGCAAGGCGGGAGAAACTTCCCCCTTGCAGTAGCAGGGGAAGTGACCAAAAAAAAAGTGACCCTCAGTTCAGGGCAAGAACTGAGCAAGTGGCATTGTTCCCTCTCTAACCCCTCCCCTACAGTCACAGCAAAGAGGGTTGTCCCACCTGCGGAATACCTAAGGCTCTGCTTGTTGTAATGTAACAAGTTCTCTGAGTCAGAAAAATATGGCCCAAATGAAAGAACAGATCAAAGCTCCAAAAATAGAACTAAGCAATGAAGAGACAACCAACCTATCAGATGCAGAGTTAAAAACAATAGTAATCAGGATGCTCACAGAAATGGTTGAGTATAGTTGCAAAATAGAGAAAAAAGTGAAGGCTAGGCAAAGTGAAATAAAAATATACAGGGAACCAACAGTGAAGGGAAGGAAACTGGGGCTCAAATCAACAATTTGGAGCAGAAGGAAGAAATAAACATTCAACCAGAAAAGAATGAAGAAATAAGATTTCAAGAAATGAGGAGAGTCTTAGGAACCTCCAGGACATCTTTAAGCATCCCAACATCCAAATCATAGGGGTGCCAGAAGGAGAAGAGGAAGAGCAAGAAATTGAAAATTTATTTGAAAACATAATGAAGGAGAACTTCCCTTATCTGGTAAAGGAAATAGACTTCCAGGAAGTCCAGGAAGGTCAGAAAGTCCCCAAAAATTTGGACTCAAGGAAGCACACACCAAGGCACATCATAATTACATTACCCAAGATGAAAGATAAGGAGAGAATCTTAAAAGCAGCAAGAGAAAAGGAGACAGTTACTTACAGTGGAGTTCCCTTAAGACTCTCAGCTGATTTCTCAAAAGAAACCTTACAGGCAAGAAGGAGCTGGAAAGATGTATTCAAAGTCATGAAAGGCAAGGACCTACATCCAAGATTACTCTATTCAGCAAAGTTATCATTTAGAATGGAAGGGAAGATAAAGTGCTTCCCAGATAAGGTCAACTTAAAGGAGTCCTTATTATATGAAATGTTAAAGGGACTTATCTAAGGGAAAGAAGATGATCAAAAACTATGAACAGTAAAATGACAACAAACTCACAACTATCAACAAGTGAACCTAAAAAAACAAGAACAAACTAAGCAAACAACTAGAACAGGAACAGAATCATAGAAATGGAGGTCACATGGAGGGTTATCAGCAGGGAAGGGAAGAGGGAGGGGAAAGAATGGGGGAAAAGGTACAGGGAATAAAAAGCATAAATGGTAGGTACAAAGTAGACAGGGGGAGATTAATAGTATGGGAAATGGAGAAGCCAAAGAACTTATATGTACAACCCATGGCCATGAACTAAGGGGTGAGAATGCTGGTGGGAGGGGGTGTAGGACAGAAGGGAATAAAAGGCAGGAAAAAAAAATGGGACAACTGTAATAGCATAATCAATAAAATATACTTTAAAAATACATAAAAATGGATTAACAATTTAAATGTAAGAACTGAAACCTTAAAAATCCTAGAAAAGCCCTGGCCAGTGTGGCTCAGTTGGTTGGAACATGGTCCCATAGCCAAAAAGTTGCAGGTTCAATTTGTGGTCAGGATACATGCCTAGGTTGTGTGTTCATTCCCCAGTCTGAGCACATATGAGAGGCAACAAATTGATGCTTCTGTCTTTCATTGATGTTTGTATCACCCCATTCTTCTCTCCCTTCCTCTCTCTCTCTAAAAAAAAAAAAAAAAAGCACTGAAAGAATGCCTTCAGGTGAGGAATAAAAAAAATCCAAGAAGAAAACATAGGCCATAAACTTTTTGACATCACTCTTAGCAATATCTCTTTGGATAAGTCTCCTCAGGTAAGGGCAACGATAAACAAGTGGAACTCCACCAAACTAAAAAGCTGCTGCACAGCAAAGAAAATCATGAACAAATGAAAAGACAACTTAGACTAAATGGGAGAAGATATTTGTAAATGATATATCTAGTAAAGGGTTAATATCCAAAATCTATAAGGAACTCACAAACTCAACATCAAAAACAATCTGATTAAAAATGGGTAGATGACATGACTAGACATTTCTCCAAAGAATACATACAGAGAGAGTCACAGACATATGCAAAGATGCTTAACATCAAGGATATGCAAATATCCTTGCAACAATGACATACCATCTCATACTTCTCAAAATGGCTATTATCAAAAAGTCAACAAATACCATGTATCGGTGAGAATGTTGAGAAAGGGAACCCTCATGCACTGTTAGTGGGATTGTAAACTGGTACAGCCACTATGGAATACTGCCATATGACTCAGCAATTCTACTTCTGGGTATTGATCCAAAGGAAATGAAAACACTAATTCAAAAAGATATAGCACCCCTATGCTTATTGCAGCATTACTTATACTAGTCAAGACATGGAAGCAGTATGAATGTTCGTAAACAGATGAATGGACAGAGAAGATGTGATGGGATATTACTCAGTAATAAAAAAGAATGAAATCATGCCATTTGTGACAACATGGATGGGCCTAGAGAGTATTATCCTAAGTGAAATAAATCAGACAAAGAAAGACGAACATTGTATGATTTTACTTACACATGCAATCTAAAAAAATTAATGCATTAATAAACAAAACAGAACAAAGAAACAGACTCACAAATGAGAAAACAAGCTTTTAGTTGCTAAAAGGGAGGAGGATGAGGGAATAGAAAAGGAAAAAAAGAGTCATCTCAGGTGTAATAACAATAAAAATGAATCAGATAGCTCTGTATGCATTAACATGGAGAATCCTCTTACAGGGGTGTCCAACTTTTTAGCATCTCTGGGCCACACTGGAAGAAGAAGAGTTGTCTTGGGCCACACACTAAATACATTGAGACACATAGTCACAAAAAATCTCACAATGTTTTAAGTAAATTTATGATTTTGTGTTGGGCCGCATTGATAGCCATCCTGGGCTGCATGTGGCCTGCAGACTGCAGGTTGGGCATCCTGCAAGAGGTTAAGAGAAAAAAATAAGTACTGTATCTGTTCCAGTCATTGATCTATTGTCACTGAGGAGGAAAAAAGTTAAAGATGTTGTAGATAGATAGATAGATAGATATAGGTAGAGACATAGATATTTCACTTATAAGTGGAATCTTAAAAAAAATAAATAGATGAGCAAATAAAATGAAATAAAAGCAGACTCACAGGTACAGAGAACAAATTGATGATTGCCAGACGGCAGGGAGCTGGCAGGATGGGTGACAATAGTAAAGAGGATCCCTAGACTTAGTGTGACAATCACATCATAACATATGTAATTATTGAATCACTGTGCTATTCACCCGAAACTAATACAATGTTGTATGCCAACTATAATTTTAAAAAATTGTGTTTTTTCCAGGCATAGACTTTTCAGGAAGACTCATTTAATTAACAAATACATTTCTATGTTATGTTAGTGCATGCTGTGTTTTCAATTTGAGACTATCAAGTCTCAAATATTTTCTTATGGTAAATTTATGGCTATTATTTGTATTAATAAGAATCCAGAAGAAATGAAATCCACAGGATATATGTATATGAGAAATATATATATATTGGATATATATGAGGTCTGTCCAGAAAAAGCCCAACCATTGTTAATTAACAAGAACAGTTTGAGTGACATTGATGTAACCTGGCAGCCAAGGAGAGTGGACTGGAATGCTCATGCATGAATAATGATGACTTCATTGCACTAGTCAGTGGGGGTGGTAGATGCCTTTGAGTGTGTATGTGTACTGTGTGGGACTTACATTCAAAATAGCTGAGTGAGTAGAGCAATGAATCTTCATCAGATTTTGTGTTAAACTTGAACATTCCTTCATGGAAACTCTTCAGATGACACAGAAGTCTGCAGCTGTGGGCAACTGGTGATTGGCAGCTTCATCACAATAACGCTCCCACTCATGCATCATGTCTCATGCAGAGATTTTTGGCAAAACATCAAATCACCCAGGTGATTCAGTCCCCCTACAGTTCATATGTAGAGCTCTGTGACTTCTGCCTTTTCCCAAAACAAAAATCATCTTTGAAAGAGAAGAGATTTTATATTTTCTATGAGATTCAGGGAAATATGATGGGGCAGCTGATGGAGATTGGGAGAACTATGCAAGGTCCCAAGGTGCCTACTTTGAAGAGAACTATGGGGTCATTGTCCTATGTACAATATTTACAAGATTGAATTTCTGTATCTTGTATCTTCTACAGTAAATGTCTCTATTTTTCATAGTTCATGGATGGATACTTTTTGGACAGACCACACACACAGACACACACACATATGTGATTAAGAGAGATTCATTATAGAAATTGACTCACTCAGTTATGGAGGCCTAGAAGTTCCACAATCTGCTATCTGTCAGCTTGGGAATCAAAAAACTGCTGGTATAATCAATTTATATCTACCAGCCTGAGAACCAGGAACCCTAGTGTCTGAAGGCAGGGAAAGATGGATGTCCCAGATCAAGATGAAAGAAAGAGAATTCACTTTTCCTCCACCTTTTTGTGCTATTCAGGTCCTCAAAGAAATGGATGATGCCCCTCACCATTGGCAAAGACAGATCTTCTTTACTGATTCTGCTAGTTCATATGCTAATCTCTTTATGGAACAGTCTCAGAGGCATACCTGGAAATAATGTTTGACCAGCTATTTAGGCATCCCTTAGCCCAGTCAAGTTGACACATAAAATTAACCATTACATCATTCAAGAGAGTGAAATATTAAGAAAATTCTGGATTTCCCAGCAGAAAACAGCTATTAAACTTGCCAAATTTAAAACAAAAGCAAAACTATCTTAAGGCATTAAACACACAGTTGTAGAAGGGAATGAATTTCAATTTTTGAAGCTTCTATTCTGGAGTTAAATTTAATCATGAAGCATGGAAAGTTCAGGTTATCTACTGTTGTCTCTCTGCAACCACTAAACATATTGCAAAGAAACACCGAAATAAAGCCACTAGGAAAATCAAAGCAGAATTCTAAAAATTATTAACATAATTCCCAAAAAGAGACAGTCAGAAGGAAGAGATAAACAAAAATCAGACAGGATATGTGAAAAAAAAAACTATTATTAATAAAATGTTAGACCTAAACCAGAATTTACAGTAAATATTACAATAAATGTCCATGGACTAAATATTTCCATTGCAAATCATGTATCTCACTGAGTTTGTAGGCAGAATATAAAAGAACTCTTACAACTCAGAAATAAGAAAATAATCAACTCACTCAAACAAACAAAAATGGCAACCTTGAACAGATACTTTATACAAGAAGGTACACGGTAGTCAAATGCAAACACTCAGCATGTCTAGTCATCAGGAAAACACAAGCACAATAGATCAAGGAAATAAAAGCACAAGATGTGCTTAGAGTTAAATTTAAAAGATTTGCAGTAAGTGTTGGTAAGAATGTGGAACAACTAAAACTTAAAATATTGTTGGTTAGAATATAACAAAAACTGTTGGACATTTATACAATGGAATACTACTCAACAGAGAGAAAGAAGGAACTCTTACCCTTCCTGACAGTGTGGATGGAACTGGAGAGCATTATGCTAAGTGAAATAAGTCAGGCAGCGAAAGACAAACCCCATGTGATCTCACCTATAAGTGGAAACTAGTCAACAAAACAAATAAGCGAGCAAAATATAACCAGAGACATGGAAATAAAGAACAAATTGACAGTAACCAGAGGGGAGGCCGGAGGGGGATAACAAGGCAAAGAAGGGAAAGGGTCATCAAGGAACATGTATAAAGGAGCCATGGACAAAGACAACGGGGGTAAGGAAGGAGTGACTGTGGGAGGTATAGGTGGGTAGGGCAGAGGAGAGTAATGAGGGGAAAATAGGAGACAACTGTAACTGCACAACAATAAAAAATTAATATAACATAATATAACCACTTTGGAGTATGGCTGTGCCTACTAAGGTAAACATATACCTAACATTAACTATGGTAGCAATAACACTCCTATTTTTCCAACTGACTATGCTCAACTATATCGAACCAAATTAAGAGTAGATTAGTGGTTGCCTGTGGCTTCCTTTACTACACATATAATTGCTTAGCTCATTGTCTGTTTTCCTCTTCTTGTTTTGTTCACTGCTGAATTTCCAGTGTCTATAAGTACCTGGTATAAGAGGGATAAGAAAAATGTTTGTTGAAAGTCAAACTGTACTATTTCTTTGCTTAGAATGGGTAAGAAGATGGTATGAGAACCGTATTGGTCCTTAGTTAAAGGACCGCACACACACACGACATCTGATTTTTTTTATCACACATATTTTCTTTGTGACACCATCACAGCTGAGAACTTAAATATTCATAAAGTGTAATTCAACTCTGTAATGAAAAAACTAACATCTTACTAATATTTTATCTGACTGATCAGACTCATTTGGTAGTTTCAAAACCACCTACGCACATTCAATTGTCAAATTGAGTGGCTCATTTGAGACACACTCAAAACATACACTTGATATGTGACAAATGTTATCCCAAATAATTTATGATATTTTATATAAACAGGAATAATTAGTAAAACTGGATAGTGTCTGGATAATTGAGTTACATTATTTTTAAGGATGTTTTATAAAGCATAATTGTCACAAATTTTAATATCATTCAAGTAACTTGTAAAGCATAATTGTCACCAATACTCATATCAATCATATAAATTACAAAGCATATTTGCCACAAATGTTAATATCGATCAAATAAGGTTTTCGAACAAGAAGTGAAGACATTTTATAATGCTAAAAATGCAAATCTTATCACTACCCTGCAGACCATCCAGAGTGTTAAAATCAGCCCTGACTGGTGTGGCTCAGGGGGTTGGTCACTGTCCAGCAAAGGCTACATATTTTTTAAATTAACTTTTAGATTCTATCTTTTTTTCTAAAATTTGGTATAACGTCTGAATCATTACCTTTCAGTATCAACTAGAATAGCACATGCACCCCCATAACGCGCTATAGCTATTGCAGTGGAAGTATAAAAGCTGTACACTCAGTTATGTGCTCTTGGCAGAGAGAAACTGAGAGAAAGAAACAGAGAGACTGACTTGTCTGATCATTACACTCAACAGCCACGTGACTTTAGTGAGTCAGGAAGTCTAAATCGACTCCCTGTCCACCTCAATATCACGTAATGTTTTTGGCAAGAAAACATGTGTATTCTGTTATGCATTGTGGATAACTTAAGAAATCTTTGAGAGCTTATTTTTGTCTAAACATTATTTTCATTTTAGTTGTACGCTTTGAAAACTAAGCTCTCGAGTATGCAAATCCACAATAAAATGGAACCATTATTTTTTGAAAATAGGTGAAATAGTGTAAAACATTTGAAATAGTCTTTAATTGTATCATAATTATTATTTTGTTTAAAGTACTGCAATATAAAGGAACTCTATTCTCATTTAGGAAAATTCAGGTTGAGTGATTTATTATTTTTTTCTGCCCATGTATCTAATAATTAAAGGAGGGACATTGTATATTACAGGTGAGATTATTTGGAAAGATTATTAGAGTTTAAGGGATTAGCAAAAGAAAGAAATAAAAGGAATATTTCCTGTATATGTTAGATATATCATATAATTTTATAAATTGCCACTTTTATTTCCCAATCTGAATATAAAGCAATAAATTTTTTGACACTGTACCAATCTGCATTTATGAAGGAAAATCAATGTTTAATTTAACCTCTAAATTTCAAAGTAAACTGTCTCTTTGACTATGGGTGGAACATATTCTTTGTAATAACTTTATCTTAGTTTATTCAAATCCAGCCAAAAGCATAAACAAAAATTACTTGAAGGTAGTAATTTGAGTTTTTAAAAAAATTCCCTAATTTAAAAGTCAATATCAAGCAATTTTAACTTTTAAGAATCAAGTAATTAAGGTTATGAATGTGAATATCAGTAAGCAGAATCACTGATAAATGTTATTACTTGCCAGAAACAGTGTGAAAAAATAATAAACTACAATTTGGGAACCTCAGGCACTTACTCCAGTTTCCATTTCACTGTAAATTTGAAAAATTTCAATAATATATCTATAACATAGCTATTTCTACAAAACCTTTATAGTTTTATTTGTTGGCAAATTATATATTAGAATGTTTAAAATAGCCATGAGGTTCTCATCCCGGCTGGTGTGGCTCAGTGGATTGAGTGCCAGCCTGTGAACCAAAGGGTCGCTAGTTTGACTCCCAGTCAGGGCGCATCGCATGCCTGGGTTGCAGGCCAGGTGCCCAGTGTGGGATATGAGAGAGGGAACCACACCTTGATATTTCTCTCTTTCTCCCTCTCCCTTCCCACCTAAAAATAAATAAATAAAATCTTTAAAAATACATATTCATGGGGTTCTTTATCATCCTCAATATTTTTTTCAAAATTACATTTAGTAGTTCAAAATTATGAGACCAAGTTTTACCCCAAAGTAATTACCTGAATGCCCATATATAAAAAAGAAAATTTCTTTTTCAGGTATTAAATTAAATAATATTTAAAAAGAGAGAGAGGTTACCATTCATTGAGTTTCTATAATGTATCCATTACTATCCTAAACAATACCACAGTTCTCATATATTGTTATGAGACAGGTATTGCTTACCTGAGTTTATAATTCTGAGAGATTAGGTAATTTGCAGGAGACCAAATATTAATCAACTGTGTGAACTCACCTAATCCCACTTTTTTTAAGTCTGAATTCTATTGTCTTCCAATTAGAATAATCACTTATAATTAAACCACATAAAATATGAAAAGTACTGCATCTATGATTTTTACCACATTGTTAATAATAATTATGGTAACCAAAAAAACATGCAGTGAATATGTGTTATAGTCTAGGAACCATAGTAAGTATATATTTTATGAATTATACATTTAATCATTACCAAAAATCCATGACATAGGTGCTATTTCGTACATGAGAAAGCTGAGACGTTAGATGTAATGGCCAAAAGACACAGTTCATAAATGATAGAGCACGAATTTGAGCACAGCTTATTCCGTTTCAAGAGCCTGCATGAATGTGCCACCTCTAATTAAAATGTCTGCATTTTGCCTTTTGCTGGAACATGCCTAACACGTCTTTCTGAGCATGAGAATTTCAGCTTCAATGACATCTAAGCACATCTGTTTTTGAAAATGAAAATGAAATCAAGTGATTTTGTATGAATTACTGAAGAGTGAAAAAGGAAAAATAAGATAACATGCAAGCTCTTCAGTTGAGAAATCTTAAACTTTTGGATTAATTACAACGGAGACAATCAATGTCACCTTCCGGGGTGGGGAGAAATAATTGGATCAGTCATGTATGAACTTGCACAGTTTCATTACTTTTATATGTCTGGATAATCAAATCAAGTAAAGAATTGATTGAGTTTTGGGGAATTTCTTTAAACTCTCAGCCATTTTTCAGTTTGATCTCTTTCAATCTGAGTCAGGGAAAGAGAAAAAGAGAGAAGGCAAAAGTGAGAAAGCCATTGTTTAAATTGAAGAAGAGACCCTGGCCCACAGCCCATGCTAATGGTAGATGTAGCTCAAGCAAATTATTCCTTAGCTGTCAATGACCATGGTGGAAATTTACAAGAATGTGAATTGTGAGTCTTAGTTTCCCTAATAAATTGTAAATAAAGATGGAATTGATTTTGTTGTTACATTAAGCACTGTTAGTTTTATTTAAAGATATTGTTTTTAGAAAATGGCAGTGTTTATTTCATAGACATTTATAAAATGTTCATAAACAAATCACTAAGCTATATTTTCAGGTTTATTATGTCTAACATGAAAATAACTATATTAGGAAAATATCAAAACCTGTTTTTTCAGTATCAACTAAAAATTTATGCAAAGTACTTTAAATGTACACTTCTAAATTCACAATTACTCTTAATGTATGTCATTTATAAAAAAGAAGTAAATTGGCTAATATTTATTGAGTCTTCACTATGTGTTAACTCTGTTACTAACTTCACAAACTTTTCCTTAATTAATTTTCACCACAATTCTGATATGTGAACTATTATCATTAACATTATAAATAATGTTATCCAATAGAATTATAATGTGAATAACATTATTTGATTATTCATTTTTAATTAATGAGAAAGCATTTTAATTATAAATGAGTAATTACATAATTAAAAAAATTTTAGTAGCCACAATTTTAAAAGTAAAGTGACACAGGTAAAATTATTAATTATAGGTTTTGTTTCCTCTGATATATCCATGTAAAATATTTTTGATTCAACATATATTCAATATTTAATATAATTAATTATATTTTACATTTTTCTATACTAAATCCCCCCAAAGTGTATATTTTGTGTTTACAGCGTATTTCCATTTGGACTGGCCACATTTCAAGCGTCTGACAGGCACACGTGGCTGGTGGCTATCATATTAGACAATGCAGACTATGGAGATGAGAAAACCAAGGATCATAAAGCTTGAGAAACTTATCCAAAATCAGACAATTAGAAATACAAGTTGACCTTAGTTGATTCTAAAGCCCAGGGAGATTAACCTCTAAGTGTACCCTATTATTTCTTTTTCAAGATGATGAAATCCTTATATGGCAATAATCTGGCTTAAAGTAAGTGGCTGTGTTTTAGCCATATCAGGGTATGTCCGACTGACTGGTAGTCCCAGAATGCTGCTATTTATACAATTGATTGAAGACTGCTTTCCAAAATAATTCGGCCAAAGGGAAGAGAATGAATTATGACAATATCCAACGAATACAAAACCCCAAAGTGGAAAGAGAAGGGATTTTGTGAGCAACTTAACGTCTGGTTTTGTATATTTTATGGGACACAAAACCCATAGACTCATGTCAGTCCTTAGTAGACAGATTGCCAGAAGTTAAAACTATAATCTCTTACAGTCAAGTATTTGTCAGACCCAAGAACACAAAGAGCTCTGCTCTAAAATGTTGCAGAAGATAAGTATATTTTCCTCTAAAATATCATAGATCTTTGAGCATATTTGGCACTTCTAGTTCACTGGAATAGCTGAAGAAGGAGTAAACAGCAAGTAAGCAAGAGACAGAAGTAGAACTTGGAAGAGAGGGCGATAATGCACATGGGAATAGAAATGCCAGACATAAATACCAGTTCTGTTCAGCACACCATGCTGTATAATACCCAGAAGACAAAGGGGAGAATGGCAAACACAGCAAAAGATGAGAATATACAAAGAAAAGATGTTACTTTTTAGACAACAGATTACTATTGGACATATACAAGGCATATGCTTGTGTAATACTACTATGCCTTTGGTTGAACATTACTCAATATTGTAATTTAAAATATCTTAAAACATAAGAATATTTATGTAAGTACCATAACCGGAGATAAGGTGGCTTCAGGTGTTTTGTCCCAGAGGCCACCACATATGCAGGACTGGACTTCCAGTTCCCTGCGGCTCTTGAGGATCTGACCTGCTCCCTGAAACAGTGCTGTTCTCCGGTTGGCTCTCCTCACGGTTCAAAGAGCCTCATTCATCCCGATCCTCATCTGGGTGCGTGAGAACATCTCCTCCACAGCTTTATAACAAAAATACTGAGAGGGATTTGAACTGGATTTTCTTAGATCATCTGCTCCATGTTGTGAGGAGAGGGTAACAAAGGATTTATCCTGAATCTGGGTATGAGGTTAAGACAACCCAATGGATGTCAAAGGCAACCACATCTCTCTAAGGCATAGTGCTCTCAAAAACACTTGGGCAGTGGTTCTTTTTAGGAGGCTGGAATTGTACCTCAGTTAGAAACAAGACACAGTGAAGATCAATTTGTAACTGCCATCTCATGTGCCATGGACAAACATTTTACATTTATGTATAATATGGTATATATATATATATATATATATATATATATATATATATATATAACTTATATATACACTTTCCACTTATTTATAGTTTTAGTATAGACATTTTAAATCTACACAAAAATGGAAATGATCTCACTGAACACACACACAATATATATACAACCTAGATTTTGTAATAATCATTTTACTATACTTGCTTTATTACATATCTATCCATATATCAATTCTTCTGTTAATTCATTGTTTTTGCTTTATTTCAAATTTGTAAGCATCTGTTTACTTTACCCTATAAACTTCAGCTTGCATATTAGTAAACAGAGTTCAGTATTTTCTATGGTTTATTTTTAGGTAAAATTTATGTAAATGAAATACATAAATAAATGTATAACTTGATAAATTTTGATAAGTACATACAATTGTAAAACGCAAACTCTTATCAAGATATAGCTTTTTACTACCACCTCTCTTGCCTCTTCACAGTAAATCTAAATTCACCCTTCCATAGAAGCAACAATTTTCCTATTTTTTTCCACCAGAAATTAGTTTTTCTTGTTTTCAAATATCATATATAAGGATATATGATATATAGTATGTGTTCTTTTGGGAAAGACTTTGTTCATTCAGACTAATTCACATACCAGTAACTTTTTCTTTGCTGAGTATGATTCTGTTTGATTTTGGTCATTTTCTTGTATCTTCAACTAGTTTTTTAAAAATATTTTGTCTATATTTTATGATTATTATCTGTTGGAAGGTTGATCTAATAAGAACTTACACAGCCATTTCTATATGTATAACTGCATTTATGTATAATTTATGTATAATCACTACTTTATGCTAAAGGATATGATGATGGAAAAAACCTTTTTTCCTAGTAGGTGTGTTGTGTTTAACTGAACTGATTTCATTCTCCCACCTGGTCTATTTTGGAATTACAAGCTGGTATCAGTAATTTAGTTGTGTCTTTGAAACCATGATATACATTCTATGAAAAACTCTCTGGTCCATAAACTTAGTAAACTTATGACTTTGTCCTTTCTTAAGACGATGTCCCAGTGTTGTATGAGGCTATTCTGATCTATATGTGTATTAAGATAATCTCTTTTCTTAGTCTTAATTTCCATGATGATGTTGGTGGTTATTCTTTAAATACTTCTTACCTACTTCCCAAGCCCTTTTTTTCTCACCATATATGGCTGGTTAATGGCCCCATTTCTTTGTGCCTTTTTATAACTCCATCCTCATACACTTACTCTGTGGCTCGGCCACGTGCCTTTCTTGAGGTAATGGGACAGAAGTTAATGTAATGCAGTCAGGGTCTCAAAAAACACTTGGTCATTTCTTATCCTCTGTTGAACAACTTGACTTGATCGTTTTTATACTGGTGTTACACCAGGAGACCTTGCTCAGGCTAATCTGCTTAACAGATGGGAGAGTCTCATGGAACAGAGGCAAATTATGTGCATTTTCCCCGTCATTTAACAGTCTGTATAAGATCAGCCTATGTCAATTAATAGACAATCCAATTGCAGACATATAAAGCAACCCAGTTATAACCAAAAGAAACCTCAACCTGAGCTCCATATTTATTGCCTACATTTGATGAGCTAAATAAATGCTTTATTGCTTTGAGCCACTGAGTTTCTGGGTGGTTAGTTACACAGTTTTATTGTGGCAATAAATAACTGATACACCATAGAAGAAAAGTGAGTTATCTGGTTCAAGATGATTAGTCATATTTGCGTATTGAAGGAAGGTAACAATAGAGTATCTTCTAAGATTTAGTTGGGATTTTGTTTGTTTGCTTTTTGCTTATCCACTTAAAGCAGTTGGAGCCTGTGTTTTGGGGTTATTCCAAGGCCTCAGCTGAGAGACGTAGGAAGTTCATATTCACAACCATACTGAACTACATGTTTCAATTTAGTCTTTTTCAATAATAATGTTTCCTTTCTCCACCTGGTAACTCTTGTCTTCTATCTCATTCGGTCCAAATCCAAGGAAACTAGAGTAGAGTTATGGAGATGACTAGACTCTTTCAATATCCCAAGAAATAAACCAATTGAATTTGAGCAAAAATTTCAGTCCAGTTGTTAATATTATGGAAAAGACTAAGTAGAGTGTAAAAGAAGAGTACTGTAGTGCTGTGTAAAAACAAACTATTTTCTTTGGCTTCAGTAGACCATAAAACACAATGGCGAGACTCTAGAGTCTAGTTCAGTGCTCAGATTTTACAAAGGAGGAAACTGAAACCAGATGTGCTCGTGTGACCTGTCTAATGTAGCACTGTGAGTGTAGTGTAAAAGTTGAGAACAGAACTATAATGAGTTGGTATCCATGTTCTAGAAAAGCAGTGAAGCATTATGGAAAGAGAATGGAATCTGATGTCGGAAGACCTGGACTTCAGTCCGAGCATCACGTCTTATGAAATATGTGGTTGGGAGTCAGTCACCAGAACTCTTGTTGTCTGAGGTCTATCTTCAATATTTGCATGAGAATTATTTAAATAATAATGTGCCATGCTCTGTGAATTTAATTTAATTAATCTTAATAAATGTTTATTGTGAGTCGATTATATGTCAGGCATTATGCCACTTGTTGAAAATACAAAAACTTTTTCAGGGAATTTAGATTCCAAAGAAAGAACATTAAAGTATTTAGCTCAAACAGAATAATAATAAACTTAAGTTGGTCCCTGATAATTTATCGTAAATGATAAGTGAAATGTGGCCAGGTGCAAATTACAGAGGCAGGTAACTCAGGCCAAGGCCATGAACAAGGCCACGAAGCACACCAGAATGTAAGTGTGGAACTCTACTGACTAAAATGCGTACTGACAAATCGTAAGAGGCGGAGTGGCCAGAGGTGGAACTACCAGTAAGTAAAAGTCAAGCAATGGATTTGACACTAGAGAGCTAATAATACATTTTTAGCAAAGAGACTGTGGTTTGATTTATGTTTTAATGCGAATATTCTAGTCTCCTTAGGAGGGACACCAAAAATCTAGGAAAGAAAAGATAAAAATTCAAATTAGGGTAATATAGAAAGAATGGAAGGGAAATGACAGATTAGAGAAATTGTATATTTGGTAAATGTTCATTATTATTTTTATTACAGCAAATTATTTCCTTGATTTTTTCTCTTATAAAAATGTGGTAAGTGCTGATGGCTCAAAGAGCATGTTCTTTCTCTCATATTTATTTTACTGGTCTTTTCCTAGTCATATAATCTGTTTATCTTAAAGGGTAGACTACTCTCCCCACCCCTTTTTTTGGACTTGGCTAGAGCCAAACATCATTGCTTCACTCATCTTTATACCAAAAAAAAAAAAAAAAAGCTGAAATCAGTAAATGTTCTTCTTCTTCTTTTTTTTTTTTTTCTAAATAGTAAGCCAGAAGCATATGCCAATACATTCTGGGCAACACAATAATACCAGAATGGTTTCCAGAAACATAATTGATTCACCATACTGCTAAGGTTTATTCCAGCAGTAAAATAGTATTTCTCTCTTGTTGATGACTTTTATACCTAAATTCTGTTTTAAGTGCCTAGAGCAGCAAATGTCTGAGTCCGTATAGCACTGCCATTGTATGGCCATCTGCAGGAACACTAAGAGACACAATTGCTGCTACACATACAAAAACCAGTCCTCTGTGCAGAGAGCCAAGTAAGATCTCCCTTAAGTGTTCAGACAACCCTATGAAGATTTCTCCTGCCCAAATATGTATCCATGAAGCGCCTGCAATGTAGCAAAATGGGGTCGTGAATAATCACTTTCTTTAAATAATCCACTCTAAACTTTCTATTAATAGAGAATGTTCTCAGACGGTATAACCATAATAACATTTTATAAATCTTACATGTGTTTTCAAAATACTATGCTAGAAGCCTATTATCCCATGACACTAAGCGGGGTTGATTTTCTCTTTGGGAGGGTGAAAGAACATTAAATGAAGAACGTATTTATTAATTCAAGTACTTGTCCTAATACAGGACCGAAGTATTTGACCCATAATTAGAACCCAAGCTCTTCTTAATATAATTCTGCTTTTAATGACATTGACTTTTCAACTCTCAATACTTTAATAAGTATTGTTTTATTCAGTTCCAGAGAATAAGTAGATGATATTTACGGATTTATTCAGAAACTGGAGACTAGTCTGGGTTTTTTTTTCCTATGGCTTTTTCACATCCATTATCAAAATAAGCCAAATGGGCCTTTTGGAATAACTACTTTCTCATCATTTCCCTACATGGCTTATAGTTTAGAAGACTTCAAGACACTTACATAATTTCTTGGTGGTCTTCTAGGTTAGGACCACAGAGTGTACTTAGATTTGTCCAATCTGGCCAGGAGCCTGGTTTCCTGTCCACTATAAATATTTTTTTGAATAATGTATTTACTGCAGTTTCTAGTTACAACTACAAAATTGCTATCATAGATGAATTCATTTTAAGTGTACATATGAAGCTTACTTTATCATTATTAATAATTTGCATGACTGTCCTCGTAAGTACCAGTGTACTTCCCGAACTATGCAGCTTTTAAAAAGAAAGAAAGACACACACACTTTTAACCAAAAGTGACTTGATTCAGTTGTAGGGCTCCTCCAAGGTGCCAAGCCACAGTTGAATAAAAAACATATGTTGGGATTCTATAATCCACTAACACTCTTTAGACACATTACACATTGTGAAGCAGTTAAACAGCTATGGGGCTAGTATTTTAAATGAGGGGACTGCATTGTTTCTACATAGGGTAACAATTTTTTTTTGTTTTTCCTAGGACATAAGAGGATAATTAACCACATTTCATGAGCAATACAGTTTTACAAGTAGTAAATAAAGCAGATACTTCATAAAAATGACTTATGAAATGCAATACTACACTCTTCCACACTGCTCCATGGTGGTACTTTTTCTTGATTATGCATAGAAAACTCATTTTACTTAAATTAGATTAAATTTCATGATTGTATTAAATTAAATCTATTGCCCTGTGCTTACCTTTAACAATATATCTAGTAAGGATTCTTATGAAAGACAATACCTTTAAAAATGATAATTGTTGATACATATGAGATAAAGTCATCAAAATAAAATAGGTAACAACAAAACATTCACCTAATAGCTTATTCTATTTCTCTGAGCATAAGCATGTTCAATACCAGTTATCCAAAGTATCAGCCCATCCCGGATATACGAAAGTGTCTTTTTTTCTAATTTTTTCAACCTGATGACAAAATTGCTGAATTATGGATCTTCTCATATATGGTTCCCGGGTCATGTCACAAAACCCTGAACTTATTTAATTACATATTAAAGTGTTTTATATGCTCTCCACTCAACCAAGTATATCACTTTGCTACAAGTGAAAGAAAACTTGACTGAAATTGAGTTTTGAAAAAAAAAGTGTGCGAAAAAAGGGAGGAGGCAGTATTTATTTGCTTATTGCTGTTATTATTGCTGCTATAACAAATTCCCACAAATCTGGTAGCTTAAAAAAGTATAAATTAATTGTCTTGCAGTTCTTTAGGTCAGGCATTGGACACAGATCTCTCTGGGTTAAATTCAAAGTGTCATCGGGCTGTTACCTTGTCTGAGTCTCTAGGGAAGCATCTGTTTCCTCGCTTTCTCCAGAGTCTAAAGCCCGCCCATGTGTTCTGGATCATGGACCCGTCATTCCCTCATCTTAAAGCCAACAAGGTTACCACTTCCTGCCCATTGTTCCACAATCACACTTTCCTCTTTCCCTCAACTTCTGCCTCTTCTACTTTTAAGGACCCTTGCAAATGCATTGGGCTCACGAGACAATCCAAAATAATCTGTTTTAAGGCCAGCTGGTTAACAGCCTTAATTCCATCTGCAACCTTAATTTTCTCTTTAATATAACAAATTCATAGGTTCTGGGGCCTAGGACCTGGACATCTTGAGGAGGTATTATTTTGCCTACCATATTCATATTCCTAAGAAGTCAAATTAATAATTTTTTCAGGGACAATTTTATTCAGAATATTTATGTAAATGATATTATCAGGACCATGTTTGTCCCTCTTGATCTCTCGGGTTCCCATCAGCTCTACTTCCTTTGATTTGCCAAGACGGAAGCAGCAGCAGCTCTGCTTCACATCATTTTCAGTTCTGTAGTGAACAGTGTGTCCGTTTCTCATAACCAAAATAAAAGTCTCAGTTAATCGTCCTTGATTTGATTGGCCTTGGCCTCAGGTTACCTCCAGGGGTTAAAAAAGGCTTCCATCAAGTGCCGTCTTTGGCATCAGAAATACTGGCAGCAGACATTCACAGACTGAGATTGAACAAGGTGTAAAACCTCAAGTAGGACCTGGTGACCAATGTCAGAAGCGGGGTTAATGGGTGCTGGGTGGCAAATAAATATTAAAAAACATCCTCTATTGCACTAGTCTACATCCCACTCACATCAAGCAAGTAGAAGCAGTGAAAATCATCCATCTGAACTAAGAAGACAATGCTGAAAAACGGAGAAACTAAACTCTATTGTCACAGATAACAATTTGTGCGCCTAGGTAATAGTGAATCGGAGTTCTTGTGACAAAAATAAATAAATAAATAAATAAATAAATAAATAAATAAATAAAACTACCGGGCAAGACCTTAAACATTTTCTCCGGCCTGATCTAAATCAGTTCTCATTTGGACCCTTTGCTCCAGCCAGCCTAGACACTCCAGGTTCCGTACGTCATTGGTACGTCGTCCCTCCAAGTTAGACAAGCTTTTCCCACTGTTCCTGACTCTAGAGTTTCTTAATGTCTCTGAATCTCAGTTTCTACATGGAAGTAATAATGTCAATTTTGAAAAAAATCTTGATCTTAGTGTTGTTGTAAAAAGTAGTGCATTGAATAGATACATGGACTGGACTGACAGCTGTCAGAGAGGGCGCAGGGGGACTGGAAGAAAGGTGAAGGGACTAGCCAAGGAACATGTATGCATGGCCCGTGGCCATGGACAACAGTGTGGTGATGGCCAGAGGGAGGGGTAGGGGGAAGGAAGATGTAGGAAAAGGGGGGGGAAAGATGGGACAACTATAATCGTTTAAACAATAAAATATAAAGAAAAAATAAAAATAAAGTAAGGTATTTAAGATTGACTATTATCTTTGTATTTAATATTTTTAGTGCTCATTTGGAACTTATGATGCTTTGTATTTTAGTTATAGTTTCAATGCGTTTTTATGTTTTTAAAGTGTACCTACAATGTAAAATTTAGGTTTATTTGGGAATGAGTTGTTCTATTCTTTGTGATTCCCCTAACATGTACTAGTAATTTTTGTCTATACCAAGCCCTGCTGTTTACCTGGACACAGACAACTAAACAGAAGTTGTAAAAACATGTCTAACACTCATGATGTAAAGTAGTGGTTAATACATCAATTATATAGAGAAGTGAGAGTGGTGTGGGAGCTGTTGAATAAACAAACTGGACATAGGAGACTCCTAGAGTAGGACGTCCAACGTGCTCTACTGTTACAGACACAACGTGCTAAACCACAAGGGCGTGCACGTTTTTCTTGTAACTAAGTGTTGCTTTAATCTCAAATATTTCAGATAATGACTATCCATTACCTCAAGACCAATGCCTATCCACTGAATATAGTAAGATAAATGCGCATATGGAGTTGTCTTTACTTCTTTCCTTGTCATGTATTTTAGATATATTGTACATGTAGCCGGGGACACTTATCAAGGAAAAAAAAAGGTGAAATTTAAGACAATCAGTTGTAAATTTATACTTGACTCTTATTGGTGAAAAGTAACATAATCCTGCATTTTTGCAATCAATCAATTAGAAGGAAAACTGATAATACTACTTTATATATCTCAGGGCTTTCCACTTACAAGTCTTAAAGAGAAAAGGACAACCGAAAACCTGCAAATAAAAATTAATGAAACCCTCAAGTGCTCCTATGAGTTAGGTAAATATTGTTTTAGTCATTGGAACATCTGCAATCTAATAGCTTTGACAGTTCAGTGACTGACTCGAGGCAACACAAGAAAATGACGGCAGAGACACTAGTTTAGCAGCCAGGCTGCCAGGTTTCCACTGAGTAGTTTGTTGTCAGTCACAAAGCAAGATCCATGTTAAAAAAAAAAAAAAAAAAAAGGAAGAGACATGTACTTTTAATTTAAGTCAAATTTATCAGGGGCTTGACTGCCTCAGCTTTTAAAGTGTCCTTCCTTGTCCTGGATTCGCTCCACAGGTCTCTAAGATTCCAAGCTACTCTACTCTTTGGCTGCCATTTGTCTTTCCTGATCTCCTGCTAACCTCTGTGGATTCCTGAAAGCATGCCTATCTCTTCCCTTGTGTCCAGTGCAGATTCTTCTAGTGCAAAAGAATTTACATCAAATGGGGAGGAATTCTTTCTTCCTTTCTCTCTCTCTTTCTTTTTTTTTTTCTCTCATGGGCTCTGCATCTATTTTGGATCAGGGCTGTTGGGAGTTAAAATGGAGAAGTTGGCAAAAAGTTTTCTACATTGTATACATCTTTCTCCCTCTTATAGCTCATGCCAATAAATATGTTTTCCTTTTTTTCAAATTTCCCTGCTGCAGGGTCCTGTTCATCATCTCTGTTCTCGGGATGAACTTCCCACTACTGACATGGTATGCAGAGGTGTGCACTGTAGATGGGTTTAAAGGAATTCCAAGCCTACTCATATTTTAAAGAAAATGAAAGAATTATATATAAATACATTTAAAAGTAGCCAAGATTCTTACAGGCAGTAATTAGAAGTTAACACAAGGAAATCAAAGGGAGGAATACCTCTGAAATCAGAGGTACAAAACTTACTGACACATGAACATGATTTCAAATAATAAAAGAAATGCTAGAAAATATACAGTCCAGCTGCTATTGTAATTGAATTCACACCATCTATAACCATCTTTTTTTCTACTCAAGAAATATATTATTAGGAGTCTTATTCATGGTAATAAGCAACTAAGACTGGCAGCTTCATTAACTTCTTTTTAGATACTAGATATTTTAATCCATTTAACATTATGTGATGCAACCCCTCCTGGCTTTGCTGCTAAATAGACAGGAGTCTCACCAGTGGCTACTGGGAAAGAGCAGGAAGCCAGAATTCAGAGGGCAGGAAATAAGTGATTTTGTAACGCAAGTCCGGCTGCCTGCCGCTACAAGAGACAATATTGGAGAGGTGTGTGCTGATGTAAAAGAAAGGGATTTATTTGCAGATGCTGGCCATCTGGAAGATGGGGGATGCATGTCTCAAAGTTCATCTCCACTTCTCAGTAGAGGCAGAGGTTTTTATAAGGAGGGAGAGGGGAACAGAATAAGGATTAAGGGAGGGGGCTGCAAAGTTCTCTATGTACAGATGAGCACAGTCCATTCCAACAAAGCAAGTGATGGTCCAGTGTACATCATTCTGGTTCAGTCACCCTGGCTTTGTGTCTTCCTGACTTCACCAACGAAGGTCAGCGAATCTCCTGGGGCTGGGATGCCTGAAGGTTGGGGTCCTTCTGTTTTGAGGTTAGTTCCTAGGATTCTTATACAAAGAAGCTGTTCATCTACAAGCTACATATCAGAGTTAGCACTTACCGAAACAATGGCAAAGGAATGATGGGGTGGGTGACGATTTCCTACTGTCACAATTTTCCACTGTTACAGTTTGATATGAAACCAAAATATGAAAATGTCAGAACACAAAAGCAGTGCTCAAAGGGAGGTGGCATGCTTAAGGTCGTCCTAGCCCTGCCTCAGTAATTAAAGGGCATAACTTGATAGGCAAGAACCCTAAGACGTCATTTTCATAGTATCAAGACTAAACATTATTTTGTTTGCTTTTTTCTTCTATTGATTATGTTCCAGTTAAAGGTGAGATCATATGGTATTTGTCCCTCACCGCCTGGCTTATTTCACTTAGCATAATGCTCTCCAGTTCCATCCATGCTGTTGCAAAGGGTATAAGCTCCTTCTTTCTCTCTGCTGCGTAGACTTCCATAACCAGAGACATTGAAGTTAAGAACAATCTAACAATAGCCAGGGGGCAGTGGGGTGGGGACAGTGGGAAGAGGGGATTACAGGAACTACTATAAAGGACACATGGACAAAATCAAGAGGGAGGGTGGAGGTGGGGGAGGGAGGTGGGTTCAGCTGGGGTGGGGTGGAGGGATGGGGAGAAAAGGCATACAACTGTAATTGAATAACAATAAAAATTTTTTAAAAAGACTAAACATTAGATGTGTGACAGTGTCGCCATTTAGGGTAACTAATTTGTTTGGAGCAACAGCCAAACACTAATTCATAAGCGTAGAAAGTACATTGCCCTATGTATATTGCAATATATTGTTGTATAACAAATTATCACAAACTTAGCAGCTTAAAACAACACCCATTCATTCTCTCACGGTTCTGTTGGTCAGAGGTATGGGTTTGATATAACTGGATTCTCTGTGCAGGGTCTCACAAGACCACAATAAAGTGGCAGCTGGGTTGTATTCTCATTCTGGAGCTTGGGGTCCACTTCCAAGCACAGGTTGTTGGAAGATTTTAGTTCCTGGGGTTTGTAGAAGTGAGGTCCTCAACTCCTAGAAAGTGTGCATCATTCCTTGACAGATGGCTGTCTCAACAACATGGCACTTGGCTTATTCACAGCTAGCAGATGAGTGTTTCTGACTTTCAATCACTGACTTCTTTTAAAGGTGCAAATGACTAAGTCAGAGCCACCCATGAAAATCCCTCTTCTAAAGAACTCAAGTCAACTGATTAAGAACTTTAATTAAATCTTCATAATCACATTTACCATATAACATAACATAATTATGGGAAGGATATCCCATTGTTTTCTAAGCTCCTGCTTGTACTCAAAGGAATGAGATTAAATAAGGCAAACAAATCAGGGAGGCAGTAATCTTCATGACCAGCTTAGAATTCTGTCTACCACATTTCATATATAGAATGTAAGATACATGTGTTGGCTTTAAGGAATGAGGGCTGAAAATGTTAAGACTCCCACTCCCAAAGGGTAACCAGTGTGCAGTCAGTCATTCGATTACAAGGAAGTTATATGAGCTCTTGCAAAAGCAGCTGATGTGAAACTCAAAAGATAGATGAGTATTTAGAGTTCATTCCAACCATATAAATACCATGATTACAGAAGAAAAAAATATTAGGCTTTATTTACTGTGGAAATGGGGTTACACGAGAGACTGCAATAGACTTGAGCTTTAAAATCAGACTCATATGAAAATGCTAGCTCTGTCATTTCCTGGCTACAGACTTTGGACAAGATACGTCAGACATAAATTGAAGATAACGATATCTATTTCATAGAATTTGAGCATAGCCCGGAGGACACTGAAGACACCATGTTAGCTTCCTCCCCTGCCTTGGCTCAGCAGCTTAGTGAGGCGGAACCTCTGGCTGCTTCTGCAGTTCAGTGTAAAGGAACATGCGCAGTGTGTCTCACCCTGATCAGATAAAGAGCTAGGAGTATTAATGAGTGTGAATAGTAAATTGTTAATAGACCATCTTAAATTAATTGAAAAGCAAAATCCAGGAATAAATTATCTTTTTAAAAAATAAATATGAGGTCATTTTCATTTTAAACATATCAATTAACATTATGAATTACTTAAAATGTTGTTTAATAAAGTCATAGTCATCGTGGAAAATTTGAGTTGCTTTTGTTGATATAGATAAAACACAATTAAACAAATGTTCTTCCTTTTAGTACTGCTCACTTTATTACTCTATGAACAGACAAATACACCAATTAACATCATATATCTACCAAAAATCCCCACCTTTGTCATAGGAATAATTCAGACAGTGGTCCAGCATAATATTTCATCAAAGATGTTCTTGTGAGTATGCTTGGGTCTGGCATTGCCTACTGTGCTAACTTTTTTATTTTTTGTAAGCTTGCTTTTAAGGGGCCCTTTGTAACATTCTTTTTGGCTCTATGTTCATCAATGATAAAGAAGAATCACAGTCAAAATTTTTGGTTAGACATAATGTACACAAGATAGAACTTCCTTACAAGCAAAAGTAAATCTAATGAAAACTTTAGGACATAAAAATGTAAAACTCTTTCAAACACATTTATCTGTAACTCAAAGGCTCTTGAGACATTTTGATTAAAAATTAGAGTCAGTGCTCCTTTTTTCATTATTCATCCCATATCATCCATAGTGCTTAGCATTATAATGTTATGTAAAGAGTTATATGAGTCAGAAGAAACATATTTATTCTTCAGGATATAGTGAATAAAAACCTCAAAATTCCAGTGGCATATGACAACAAGAAATTATTTCTTGCTCATGCTAATTTCCATTACAGAAACTTTATTTCATACCTCCTCATTTAGTAACCAAATAAGAGAGCCACTGTCATGTGGAAAACGATCAGTTGCTATACAAGGAGAAAGACAGGTGATCCTTAAAGAGTTATTGAAAGTCTCACATGGCAATTCTGCTCTCATGTTATTAACCAAATTAAGACATGTGGTCACGCATAACTTCAAATGGGTGAATCAGTACATTTCTACCATGTAGAGAAAAGACTTCTGTAACATACCTAATGTCTATCACAGTATTCCCTTCTGGTCCCAAAATATGTATCTCAATCCCCTTTCAGCATGCAATATAAAGTCACTATCTCTTGGAAGGAAGGAAACCCCAAACTACCATAGAGTCTACAGTGTCGGATTTCTGAGTGGCACGTGGTAATCTCTGCATTAGGGCTGATGTACAGTAGCCTCTTCAAATGACCCAGATGTGACTCCCTTAGATCTGGAAACCCCTCAACATAAGATAAATGATTGTCTCACACATTCAGGGATACAATAGGGTCACAACAACGACATACATATTCCCAGTCCACGGTCAGATGTAAGAGAACTGGCAATCTCTAATTCACAGTAATTCTGAAATCCTTATGAGCAAATATTTTAAGGGTGCCCATCTCTGGGAGTGGGAAATATTCTTTTTCCTATTTCTGTTCCCTAGATGTATTTTTATTAACCACAGTTCCCCATAGCTTCTGACTCAGCCTTCTGGGAATTCTCCTTATTGTCATAATTGTCTTTAATATATTTGAAATGGGGTTTGGGAAATATGCATGCTAATTTTTCATATGTATGCTAATTGAATGGCGTCCCCCCACAAAAAGCTATAATCCTCTACTATCTCCTAGAACCTGGGAGGGTGACTTTATTTGTAAAAAGTGTTTTTGCAGATGCAATTAAGTGAAGGTTCTTGAGATACAATCATCCTGAGTAATCCAGTTGGACCCTAAGTCCAATGACAAGAAAAAAAGACAGACACAGAGGAGAAAACCATGAAAAGACACAGGTAGGTATTGGACCTAGGTGGATATGTGTAGATATTAGCTATATTGGATATAGCCACAAGCTACGTAACACCTGTGGCCACCAAGATCTGGAAGAGACAAGAAAGGATTCCCTCCTAGAGCCTTCAGAGGGAATAAAACCTCGTTTACACTTTGTTTTCAGACCTTCAGCCTCAAAATCTGTGAAAGAATTCATTTTTGTTTGTTGTTTTAAGCCCCCTAGTTTGTGGTAATTTGTCACAGCCCTTAGGGAACCAGTATACCTTTCCTAGGGCCATGCGGCTTGTGCTGGCTATAAAAATGTGAGCATGAACAATGATGGTCACTTCCAGGTAGAAACATTTAATTGCCAGTGTGGGGCAGTGTTAGCTCTCTCTTTTCTTTGCCTCAGTGGTTGTAGAAAGATGAACCAGGTGATGCCTATATCAGCATGTGCCTGGCTGACTAAGTGAGATCAGTCTTGCCAATCTGTTCTAGATGTGATCACAAGCAATAAATAAATTAACTTTTGTGGCTTTAAGCCAGTGACATATTTGGCCAGTTAGTTATTGCACATACCTTAGCACATACTCATGATTAGAGCAGTGAATAGAAATTTGGGGATTAATAATTTCCTATTGATGGTCAAATGCAAAAGTTTACTAATTCCCTTTTAGTATGTTTGTTGTAAGTTCAAATATGGCTCAATAATGATCTAGGGATGTATTAAAGAGGGAGGATTGTGAAAGTTGGAATCAAAAACACCCATACTGAATTCAGTTACTTATTTCTTTGAGGAAGTCCCCAGAATCTCAATCATTTCCTCTGCAACACATAAATCGTGATTCTGGTTCTTTCCTCACTAGGTTTTGTGGGGTTCAATAAGATGATTGAGGGTAAAGACTTGATAATCTATAAAGAATCACATACATATAATTGATTTTCTGTGATGACAGGAAGCTACCTACATCATATTATTTGGGGGCAAGTCTCTTAGAAGATGGATCAAAATTCCCAACCTATCTAAAGTGGATAATACAGATTCCTGATATTTTCACATAGTCATGAATTCCAGTGACATATATGAGAAGAAGACTAAACCCAGAAAAAAAAATACACTCCCAACATAAATTCTGCTAAATGGGCCTGCTTACAGTGAGTCCTCATCTCTAAAATAATGAATGAGCTGTTTAGGCTCAGACAGCCCGAGCTATTTAAGCAGTATGGCTGGGGGATGCCTAAAAATGTCAGGGGAAGACAATAATCACAGACAGCTCTACTAGGGCTTTAATATTCGGAGGAGTCTCCAAATCTGACCAAGTCCCCAGGAAGTATGTGGGGATCCCTGAGAAATCTCTTTCAAGCTGAAGATGGAGTGCATGATGGAAACACATGGTGGTTAGCAAAGGAAAAAAAAGTGAACATGGAAAATAAAGCTGGAACAACAAAAACTGTTGGAAACGACATTGATTAGTATTCAATTCTACTACATGTGACATAAAATAACAGTAATTGATATGAGAATGGTAATTTATAGGACCATTCAGTATTTTTCTCCCTCCAATAAAATAATTTCTGAAAATTTTAATTGAGAGCTATTATGATGGTTTAATTATGTCATGAATAGGGGTTCTTGTATCTTGTTACTCCACTATCCTTTTCAATGGCTTCCATTCTCAGAGTCATTTATTTCCTCACACACCTCATGTAACTTGAATCATCACATTTATACTCCAGGAAAAAAAAAACAAACAGGAAATGAGAAGATGTTTTTAAGGCGACTTCCTGGAACTACCCCAGAACACTTCTAATTATGTATCATTGTATGGAAATAGTCACATAGCTACTCCTAGTCACAAAGAGACCAACAAATATAGTCCTTTAGCTGTGAGTGTTGCCATTTGGAGTATATTTGTTAGTTAAAAAGAGGGGAAGAATGAATGTTATGGTAGGTAAATCAGTTTTATCTGCTGTAGGAAATAAAAACTGAAGTAGAAATGGTTGGGAAAGATACTTAAAGAACAAATAAAAATAAAATAAAATTTTAGTATCTAAATAAATATACTTATTTATAAATGTATTTACTCAATAGGTATCTTTTGTGAGGAACCTGTGAGACACTGTTCTTGGTCCCTAGAATATCATAGTTTTGCCCTCAAGCAAATTCTAAGCAATTAAAGGAAGGTGATATAAAGATACATAAATACAATAAAAATACAGAGATAATGGATGCCAAGAAGGAGGTAGAAATGCAATATCCTCCTTAATCTCTTTCAATAACTTGAAAGTACCTGTGTGGTTGATCTGGGTCAGAAAATGGGTCTTGAGCCAGGGTGGGGGCATTGTGTCAGTGACAACTGAGATGGGGCCCCCATATCAATGTTTTAAGAAAGATAGAATTAATAGAACTTCAAAACTAAACAATGTGTAGTGGTGGGGGGAAAGAATAACAGAAAATCATGGTAATTCTAAAATGTCATGACTTAACGTATTAATGTGAGCAAGCAGATCAGGATAAGAACCAGCCAGAAGAACTATTGGGGTGATGCAGAGTTTGGGCCCATGACTGCCCTACTGGAAGCCTTCTCTGACCCTGGTAGATAATGCTTCTCCCTCTGCTGTGTTTCATCAGTGCTATGACAGGTCTCAAATCACTTATCTGTGCCGCGGGGAGTGATTTCTGCATAACCAACGATGTGCTGCCGCAGCTCTTAGGGTTCTACCAGCTTGCAAAAGTTAAGTTCGCACATTTCTTCCCAATCCCTAGTTTAGTGACTTCAAGTTCATGGCTTGAAACCAGACATGGTGAGAGCATTTCCACCGTAAAAAATTGGCAAATCCTTCTTTTATGGCTCTCTCTTTCTCCTGAAGAGCTGGTTGTTGAACAACTGTCAGTACGTCTCTATCTGTAACTCCTTCTCAGGCTGTGAACTTTCGGAGGGCACAGCCTGTGCCTTATGCATATGCGTGTCCTCTCTGTTGTAGGAGTGTGGCATGTAGTGTTGGCAGTGGGTGTGGTTTCTTTGAACTTCCATACGAAATGTGTGTCGACTTAATAGACAATCAGAGAAAAATGTTCAGCATGCAGTTGATAAAAATGGTTTGGAGTTCACTTTTGAGAGTGTAGCTGAGCTATATATAAACTCGGTGATAGTTAAGTTTGAGAAAAGAAGAAAATAACACATATTGGAATGTGTTATAAATCTGGTATGACTATTAAACTTAAATGCCAATATTGTGGAGAAAAAAAAAAGCTTTCAAACTGGAATTCATTTTAGCTTGCAGTAATCTGGAGCTGGAGCCTACAAACGTATGGATCAGGGAATCATCTACAGAACATGGGAAGTGGGCTTTCCCTTAGGTCCACTTCAACAAACAGTATCATATAATGTAGATATGCCTGATAGCAATGCAGATGAAGTTCTCCTTGGCTTTGCTCTTTAAAATCTGTTTAAATAAGTTTATTGATTTTAGAGGAAGAGGAAGAGTGGGGAGAGAGAGAGGAAGAGAGAGAAACATTGATAGGTTGCCTCCTGACCAGGGGTCAAACCCACAACCTTTGGGTTTATGGGATGATGCTCTGACCAACTGAGGCACACTGGCAAGAGCTTGGCTTTCCTCTTTAGAATCACACTATCTTCACTGTTTCTTATGACATATTGTGTGAAATAATATCAGCCTTTTATATACACACTCAGAATACATGTAGATTACTATAGAGTAATCCCATTTTAAGAGGATAAAACCTATGTTTACTCTGCATAAAAAAAAAACACTTAAACGTGGAGTGAAAACTTAATGAGCTAGGTACAAGGACAGTGGCAGCATAGGCTTTCAATGAATCTTAAAATCCGACTACATACAGGTGGCCAGCTTTTACATCATTTCATAAGCCTGGGCATTTCTGCACATGATGGAAAAGGTAAGGCCCCGAGGCATGACTGCTCTTTGATACCAAGAGTTCTTTCCTAAAACAGCTTATTAATACAAAAATGATTATATTGGCCAAATGTAAATTGAGCATATCCATGGAGCAACACATTTTGTTCTGTACTTTGTATTTCTTTGTATAATGCATGCTAAAAGCTTAAAAAACAAATCATATTAGTTATAAATTTCACTGGTCATCTTCATTGCCCAGCATATAATTATACGATGTTCCAAATGTCTCACAAAATAGAAAATATATGGTGACTGTACATACAGTTAGGTCTAAATCCGTGCCTTTCAGTGAAGCAGATCGGGTGTTTCATCCTCTAACATCACCTGTGTCCTTCAAATCGATGTAAGTAGACTCATAGTAAGGGACTTCAGTCAGTATTGTGACAGTCTGTTCAAAAAATAGATTAATATATCTTTGCCAGAAATTACCTAATCCCCCAAATGTGTGTTTTAAGTATTTTCCTGCACTTCTATTAATATGTCATTTATATTATGTAATAAAGTAAGTTATCATAGACTTGTTTGTAACAATGTTTTCCATGTTGAAATTCATAGTACTTTGACCCTCTTTTGAAATGTCTGCCCTTTTTGGTCCTATACTGGTTATATATACTATTATATGACTACATGTTATAATTGTTCAATTTTGTGTCTACACAGCCACAGATTTTTGTGTTTTCTGTACATAGAGCTCTTTAGAATTAAGTGTGGAATCATAATCAAATTTATTACAAAAGAATAAAATGGTTGTAGTTTTTGAGTAGTCACAACTGACTAATGTCTAGATCAAGGGTGTCAAACTCATTTTCACCGGGGGCCACATCAGCCTCGTGGTTGCCTTCAAAGGGCTGAATGTAATTTTAGGACTGTATAAATGTAACCACTCCTTAACAGTTAAGTGAGAGCTCGGCGCTGCCACTGGATAGAAACAAGGTGCTGGGCCGGATAAAACAAGGTGGAGGGCTGGATTCAGCCTGCGGACCTTGTGTTCGCCACCTGTGGTCTAAATCAACCAGTATAATGGACTGATTTAATTTAAATGTGTTTTTTTCTGATATTTTTATAATATCTGGTGATTTATTTCTAAACCACTTAACAGTTCTGTACTTTTTTTTAAAAGAGAGGAAGGGAGGGAGAAAGAGAGGGAGAGAAACATCAATGTGTGGCTGCCTCTCACATGCCCCCTATTAAGGACGTGGCCTGCAACCCTGGCATGTGTCCCGACTGGGAATTAAACTGGTGACCCTTTGGTTTGCAGGCTGGAGCTCAATCCACTGAGCCACACCAGCCAGGGCTAGTTCTATACTCTTGATCTCTTCTTTAAGATGGGGTATTTCTAGTGTTTGCCTCATAATACCATTGTAAGAATCAAAAGAGACAACATAGGTAGCCAGGCTATAATATATTCTCCATATTAATGGCAGCAATTATTAAAAATATCAAAGTTTTAACTTTAATTTGTAAATTAAAAATCATAAAAATCATAAAACTAACTAAAGACTACTAGAAATAATTTGACATGTACAGTGTATTTATGAAAAGCCACCCAAATATTTCAGTAGTATGGCTGGCTTTTGTCCCCAAAAATATTTGATTCACTTAAAGTACAAAATTCATATATCAAGTCACTATTATAATCAGTGTTTCTTTTCCTCTAGATGTTGATTTAAAAATGCACTTTCCTACTGATTAACAGAAAGATTCATTGGAAACCCAGAGCCCGATCATTGAGTTCTAAAACAACACATCCTTCTGAAAATTCAGACCTTTTAGGACGCCTTACGGGCAGATATACACACAATTACCAGTAGGTGGCAGTGTGTGTATAAAAGTGTTTCGTACATAATTTTGCAATCAGCAGGTTACCAGCTCTTACTAAGGGAGGTGCATCCACATAAAAGCACTATTTAGGAGGAATGAATGATGGATTCCTAACTGTTTTTAAATTCTTTGCTATTATCTTCCCTATTTCACTTCAAGAAAGAGAATATGGTTGTCATTTGTGAAATGCATTAAGTCTTCCGTATAATCTAGGTCCAAGCCTTCAGGAGGTAAGAGTTACTGGCTGACCTTCCCATAATTCTTCTATGCCCTGTTATTCATGATCGCATAGCCTGTTCAACTAGGAGATCCTCTTGGATACATTGTCATGGCTGATTATTTGTTGAGAGTTTCTCCAGCTTGCTCACATATGGATACAGTGTTCTATGTGTAACAAATATATAAATAAGGAAAGACGAAAATAGAATCAGAGATAGAGATGAAATACTATAAATTCTTTAGGATTATTAAACTATGAAATCATATCTTTCATCAAACTGGAAGGAAATTTAAGCCTATTTTTAAATTGATTTGGACATATATGAAACAACAAAATATTTTTCTCTTTTATCCTGCCATTCCTATGCTTAAACCCTCAGCGTAGAGGTCATAGGTGGCTGAAAATGTGATCATTCCCTCCCCACTGCTCCTGTATGATGTGGCTTTTTGCAGACCATGTGTGAGCAGAATGATAATAGAAGTTTCCAGACCAGGCGGCGTTGGTGATTCGTAGTAACTTTAACATTAGGGCAGTGACAATGGAGAAGGCAAGGAGTATTTGAGGAAGCAATGGTAAGGGAGGATGTTCTTTCTGCTTACACTGAATTCATGAAAGTTTCCTTCATTTTTTTCTCCTAAGAAAAAATATTTATCTGCGTGTTCCAATATTGTCTTCACCTATCTTATTCTTCATCTGCATCACCTGTCTTGTTCAAAAGTATGAATATTACTATAAATACATGTGAATAGGAAAGAAAATAAGAATATAGCAGTAAAAATTACTCATTTTTGATAAAATTATTTTTGCAATTTAGAATCATGAAGGTATTTGAATTTTGAAAAACATGTAACTTACCTACTAGTTCTTTTGTTCAAGAAAGAAGGCCAGGCATAGGGAAATGTGTTGCTATTTACAGTGCGGTTACTTTGCATTTTGACTGACTAAAGCAGTATTTCTAAGCATTGTTGTTAAGTTACTGGTAGACTAATAAATGTACTTCAAAGATAAGATAGATAATATTAATTAACTCAGAAGACTTCTCAGCTTCCTCCTACTATAAGGGATGGGTTGTAAACCTTGGGCCTGGCTAGGCATTCATCTGTGAAACCAGGGAAGTATCAACACTTCCACTCCGAGTTTCCATACTTCTTTTTCTGTTCTACCTTCTATCTCAGTGAATTTCATGTACATTCTTTGAAAATACTTTGGAATGAAAATAACTCCAAATATTACTCCACTAGGTGAATGTACATAAAATATAAAAGCTTCCAACAGAGCAAAGACCTCGAATGGAATTCCAGTCCACACTGAGGAAATGGGGGTGTTGTCGATAGAGACAAATGGTATTTCTCAACAGAGCCTGAAGTCACACCGGAGGTGATAGGATGTGCTGCACGATCAATCTAAATCAGATATAGTGTGACTCACACCAAGATAAGCATTTTTCACATTTCCACTGAAATGACTTAGATGAACTCTGTGGATAAGCAGGGAGAAAGCAGGAAACTTATGCAATGAATTTAAAAAATCTGTGTGTCAGCTAAACATGTTTCAAATCTCATAATACAAAGATAATTTTTTAAAAATTTTTTAAAAGGTTTTCTTTATTTCTTTTTAGAGAGAGGGGAAGGGAGGAAGAAAAAGAGGGAGAGACACATCAGTGTGTGGTTGCCGCTCATGTGGCCCCTACTGGGGACCTGGCCTGCAACCCAGGCATGTGCCCTGACTGGGACTTGAACCAGCAATCCTTTGGTTTGCAGCCCACGCTCAATCCACTGAGCCACACCAGCCAGGACAAAAGAAACGGTTTTTGAAAATATTGTAAATTGTACTGAAGTATAGCATGCACATAGAAAAGTATACAGATCAAACTGTACTGTTTTTTTTTTAAATAAGTGCGCCTGAGTAATCAGCAATAAGATCCAGAAGAAGAACATAACCAGAACCTCAGCGTTGCCTGATGTTCACTCTTCACTACTTCCATGTAACCATGTCTTGTCTTCTGATGCTATAGATTAGCTTTGTCTTTTTTTAAACTGTATAAAAATGCAATTATACGGTATGTATGCTTCTCTGCTGGATTTATTTCACTCAAGTATTTATGAAATTCAAGTCATGTTGTAATTTGTTCATTACCTTTACCACATACTTCATTGTATGAGTACACTACAAAATTTTATCCAATTTGGGGCTGTTGTGAAATAGTGCTTCTATGAATATCTTAGTACATGTCTTTTTATGCATATGTGTGTTAATTTCTGTTGTGTACATAACCTAAGCATATTAGGTTACACGAGTTAGTAAATGCTGCCGAACCATTTTTCAAAGTGGTTATACTAATTTATACTATCCCGGCTTTGATGAGAATTTCAGTCATTCTACTTCTTCACCAGTACTTGTTATTACATGTAATTTTCATTTAATCCATTTTCCCAGTGTACATTCCAAGTATATATGTAATTATATATGATACATAAAGTATAACATGATTATACATGTGAAATGTATGATAACATGCAAGGTGTATTATATATGAAATATGATACTGGAAGGAACTTAAGTTACATGTTGCAAACACTATCAGTCTATAGTGAAAAAAAACAACTGGCCTAGATAAGCATGACCTTCATTTCCTAAGTGGAGGGTAAGGGTCCCAGACACCAACAAACAGTTGTCAGGACACCAACAGGGCATCCAAGAATTCAACTCAATTCTGACACTATCTACTGGAAGATAGCATCAGACTCCACAGGTTAAGGGTTCAGTCCTGTAAGACTGTTCCTACCCACCCATCCTGACACAAACACACTTCAGATGCCAGAAAGAAGCCCAGGTTACTTGTGCTTCTGGCAGACTGGCCACAGATTGGAGGCTCCAACAAACCTTTCCAACCCAGAATGCCAATCACAAGCTCAGGTTGTCACCTGTATTGCTGACTGAGTGGTTATCAATGAGAGTACCCACATCCCCCTCCTTGGGTTTTATTAAGTTGCTAGAATAACTCAGAAAACTAAAAAAAAAAAAATGTTGCCTACTAGATCATGGGTTTATTGTAAAAGGCTATAGCTCCGAAACAGGCAGATGGAAAGGCACAGAGGGCAAAGACTGTGGGAAGGAGCTTGGAGCTTCTGGGCCCTCTCCAGGTGTGCAATCTCCCTGCACCTCCATATGCTCACCAACCTAGAAGCTCTCTGAACTTCCCCTTCTCTTCAGTTTTTATGGAGTATAGACACAATTGATTAAGTCACTGGTCATTAGTGATTGATTCCTTCTCCAGCCCCTGTCTCCTGTGTGGAGGGTGGGGTGTGGGACTGAAAGTTCCAACCCTCCAACCACACGGTTGGGTCTCTCGGCAACCAGCTCCACACCCTAGGTGCTTCCCAAAGTTGCTTCATGAACATGTAGAAGATCTTTATCACTCTCAACACTTAAGAATTTCCAAGGGTTCTGGAAGCTGTGAGCCTGGAATTGTTTATTCAAATGACCAAAACATATATTTTGGTCATTTGAATAAACAAATATTTATTTCTTAGAAATCGTAATATTGCATCCCCCTTTCACCTGTGATCTGGAAAAGATCACACATATTTACTTAGTGGCTCTCAAATGTGATACATCAGAAATCTAGCTCCTATCTTCAAAGAGCTTATCCTTTTTGCTTGAAAGGGTAAGTCTGCCAGCCATGTTTATCAGATAGACTGAGACAGAGAGGGCTGGAGACCGAGCGGCTGGTTCAGATGGTGCTGCCCTATTCCAGACATGTGGGATCGGGTGCTGAAATAGAATTCCATTGAAGAAACAATCCAAGAATTTCAACTGCTTAATATTTTGCAGCTTTCTTAAAAATGAGTCTCCATCCTTGAAAACATGGACTCATATTACAGTTCATCTACTTCCTAGATTGTTATCTTGAATATAAAATGCTATATGTGTTGATTTAATGAGACCTGAAAAGAGCCTTTAGCCATTCTGTTAGCATAGGTAGCTAGTTAGGTATTAACAAAAGAGAAGGAAGCTAAACTATTAAAACTCTCATTAAGTTTGGAAGCTACAGCTTCACAGACACCCCAGGGGACAGCTGCATTCTCTGCCAAACCAGCTTCATCCCAGAGCAGGCTGGAATGACCTACTTTCCAATCTCCCCAGGGAACAACCAACCTGTTAGCCTGGATTACCAGGGGAGAGGGAAGGAGGGATAATGGGCGAGGAGCAAATTTCTTTGCTGGGCTCATGCACAGTAGAAGCCAAGGTGATGCAAGAGGAAGTCCTTCTACCAAGGACATGCTCAGTAGAAGCCAGATGAAAAAGCAGAACTTCGAGGCATACACAGTAGGAGTCAAAATGGAGATCATAAAGGGGAGGAGTTTAGCCTGGGGAAATCTGAGAAAAGGTTGGCTAGGATATGGGCACAAACTTGGAAAGATCCAGGAAAGAGATTGGATAGGGGGAGGGCCCAGCACAGCCTTGGGGAAATCCAGGAAATAGGTTGGGCAGTTTGAAAGACAGCCTGCTTGTTCCCCAAACTAAGCAAATACACAAAGGATTGGCAAGGACCTTGGGGCAGTTGCTACTAGAGCCTACCCACCCTCCACATTCCTGAGGATGCATTATTTCTTTTCACCCCAATAAATTTTGCCACTGTACTTAAACCTCTCCCACATGTGTATGTCCTAGAAGTTCTTTCCCCATGACTCTGCCAGGGCCCCTTTCCTCAGGCCACAGCTTGACCCTTGCTGCTCCTGGGCCTAAATGTCATTTTATAGGTTTTTGTTTCCCCCCATTGAGTGTTTATAAATTTTAGGCACAAGAGCTAGTTAAAAACAAATTCACTTCTCCAACAACTTTGTCCAAGTGAATCAAGCATGATATGCATACATAATTTTCAGGGGTTTTACAGTCAGACAGATAAACCTGATTTTGAACTTGCTCACTGTCACTTCTCAGAGTCTTGTTTACTTCATGTGGCAATTTGGAATAGTAGCAGCTAGTTAATATGGGAACTGCGATGATTAGGTTAAACACCTTGTGTAAAATCATTGGTACTGCACCTAGCACGCACTGGGCATGCAGTATGTGGTAGGTAACATTGCTAAAGTTTTATTACTATTAGGTTTTACATTTTAAATTTCTACCAAAATCAAAAGGGCACTTGTATTTTTCCATACATTAAACTTTTTGATCACAAAGTAATAGTGTATATTTCATATTTTATATATTGTAATTATTCTGAGGAAAATGTGGGCTAACTTTATGATAATATATTTATTGCTATGCTTTTATTATCAAAACTTTCATTTATGCTAGTGCATACAATTCTCACTTATGCAGTTTTTAATTCTATGTCTCCCATTATCTTGGAGGTCATGTGACCATATAGTACCTTGACCTGAAAAAACTATACTACAAATACCAATTTTTCCCATTAGAGGTAATCTGTGTGTGTGTGTGGGGGGGTGATTCAATGAGAGCAATTAGTTTACACATAGCTCCACAGTTATAACCAAAACCACAAATTCAACATAGTCTGGCTGTGTATGTTTATTGCCCTTGAGTTCTAATGTTTTGATTCAGTAAAACTACCTTATAATACACAACAGACCAAGAATATGACGGTTAAAGGGGTGAGCAAATCCCTACCACTGACAAAAGAACTGAAGAGAACATTCTATTCTTTTTGACAAAAAATACCAGGAATCATTTCCTACTAGTACAGATTCTGGAAACTTGGATAAGCTTCTTTTAATAGAAAACAGAATTAAAAGTACATCTTCAAGAGCCACATTGAAAAATTCCAGTAATCTATTAATCACTTTGTGTGATATAACTGGACAATAATTTGCTCAAAGGCCATGATAGTTAACATTTCTGAGTGTTAAATTCAATACTATGTACAGGACAAAAACTATGCTTGCCTCCTTTCAAGACCACATCAAAAGTACAACTAAATTACAGGACAACCATCATTGGGAACCACTTGAATTCTCGCTGAACAGCAAGCCTGTAACTAAGGATATACAGAAGCAGCCATGTAGGGACTGGTAGGAGGGGTACAGATGCTGAATGGGCAGGTCCCGCACCCACATGTGGAAGTTAAAAATCAGGAGGGATATCTCGGCTGTAGAGATACACACCCCACCCTTCAGGGTTACAGTGCCAGGAAGAGATGTCCCTATAACCTCTGGCTGTGAAAACCAGTGGAGTCCTAGACATTCTTCTTGAAGGGCTAGCACATGGACTTACTTGCTGAAGGACATACTAGCTTTGAACTCCAGTGGAGGGGCAGCAGCTCAAAAGGCATCAGGGGTATACATGGAGGAAATGAATAGTCTGTCTTCAGGGCGAGGGCTAGAAGGCCAGCTTTCTCCCAGACAGAAGTGCTGGCAGAGGCCATTGTTCCTTCACTAAACCCTCCCCCAGTAAAGCTGGCAGGCAGGCACCATATCTCTGTCTCCATTAATCTGGCTAACACAGTTTGCCAAGTCCTGGTGATGTCCTGAAACCTCGCCCAACTTTCGGGCCCACCTCAGCCCTTTCCAGTAGCTTGGCTGTTCTTGGCTCATGCTGCAGAATTTCCCAAAAGTTGTCAAAGGTTTACAAACCCTAAACAAGAAGCATCTGACCTTGGCATATTTCATACCTCTTTTTAAGCAGCTCCAAGCCTGGCATTAGCAGCAGCCAGCTTTGGTTCACAGCTAGTCTCTTCTGGGCACCTCCAAGCACAGCACAGATGGCAACCCCCCACAGAATACTTCATAGCTCATAACAAGTGGCTCTAGGCAGGGAATAGGCAACAGCTGAAATGGCCTGTACCCAAGCCCTTCCCAAGAGGCCTCAGAACCTGTATATTGGGTTGCCAGCTTCAGACCGCACTAGAGTACCGCTCAATGACACCTCGAAAGGCAAGAATTAGTAGGCTCCAGAGTCCAGCTAAAGTGAATCCTGCCCTGTAGGGTCAGCCCCTTCACAGCAGCGCCTCACTGTAGTTATGGTCAGTTCTCCCAATCTGTCAGCCCTGAGGGTTCATCCCTCCTCTTGATGTGCCAGAAGTAATCGAGGCTCAACTACAAGAGGGCACATACAATCCACACAGGGGAAATACCTGGGGCATCTGGCTCAGGGTACCTCTGGGCCCCACAGAACACTTACCACATAAGGCCACTCAACCTAGACCTGAAGATGTAGCAACCTATCTAATACAAAGAGACAAACACAGTGAGACAGCTAAAATGCGGAGAAAAAGAAACACATACCAAATTAAAGAACAGAAAATACTCAAAAAAAAAAAAGAGCCAAACAGAGACAAACAATCTACCAGATGCACAGTTCAAAACAGTGATTATAAGGATGTTCAATGAACAAAGAAGAATAGAGGATCTCAGCAAGAACTTTAACAAAGAGATAGAAAACGTAAAAAAGAAGCAGTCAGAAATGAAGAGTACAATAACTGAAATAAAGAATACATCAGAGGGAATCAACAGTAGATTAGATATAGCAGAGGACTGAATCAGTGATTTAAGAGACAGGGTAGCAGAAAATATCCAATAAGAACAGCAAAAGGAAAAAAAAACAATTAAAAAAGTGAGGATAGTTTAAGAGACTTTCTGGGACAAAATCAAATATAAAAAATAGTCACATCATAATGTAAGAGAATGGAAAGACATATAGCAATGGAAAAGCTATTTGAAGAAATAATGATTGGAAATTTTCCCTACCTGGAGGAGGAAATAGACATATAAGAAGTCCATAAAATGTAGAGACACAAATAAAATGAACACAGGCCCACACCAACATACATTATATTTTAAATGCCAAAATGGAAAGAAAAAGAGAGAATCTTAGAAGCAGCAACAGAAAAGCAGTTGGTTACCTCCAAGGGGGTTCCCATAGGGACGTCAGCTGATTTGTCAACAGAAACTTTGCAGGCCAGCAGGGTTTGGCAGGATATATTCAAAGTGACAAAAACCAAGAACCCACAAGCAAGATTACTCTACCCAGCAAAACTATCATTTAGAGTTAAAAGAGAGATGAACAACTTCTCAGACAAGAATATGATAAAGGAATTCATCACCACCAAATCAATATTGTAAGAAATGTTAAAGGGCTTTAAATTAAAAAAAGATTAAGAATAGGAGTAATAAAATGAAAATAAATATATATCTATGAATAATTACTTTATATATAAATGGATTAAAGGCTCCAATCAGAAAACATAGGGTGGCTAAGTGAATAAGAAAATAAGATTTTTACATATGCTATTTACAAGAGTCCTACTTCAGATCAAAAGGCACACACAGACTGAAAGTAAAAAGAGGAAAAAGGATATTTCATGAAAATGGAAACAAGAACAACAAAAGCTTGTGTAGCAATACTTATATTAAGCAAAATGGACTTTAAAACGAAGCCTATAACAAGAGACAAAGAATGACCCAGTAATTCCACTTCTGGGTATTTACCTGAAGAAACCCAAAACATTAATTCAAAAAGGATATGCATCCACATGTTTATTGCAGCATTATTTACAATAGCCAAGATATGAAAGCAACCTTAGTGTCCATCAATAGACAAATGGATAAGGAAGAAGTAGTACATATATAAAAAGGAATATTATTCAGCCATAGAAAGAGAATGATATCTTGCCATCTGAAACAACATGGATGGACCTAGAAAGAATTATGCTAAATGAAATAAGTCTCATATGATTTCACTGTGGAATCTATATGGAATCTAAAAAATAAAATAAATGAACTCAACAGAGACAAACCCATAGACACATTTCGATGTTTGCTAGATGAAAGGAGGTATGTTGCAAATTGGTATAATTATTATGGAACACAGTATGGATCTTCCTCAAAAATTAAAATTATAATTACCATATTATCCAGCAGTTCTGTTATTTGGGTATATATGTAAAAGAAATAAAATCAGGATCTCAGAGAGGCATCTGCACTCTAATGTTTGTTGCTGCATTATCCATAATGACCAAGGTATGAAAATAACTTAAGGGTCTGCCAATAGGTAAATGGATTTGAAAATGTGATATATTTAAACAGTAGAATATTATTCAGCCATAAAAAAGAAATTTTTCCATTTGTTACAATATGGGTTGAGTTTGAGGGCATGATTCTAAGTGAAATAAACTATAGTAACTTACATAACATCAGGCAATTATTTAGCATCCTTCACTTTCATTTCTCTCCAGTTCATTTCTTAAACAAATATTTATTGATATTGATATGTATGCACAAGAGTATAATGGGTGGTGTACCTCCAAGGAATTTTCTTCCTAGGCTTCTATAGAAGACAAATTTCATAGCTTCTGAGATTTTAAATGAGAAAGGGAAAAAAATAAACTCTAAATTAGAAAAGGACAAAAGTAACAGCAGAATAAGGCAAAATTAGCTAATTCAAATAAAATTCAGAAAAGATAATTAGAGAGTCAAAGATTAAGTCACAATTCATGTAGACTTTACTTAATACATATCTAAATCTAAAATCATTTGACTGCATTATTATTTTATTACACTAGAATTATGTAAAAAGTGAAGAAATTATTTAAGATGTTTGGTATTTATTAAAGAATAGCAAAGGATTTTCATATATGTTAATCACTAAGATATTTGTCTTTTTGATTTTGTTTATTTATTTTCATCATTATCCTTATT